>NC_064643.1:163743198-164046228 GCF_023864345.2 Schistocerca serialis cubense | reverse complement strand
ACGATTCCATGTGGCAACTGCAGCACCCTCAGAAACATTGGGAAAAGAGGCATGGAGCCTGTAATTTCCAATCACGACTCAATTTTTTTAGCTCCATCATCAAAAGGAGGATGTGAGAGCTACAGTAAGTGGGTCGTTTTTCATCGGATATTGGCTACTTGTGTCTGGGAAACGGTTCCATGTGGCAACCGCAACCCTGTCAGTCACTCTGAGAAAAGGGTCCTGGAGCCTGTAATTTTCAATCACGACGCAATTTGTGTGCTCCATCATCAAAAGGAGGATGTGAGCGCTACAGTAAGTGGGTCGTTTTTCATCGGATATTAGCTACTTTTGTCCGAGAAACGATTCCATGTGGCAACTGCAGCACTCTCAGAAACATTGGGAAAAGAGGCATGGAGCCTGTAATTTCCAATCACGGCGCAATTTGTGAGCTCCATCATCTGAAGAAGGGTATCAGAGCTACAGTAAGGTCGAAGTTGTGCATCGGATACGAGCTACTGGTCTCCGAGAAGTGGTTCCATGTGGCAACCGCAGCCCTGTCAGTCACTTTGACAAAAGGGTCCTGGAGCCTGTAATTTTCAATCACGACGCAATTTGTGTGCTCCATCATCAAAAGGAGGATGTGAGCGCTACAGTAAGTGAGTCGTTTTTCATCGGATATTAGCTACTGGTGTCTGAGAAACGATTCCATGTGGCAACTGCAGCACCCTCAGAAACATTGGGAAAAGAGGCATGGAGCCTGTAATTTCCAATCACGACTCAGTTTGTGAGCTCCATCATCAAAAGGAAGATGTGGGAGCTACAGTAAGTGGGTTGTTTTTCATCGGATATTAGCAACTTGTGTCTGGGAAACGGTTCCATGTGGCAACCGCAACCCTGTCAGTCACTTTGAGAAAAGGGTCCTGGAGCCTGTAATTTTCAATCACGACGCAATTTGTGTGCTCCATCATCAAAAGGAGGATGTGAGCGCTACAGTAAGTGGGTCGTTTTTCATCGGATATTAGCTACTTTTGTCTCAGAAGCGATTCCATGTGGCAACTGCAGCACTCTCAGAAACAATTGGAAAAGAGGCATGGAGCCTGTAATTTCCAATCACGACGCAATTTGTGTGGTCCATCCTCAGAAGAAGGGTATCAGAGCAACAGTAAGGTCGCAGTTGTGCATCGGATACGAGCTACTGGTCTCTGAGAAGTGGTTCCATGTGGCAACCGCAGCCCTGTCAGTCACTTTGAGAAAAGGATCCTGGAGCCTGTAATTTTCAATCACGACGCAATTTGTGTGCTCCATCATCAAAAAGAGGACGTGAGCGCTACAGTAAGTGGGTCGTTTTTCATCGGATATTAGCTACTGGTGTCTGAGAAACGATTCCGTGTGGCAACCGCAGCACTCTCAGAAACATTGGGAAAAGAGGCATGGAGCCTGTAATTTCCATTCACGACGCAATTTGTGTGCTCCATCATCAAAAGGAGGATGTGAGAGCTACAGTAAGTGGGTTGTTTTTCATCGGATATTATCTACTTGTGTCTGGGAAACGATTCCAGGTGGCAACCGCAACCCTGTCAGTCACTTTGAGAGAAGGGTCCTGGAGCCTGTAATTTTCAATCACGACGCAATTTGTGTGCTCCATCATCAAAAGGAGGATGTGAGCGCTACAGTAAGTGGGTTGTTTTTCATCGGATTTTAGCTACTGGTGTCTGAGAAACGGTTCCATGAGGCAACTGCAGCACTCTCAGAAATTTGGGAAAAGAGTCATGCAGCCTGTAATTTTCAATCACAACGCAATTTGTGTGCGTCACCATCAAGAGGAGGGTGGGAGAGCTACAGTAAGTTGGCAGTTGTCCATCGGATACAAGCTACTGGTCTCTGAGAAATGGTTCTATGTGAACATCACAGCCCTGTCAGCCACTTTGTGAAAAGGGTCCTGGAGCCTGTAATTTTCAATCACGACGCAATTTGTGTGCTCCATCATGAAAAGGAGGATGTGAGCGCTACAGTAAGTGGGTTGTTATTCATCGGATTTTAGCTACTGGTGTCTGAGAAACGGTTCCATGAGGCAACTGCAGCACTCTCAGAAATTTGGGAAAAGAGTCATGCAGCATGTAATTTTCAATCACAACGCAATTTGTGTGCGTCACCATCAAGAGGAGGGTGGGAGAGCTACAGTAAGTTGGCAGTTGTGCATCGGATACAAGCTACTGGTCTCTGAGAAATGGTTCTATGTGAACATCACAGCAATGTCAGCCACTTTGAGAAAAGGGTCCTGGAGCCTGTAATTTTCAATCACGACGCAAATTGTGTACTTCATCATCAAAAGAAGGATGTGAGCGCTACAGTAAGATGGCTGTTTTTCATCGGATATAAGCGACTGGTGTATTAGAAACGGTTCCATGTGGCAACTGCAGCACTCTCAGAATCTTTGGGAAAAGAATCATAGAGCCTGTAATTTTCAATCACGACGCAATTTGTGTGCTCCATCATCAGGAGGAGGGTATCAGAGCTACAGTAAGGTCGCAGTTGTGCATCGGATACGAGCTACTGGTCTCTGAGAAGTGGTTCCATGTGGCAACCGCAGCCCTCTCAGTCACTTTGAGAAAAGAGTCCTGGAGCCTGTAATTTTCAATCACGACGCAATTTGTGTGCTCCATCATCAAAAGGAGGATGTGAGCGCTACAGTAAGTGAGTCGCTTTTCATCGGATATTAGCTACTGGTGTCTGAGAAACGATTCCATGTGGCAACTGCAGCACCCTCAGAAACATTGGGAAAAGAGGCATGGAGCCTGTAATTTCCAATCACGACTCAATTTGTGAGCTCCATCATCAAAAGGAGGATGTGAGAGCTACAGTAAGTGGGTTGTTTTTCATCGGATATTATCTACTTGTGTCTGGGAAACGGTTCCATGTGGCAACCGCAACCCTGTCAGTCACTTTGAGAAAAGGGTCCTTGAGCCTGTAATTTTCAATCACGACGCAATTTGTGTGCTCCATCATCAAAAGGAGGACGTGAGCGCTACAGTAAGTGGGTTGTTTTTCATCGGATATTAGCTACTGGTGTCTAAGAAACGGTTCCATGAGCCAACTGCAGCACTCTCAGAAACATTGGAAAAAGAGGCATGGAGCCTGTAGTTTTTAATCACGACGCAATTTGTGTGCTCCATCATCAGGAGGAGGGTATCAGAGCTACAGTAAGTTCGCAGTTGTGCATCGGATACGAGCTACTGGTCTCTGAGAAGTGGTTCCATGTGGCAACCGCAGCCCTGTCAGTCACTTTGAGGAAAGGGTCCTGCAGCCTGTAATTTTCAATCACCAGGCAATTTGTGTGCTCCATCATCAAAAGGTAGATGTGAGCGCTGCAGTAAGTGGGTCGTTTTTTATCGGATATTATCTACTTGTCTCTGGGAAACGGTTCCATGTGGCAACCGCAACCCTGCAGGCACTTTGAGAAAAGGGTCCTGGAGCCTGTAATTTTCAATCACGACGCAATTTGTGTGCTCCATCATCAAAAGGAGGACGTGAGCGCTACAGTAAGTGGGTTGTTTTTCATCAGATATTGGCTACTGGTGTCTGAGAAACGGTTCCATGAGGCAACTGCAGCACTCTCAGAAACATTGGAAAATGAGGCATGGAACCTGTAATTTTCTATCACGACGCAATTTGTGTGCTCCATCATCAGGAGGAGGGTATCAGAGCTACAGTAAGGTCGCAGTTGTGCATCGGATACGAGCTACTGGTCTCTGAGAAGTGGTTCCATGTGGCAACCGCAGCCCTGTCAGTCACTTTGAGGAAAGGGTCCTGCAGCCTGTAATTTTCAATCACCAGGCAATTTGTGTGCTCCATCATCAAAAGGTAGATGTGAGCGCTGCAGTAAGTGGGTCGTTTTTTATCGGATATTATCTAATTGTCTCTGGGAAACGGTTCCATGTGGCAACCGCAACCCTGCAGGCACTTTGAGAAAAGGGTCCTGGAGCCTGTAATTTTCAGTCACGACGCAATTTGTGTGCTCCATCATCAAAAGGAGGACGTGAGCGCTACAGTAAGTGGGTTGTTTTTCATCGGATATTGGCTACTGGTCTCTGAGAAGTGGTTCCATGTGGCAACCGCAGCCCTGTCAGTCACTTTGAGAAAAGGGTCCTGGAGCCTGTAATTTTGAATCACGACGCAATTTGTGTGCTCCATCATCAAAAGGAGGATGTGAGCGCTACAGTAAGTGGGTTGTTTTTCATCGGATATTAGCTACTTATGTCTGGGAAACGGTTCCATGTGGCAACCGCAACCCTGCAGGCATTTTGAGAAAAGGGTCCTGGAGCCTGTAATTTTCAATCACGAAGCAATTTGTGTGCTCCATCATCAAAAAGAGGACGTGAGCGCTACAGTAAGTGGGTCGTTTTTCATCGGATATTAGCTACTGGTGTCTGAGAAACGATTCCATGTGGCAACCGCAGCACTCTCAGAAACATTGGGAAAAGAGGCATGGAGCCTGTAATTTCCAATCACGACGCAATTTGTGTGCTCCATCATCAAAAGGAGGATGTGAGAGCTACAGTAAGTGGGTTGTTTTTCATCGGATATTATCTACTTGTGTCTAAGAAACGGTTCCATGTGGCAACCGCAACCCTGTCAGTCACTTTGAGAAAAGGGTCCTGGAGCCTGTAATTTTCAATCACGACGCAATTTGTGTGCTCCATCATCAAAAGGAGAACGTGAGCGCTACAGTAAGTGGGTTCTTTTTCATCGGATATAAGCTACTGGTGTATTAGAAACGGTTCCATGTGGCAACTGCAGCACTCTCAGAATCTTTGGGAAAAGAGGCCTAGAGCCTGTAATTTTCAGTCACGACGCAATTTGTGTGCTCCATCATCAGGAGGAGGGTATCAGAGCTACAGTAAGGTCGCAGTTGTGCATCGGATACGAGCTACTGGTCTCTGAGAAGTGGTTCCATGTGGCAACCGCAGCCCTGTCAGTTACTTTGAGAAAAGGGTCCTGGGGCCTGTAATTTTCAATCACGACGCAATTTGTGTGCTCCATCATCAAAAGGAGGATGTGAGCGCTACAGTAAGTGGGTCGTTTTTCATCGGATATTAGCTACTGCTGTCTGAGAAACGATTCCGTGTGGCAACCGCAGCACTGGCAGAAACATTGGGAAAAGAGGCATGGAGCCTGTAATTTTCAATCACGACGCAATTTGTGTGCTCCATCATCAAAACGAGGATGTGAGAGCTACAGTAAGTGGGTTGTTTTTCATCGGATATTATCTACTTGTGTCTGGGAAACGGTTCCATGTGGCAACCGCAACCCTATCAGTCACTTTGAGAAAAGGGTCCTGGAGCCTGTAATTTTCAATCACGACGCAATTTGTGTGCTCCATCATCAAAAGGAGGACGTGAGCGCTACAGTAAGTGGGTTGTTTTTCATCGGATATTAGCTACTGGTGTCTAAGAAACGGTTCCATGAGGCAACTGCAGCACTCTCAGAAACATTGGAAAAAGAGGCATGGAGCCTGTAATTTTTAATCACGACGCAATTTGTGTGCTCCATCATCAGGAGGAGGGTATCAGAGCTACAGTAAGTTCGCAGTTGTGCATCGGATACGAGCTACTGGTCTCTGAGAAGTGGTTCCATGTGGCAACCGCAGCCCTGTCAGTCACTTTGAGGAAAGGGTCCTGCAGCCTGTAATTTTCAATCACCAGGCAATTTGTGTGCTCCATCATCAAAAGGTAGATGTGAGCGCTGCAGTAAGTGGGTCGTTTTTTATCGGATATTATCTACTTGTATCTGGGAAACGGTTCCATGTGGCAACCGCAACCCTGCAGGCACTTTGAGAAAAGGGTCCTGGAGCCTGTAATTTTCAATCACGACGCAATTTGTGTGCTCCATCATCAAAAGGAGGACGTGAGCGCTACAGTAAGTGGGTTGTTTTTCATCGGATATTGGCTACTGGTGTCTGAGAAACGGTTCCATGAGGCAACTGCAGCACTCTCAGAAACATTGGAAAATGAGGCATGGAACCTGTAATTTTCTATCACGACGCAATTTGTGTGCTCCATCATCAGGAGGAGGGTATCAGAGCTACAGTAAGGTCGCAGTTGTGCATCGGATACGAGCTACTGGTCTCTGAGAAGTGGTTCCATGTGGCAACCGCAGCCCTGTCAGTCACTTTGAGGAAAGGGTCCTGCAGCCTGTAATTTTCAATCACCAGGCAATTTGTGTGCTCCATCATCAAAAGGTAGATGTGAGCGCTGCAGTAAGTGGGTCGTTTTTTATCGGATATTATCTAATTGTCTCTGGGAAACGGTTCCATGTGGCAACCGCAACCCTGCAGGCATTTTGAGAAAAGGGTCCTGGAGCCTGTAATTTTCAGTCACGACGCAATTTGTGTGCTCCATCATCAAAAGGAGGACGTGAGCGCTACAGTAAGTGGGTTGTTTTTCATCGGATATTGCCTACTGGTCTCTGAGAAGTGGTTCCATGTGGCAACCGCAGCCCTGTCAGTCACTTTGAGAAAAGGGTCCTGGAGCCTGTAATTTTGAATCACGACGCAATTTGTGTGCTCCATCATCAAAAGGAGAACGTGAGCGCTACAGTAAGTGGGTTCTTTTTCATCGGATATAAGCTACTGGTGTATTAGAAACGGTTCCATGTGGCAACTGCAGCACTCTCAGAATCTTTGGGAAAAGAGGCCTAGAGCCTGTAATTTTCAGTCACGACGCAATTTGTGTGCTCCATCATCAGGAGGAGGGTATCAGAGCTACAGTAAGGTCGCAGTTGTGCATCGGATACGAGCTACTGGTCTCTGAGAAGTGGTTCCATGTGGCAACCGCAGCCCTGTCAGTTACTTTGAGAAAAGGGTCCTGGGGCCTGTAATTTTCAATCACGACGCAATTTGTGTGCTCCATCATCAAAAGGAGGATGTGAGCGCTACAGTAAGTGGGTCGTTTTTCATCGGATATTAGCTACTGCTGTCTGAGAAACGATTCCATGTGGCAACCGCAGCACTCTCAGAAACATTGGGAAAAGAGGCATGGAGCCTGTAATTTTCAATCACGACGCAATTTGTGTGCTCCATCATCAAAAGGAGGATGTGAGCGCTACAGTAAGTGGGTCGTTTTTCATCGGATATTAGCTACTGCTGTCTGAGAAACGATTCCATGTGGCAACCGCAGCACTCTCAGAAACATTGGGAAAAGAGGCATGGAGCCTGTAATTTTCAATCACGACGCAATTTGTGTGCTCCATCATCAAAACGAGGATGTGAGAGCTACAGTAAGTGGGTTGTTATTCATCGGATATTAGCTACTTGTGTCTGGGAAACGGTTCCATGTGGCAACCGCAGCCCTGTCACTCACTTTGAGAAAAGGGTCCTGGAGCCTGTAATTTTCAATCACGACGCAATTTTTGTGCTCCATCATCAAAAGGAGGATGTGAGCGCTACAGTAAGTGGGTTGTTTTTCATCGGATATTAGCTACTTGTGTCTGGGAAACGGTTCCATGTGGCAACCGCAACCCTGCAGGCACTTTGAGAAAAGGGTCCTGGAGCCTGTAATTTTCAATCACGAAGCAATTTGTGTGCTCCATCATCAAAAAGAGGACGTGAGCGCTACAGTAAGTGGGTCGATTTTCATAGGATATTAGCTACTGGTGAATGAGAAACGATTCCATGTGGCAACCGCAGCAGTCTCAGAAACATTGGGAAAAGAGGCATGGAGCCTGTAATTTCCAATGACGACGCAATTTGTGTGCTCCATCATCAAAAGGAGGGAGTGAGAGCCACAGTAAGTGGGTTGTTTTTCATCGGATATTATCTACTTGTGTCTGGGAAACGGTTCCATGTGGCAACCGCAACCCAGTCAGTCACTTTGAGAAAAGGGTCCTGGAGCCTGTAATTTTCAATCACGACGCAATTTGTGTGCTCCATCATCAAATGGAGGACGTGAGCGCTACAGTATGTGGGTTGTTTTTCATCGGATATTAGCTACTGGTGTCTGAGAAACGGTTCCATGAGGCAACTGCAGCACTCTCAGAAACATTGGAAAAAGAGGCATGGAATCTGTAATTTTCAATCACGACGCAATTTGTGTGCTCCATCATCAGGAGGAGGGTATCAGAGCTACAGTAAGGTCGCAGTTGTGCATCGGATACGAGCTACTGGTCTCTGAGAAGTGGTTCCATGTGGCAACCGCAGCCCTGTCAGTCACTTTGAGAAAAGGGTCCTGGAGCCTGTAATTTTCAATCACGACGCAATTTGTATGCTCCATCATCAAAAAGAGGACGTGAGCGCTACAGTAAGTGGGTCGTTTTTCATCGGATATTAGCTACTGGTGTCTGAGAAACGATTCCATGTGGCAACCGCAGCACTCTCAGAAACATTGGGAAAAGAGGCATGGAGCCTGTAATTTTCAATCACGACGCAATTTGTGTGCTCCATCATCAAAAGGAGGATGTGAGCGCTACAGTAAGTGGGTCGTTTTTTACCGGATATTTGCTACTGGTGTCTGAGAAACGATTCCAAGTGGCAACTGCAGCACTCTCAGAAACATTGGGGAAAGAGGTATGGAGGCTGTAATTTCCAATCACGACGCAATTTGTGAGCTCCACCATCAAGAGGAGGATGTGAGAGCTACAGTAAGTGGGTTGTTTTTCATCGGATATTAGCTACTTGTGTCTGGGAAACGGTTCCATGAGGCAACTGCCGCACTCTCAGAAACTTTGGGAAAAGAGCCATAGAGCCTGTAATTTTCAATCACGACGCAATTTGTGTGCTGTATCATCAAAAGGAGGATGTGAGCGCTACAGTAAGTTTGCCGTTTTTCATCGGATATTAGCTACTGTTATCTGCGAAACGATTCCATGTGGCAACTGCAGCACTCTCAGAAACATTGATAAAGGAGCCATGGAGCCTGTAATTTCCAATCACGACGGAAATTGTGTGCTCCATCATCAAAAGGAGGATGTGAGCGCTACAGTAAGTGGGTCGTTTTTTATCGGATATTTGCTACTGGTGTCTGAGAAACGATTCCATGTGGCAACTGCAGCACTCCCAGAAACATTGGGGAAAGAGGTATGGAGGCTGTAATTTCCAATCACGACGCAATTTGTGAGCTCCACCATCAAAAGGAGGATGTGAGAGCTACAGTAGGTGGGTTGTTTTTCATCGGATATTAGCCACTTGTGTCTGAGAAACGGTTCCATGAGGCAACTGCAGCACTCTCAGAAACTTTGGGAAAAGAGTAATGGAGCCTGTAATTTTCAATCACAACGCAATTTGTGTGCGTCACCATCAAGAGGAGGGTGGGAGAGCTACAGTAAGTTGGCAGTTGTGCATCGGATACAAGCTATTGGTCTCTGAGAAATGGTTCTATTTGGACACCGCAGCCCTGTCAGTCACTTTGAGAAAAGGGTCCTGGAGTCTGTAATTTTCAATCACGACGCAATTTGTGTACTTCATCATCAAAAGAAGGATGTGAGCGCTACAGTAAGTTGGCTGTTTTTCATCGGATATAAGCTACTGGTGTATTAGAAACGGTTCCATGTGGCAACTGCACCACTCTCAGAATCTTTGGGAAAAGATTCATAGTGCCTGTTATTTTCAATCACGACGCAATTTGTGTGCTCCATCATCAGAAGGAGGGTATCAGAGCTACAGTGAGGTCGCAGTTGTGCATCGGATACGAGCTACTGGTCTCTGAGAAATGGTTCTATGTGGACACCGCAGCCCTGTCAGTCACTTTGAGAAAAGGGTCCTGGAGCCTGTAATTTTCAATCACGACGCAATTTGTGTGCTCCATCATCAAAAAGAGGACGTGAGCGCGACAGTAAGTGGGTCGTTTTTCATCGGATGTTAGCTACTGGTGTCTGAGAAGCGATTCCATGTGGCAACCGCAGCACCCTCAGAAACATTGGGAAAAGAGGCATGGAGCCTGTAATTTCCAATTACTACGCAATTTGTGTGCTCCATCATCAAATGGAGGATGTGAGAGCAACAGTAAGTGGGTTGTTTAACATCGGATATTATCTACTTGTGTCTGGGAAACGGTTCCATGTGGCAACCGCAGCCCTGTCAGTCACTTTGAGAAAAGGGTCCTGGAGCCTGTAATTTTCAATCACGACGCAATTTGTGTGCTCCATCATCAAAAAGAGGACGTGAGCGCTACAGTAAGTGGGTCGTTTTTCATCGGATATTAGCTACTGGTGTCTGAGAAACGATTCCATGTGGCAACCGCAGCACTCTCAGAAACATTGGGAAAGGGGGCATGGAGCCTGTAATTTTCAATCACGACGCAATTTGTGTGCTCCATCATCAAAAGGAGGATGTGGGCGCTTGAGTAAGTGAGTTGTTTTTCATCGGATATTAGCTACTGGTGTCTGAGAAACGGTTCCATGAGGCAACTGCAGCACTCTCAGAAACTTTGGGAAAAGAGTCATGCACCTGTAATTTTCAATCACAACGCAATTTGTGTGCTCCATCATCAAAAGGAGGATGTGAGCGCTACAGCAAGTGGGTCGTTTTTTATCGGATATTAGCCACTGGTGTCTGAGAAACGATTCCATGTGGCAACTGCAGCACTCTCAGAAACATTGGGGAAAGAGGTATGGAGGCTGTAATTTCCAATCACGACGCAATTTGTAAGCTCCACCATCAAGAGGAGGATGTGAGAGCTACAGTAAGTGGGTTGTTTTTCATCGGATAATAGCTACTTGTGTATGGGAAACGGTTCCATGAGGCAACTGCAGCACTCTCAGAAACTTTGGGAAAAGAGCCATAGAGCCTGTAATTTTCAATCACGACGCAATTTGTGAGCTGTATCATCAAAAGGAGGATGTGAGCGCTACAGTAAGTGGGCCGTTTTTCATCGGATATTAGCTACTGTTATCTGCGAAA
Organism: Schistocerca serialis cubense; assembly: GCF_023864345.2. Classification (NCBI taxonomy): domain Eukaryota; kingdom Metazoa; phylum Arthropoda; class Insecta; order Orthoptera; family Acrididae; genus Schistocerca; species Schistocerca serialis. The sequence goes on along the minus strand of NC_064643.1, from coordinate 164,035,355 downwards.
CGATTCAGTGTGGCAACTGCAGCACTCTCAGAAACATTGAGAAAGGAGCCATGGAGCCTGTAATTTCCAATCACGACGGAATTTGTGTGCTGTATCATCAAAAGTAGAATGTGAGCGCTACAGTAAGTTGGCTGTTTTTCATCGGATATAAGCTACTGGTGTATTAGAAACGGTTGCATGTGGCAACTGCAGCACTTTCAGAATCTTTGGGAAAAGAGCCATTGAGCCCGTAATTTTCAATCACAACGCAATTTTTGTGCTCCATCATCAGAAGGAGGGTATCAGAGCTACAGTATGGTCACAGATGTGCATCGAATACGAGCTACTGATCTCTGAGAAGTGGTTCCATGTGGCAACCGCAGCCCTGTCAGTCACTTTGAGAAAAGGGTCCTGGAGCCTGTAATTTTCAATCACGACGCAATTTGTGTGCTCCATCATCAAAAGCAGGATGTGAGCGCTACAGTAAGTGGGTCGTTTTTCATCGGATATAAGCTACTGGAGTCTGAGAATCGATTAAATGTGGCACCTGCAGCACTCTCAGAAACATTGGGAAAAGAGCCATGGAGGCTGTAATATCCAATCACGACGCTATTTGTGTGCTCCATCATCAAAAGGAGGATGTGAGAGCTAACGTAGGTTGGTTGTTTTTCATCGGATATTAGCTACTTGTGTCTGAGAAACGGTTCCATGAGGCAACTGCAGCACTCTCAGAAACATTGGGAAGAGAGGCATGGAGCCTGTAATTTCCAATCACGACGCAATTTGTGTGCTCCATCATCAAAAGGAGGATGTGAGAGCTACAGTAAGTGGGTTGTTTTTCATCGGATATTAGCTACTGGTGTCTGAGAAACGGTTCCATGAGGCAACTGCAGCACTCTCAGAAACTTTGGGAAAAGGGTCATGGAGCCTGTAATTTTCAATCACGATGCAATTTGTGTACTTCATCATCAAAAGAAGGGTGTGAGCGCTACAGTAAGTTGGCTGTTTTTCATCGGATATAAGCTACTGGTGTATTAGAAACGGTTCCATGTGGCAACTGCAGCACTCTCAGAATCTTTGGGAAAAGAGGCATAGTGATTGTAATTTTCAATCACGACGCAATTTGTGTGCTCCATCATCAAAAGGAGGATGTGAGAGCTACAGTAAGTGGGTTGTTTTTCATCGGATATTAGCTACTTGTGTCTGGGAAACGGTTCCATGTGGCGACCGCAACCCTGCCAGTCACTTTGAGAAATGGGTCCTGGAGCCTGTAATTTTCAATCACGACGCAATTTGTGTGCTCCATCATCAAAAGTAGGATGTGAGAGCTACAGTAAGTTGGCTGTTTTTCATCGGATATAAGCTACTGGTGTAATAGAAACGGTTGCATGTGGCAACTGCAGCACTCTCAGAATCTTTGGGAAAAGAGCCATAGAGCCTGTAATTTTCAATCACGACGCAATTTGTGTGCTCCATCATCAGAAGGAGGGTATCAGAGCTACAGTAAGGTCGCAGTTGTGCATCGGATACGAGCTACTGGTCTCTGTGAAGTGGTTCCATGTGGCAACCGCAGCCCTGTCACTCACTTTGAGAAAAGGGTCCTGGAGCCTGTTATTTTCAATCACGACGCAATTTGTGTGCTCCATCATCAAAAGGAGGATGTGAGCTGTACAGTAAGTGGGTTGTTTTTCATCGGATATTAGCTACTGATGTCTGAGAAACGGTTCCATGAGGCAACTGCAGCACTCTCAGAAACTTTAGGAAAAGAGTCATGGTGCCTGTAATTTTCAATCACAACGCAATTTGTGTGCTCCATCATCAGAAGGAGGGTATCAGAGCCACAGTAAGGTCGCAGTTGTGCATCGGATTCGTGCTACTGGTCTCTGAGAGGAGGTTCCATGTGGCAACCGCAGCCCTGTCAGTCACTTTGAGAAAAGGGTCCTGGAGCCTGTAATTTTCAATCACGACGCAATTTGTGTGCTCCATCATCAAAAGGAGGATGTGAGCTGTACAGTAAGTGGTTTTTTTTTCATCGGATATTAGCTACTGGTGTCTGAGAAACGGTTCCATGAGGCAACTGCAGCACTCTCAGAAACTTTAGGAAAAAAGTCATGGAGCCTGTAATTTTCAATCACAACGCAATTTGTGTGCGTCACCATCAAGAGGAGGGTGGGAGAGCTACAGTAAGTTGGCAGTTGTGCATCGGATACAAGCTACTGGTCTCTGAGAAATGGTTCTATGTGGACACCGCAGCCCTGTCAGCCACTTTGAGAAAAGGGTCCTGGAGCCTGTAATTTTCAATCACGACGCAATTTGTGTACTTCATCATCAAAAGAAGGATGTGAGCGCTACAGTAAGTTGGCTGTTTTTCATCGGATATAAGCTACTGGTGTATTAGAAACGGTTCCATGTGGCAACCGCAGCACTCTCAGAAACATTGGGAAAAGAGGCATGGAGGCTCTAATTTCCAATCACGCCGTAATTTGTGTGCTCCATCATCAGAAGGAGGGTATCAGAGCCACAGTAAGGTCGCAGATGTGCATCGGATTCGAGCTACTGGTCTCTGAGAAGAGGTTCCATGTGGCAACCGCAGCCCTGTCAGTCACTTTGAGAAAAGGGTCCTGGAGCCTGTAATTTTCAATCACGACGCAATTTGTGTGCTCCATCATCAAAAGGAGGATGTGAGCTGTACAGTAAGTGGTTTTTTTTTCATCGGATATTAGCTACTGGTGTCTGAGAAACGGTTCCATGAGGCAACTGCAGCACCCTCAGAAACATTGGGAAAAGAGGCATGGAGCCTGTAATTTCCAATCACGACGCAATTTGTGAGCTCCATCATCAAAAGGAGGATGTGAGAGCTACAGTAAGTGGGTTGTTTTTCATCGGATATTAGCTACTGGTGTCTGAGAAACGATTCCATGTGGCAACTGCAGCACCCTCAGAAACATTGGGAAAAGAGGCATGGAGCCTGTAATTTCCAATCACGACGCAATTTGTGAGCTCCATCATCAAAAGGAGGATGTGAGAGCTACAGTAAGTGGGTTGTTTTTCATCGGATATTAGCTACATGTGTCTGGGAAACGGTTCCATGTGGCAACCGCAACCCTGTCAGTCACTTTGAGAAAAGGGTCCTGGAGCCTGTAATTTTCAATCACGACGTAATTTGTGTACTTCATCATCACAAGGAGGATGTGAGCGCTACAGTAAGTTGGCTGTTTTTCATCGCATATAAGCTACTGGTGTATTAGAAACGGTTCCATGTGGCAACTGCAGCACTCTCAGAATCTTTGGGAAAAGAGGCATAGAGCCTGTAATTTTCAATCACGACGCAATTTGTGTGCTCCATCATCAGAAGGAGGGTATCAGAGCTACAGTAAGGTCGCAGTTGTGCATCGGATGCGAGCTACAGGTCTCTGAGATGTGGTTCCATGTGGCAATTGCAGCCCTGTCAGTCACTTTGAGAAAAGGGTCCTGGAGCCTGTAATTTTCAATCACGACGCAATTTGTGTGCTCCATCATCAAAAGGAGGATGTGAGCGCTACAGTAAGTGGGTCGTTTTTCATCGGATATTAGCTACTTTTGTCTGAGAAACGATTTCATGTGGCAACTGCAGCACTTTCAGAATCATTGGGAAAAGAGGCATGGAGCCTGTAATTTCCAATCACGACGCAATTTGTGAGCTCCATCATCAAAAGGAGGATGGCAGAGCTACAGTAAGTTGGCTGTTTTTCATCGGATATTAGCTACTTGTGTCTGGGAAACGGTTCCATGTGGCAACCGCAGCCCTGTCAGTCACTTTGAGAAAAGGGTCCTGGAGCCTGTAATTTTCAATCACGACGCAATTTGTGTGCTCCATCATCAAAAGGAGGATGTGAGCGCTACAGTAAGTGGGTCGTTTTTCATCGGATATTAGCTACTGGTGTCTGAGAAACGATTCCATGTGGCAACCGCAGCACTCTCAGAAACATTGGGAAAAGAGGCATGGAGGCTGTAATTTCCAATCACGACGCAATCTGTGTGCTCCATCATCAAAAGGAGGATGGCAGAGCTACAGTAAGTTGGCTGTTTTTCATCGGATATTAGCTACTTGTGTCTGGGAAACGGTTCCATGTGGCAACCGCAGCCCTGTCAGTCACTTTGAGAAAAGGGTCCTGGAGCCTGTAATTTTCAATCACGACGCAATTTGTGTGCTCCATCATCAAAAGGAGGATGTGAGCGCTACAGTAAGTGGGTCGTTTTTCATCGGATATTAGCTACTGGTGTCTGAGAAACGATTCCATGTGGCAACCGCAGCACTCTCAGAAACATTGGGAAAAGAGGCATGGAGGCTGTAATTTCCAATCACGACGCAATCTGTGTGCTCCATCATCAAAAGGAGGATGTGAGAGCTACAGTAAGTGGGTTGTTTTTAATCGGATATTAGCTACTTGTGTCTGGGAAACGGCTTCATGTGGCAACTGCAACCCTGTCAGTCACTTTGAGAAAAGGGTCCTGGAGCCTGTAATTTTCAATCGCGACGCAATTTGTGTGCTCCATCATCGAAAGGAGGATGTGAGCACTACAATAAGTGCGCTGTTTTGCATCGGATACAAGCTACTGGTGTCTGGGAAATGGTTCCATGTGGCAACGGCAGTACTCTCAGACACTTCGGGAAAAGAGTCATGGAGCCTTTAATATTCATTCACGACGCAATTTCTGTGCACCATCATCAAGAGGAGGGTGGGAGAGCTACAGTTAGTTGGCAATTGTGCATCGGATACAAGCTACTGGTCTCTGAGAAATGGTTCCATGTGGCATCCGTAGTCCTGTCATTCGCTTTGAGAAAATGGTCCTGGAGCCTGTAATTTTCATTCACGACTCAATTTGTGTGCTGCATCATCAAAAGGAGGATGTGAGCGCTACAGTAAATGGGCTGTTTTGCATCGGATTAAAGATACTGGTGTCTGAGTAATGGTTCCATGTGGCAACAGCAGCACTCTCAGACACTTTGGGAAAGATTCATGGAGCCTTTAATTTTCAATTACGACGCAATTTCTGTGCCGCATCATCAAGAGGACGGTGGGAGAGCTACAATATGTTGGCAGATGTGCATCGGATACAAGCTACTGGTGTATGAGAAATGGTTTCATGTGGCAACCGCAACACTCTCAGACACTTTGGGAAAAGAGTCAGGGAGCCTGTAATTTTCAATCGCGACGCAATTTCTGTGCCCCATGATCAAGAGGACGGTAGTAGAGCTACAGTAAGTTGGCAGTTGTGCATCGGATACGTGCTACTGGTCACTGAGAAATGATTCCATCTGGCAACCGCAGCCCTGCCAGACACTTTGGGAAAAGAGTCATGGAGCCTGTAATTTTCAGTCACGACGCAATTTGCGTGCTCCATCATCAAGAGGAGGGCGGCAGAGCTGCAGTAAGTTGGCAGTTCAGCATCGGATACAAGCTACTAGGCTCCGAGAAAAGGGTCCATGTGGCAACCGCAGTCCTGTCAATCACTTTGAGAAAAGGGGCCTGGAGCCTGTAATTTTCAATCACGACGCAATTTGTGTGCTCCATCATCAAAAGAAGAATGTGAGCACAACAGTAAGTGCGCAGTTTTTCATCGGGTACATGCAACTGGTGTCTGAGAAACGTACCCAAGTGACAACAGTGGCACTCTCAGACACTTTCTGAAAATAAGCATGGAGCCTGTAATTTTCAATCACGACGCAATTTGTGTGCTCCATCATCAGAAGGAGGGTATCAGAGCTACAGTAAGGTCGCAGTTGTGCATCGGATACGAGCCACTGGTCTCTGAGATGTGGTTCCATGTGGCAACCGCAGCCCTGTCAGTCACTTTGAGAAAAGGGTCCTGGAGCCTGAAATTTTCAATCGCGACGCAATTTGTGTACTTCATCATCAAAAGAAGGTTGTGAGCGCTACAGTAAGTTGGCTGTTTTTCATCGGATATAAGCTACTGGTGTATTAGAAACGATTCCATGTGGCAACTGCAGCACTCTCAGAAACATTGGGAAAAGAGGCATGGAGCCTGTAATTTCCAATCACGACGCAATTTGTGAGCTCCATCATCAAAAGGGGGATGTGAGAGCTACAGTAAGTGGGTTGTTTTTAATCGAATATTAGCTACTTGTGTCTGGGAAACGGTTCCATGTGGCAACCGCAACCCTGTCAGTCACTTTGAGAAAAGGGTCCTGGAGCCTGTAATTTTCAATCACGACGCAATTTGTGTGCTCCATCATCAAAAGGAGGATGTGAGCGCTACAGTAAGTGGGTCGTTTTTCATCGGATATTAGCTACTTTTGTCTGAGAAACGATTCCATGTGGCAACTGCAGCACTTTCAGAATCATTGGGAAAAGAGGCATGGAGCCTGTAATTTCCAATCACGACGCAATTTGTGAGCTCCATCATCAAAAGGAGGATGGCAGAGCTACAGTAAGTTGGCTGTTTTTCATCGGATATTAGCTACTTGTGTCTGGGAAACGGTTCCATGTGGCAACCGCAGCCCTGTCAGTCACTTTGAGAAAAGGGTCCTGGAGCCTGTAATTTTCAATCACGACGCAATTTGTGTGCTCCATCATCAAAAGGAGGATGTGAGCGCTACAGTAAGTGGGTCGTTTTTCATCGGATATTAGCTACTGGTGTCTGAGAAACGATTCCATGTGGCAACCGCAGCACTCTCAGAAACATTGGGAAAAGAGGCATGGAGGCTGTAATTTCCAATCACGACGCAATCTGTGTGCTCCATCATCAAAAGGAGGATGTGAGAGCTACAGTAAGTGGGTTGTTTTTAATCGGATATTAGCTACTTGTGTCTGGGAAACGGCTTCATGTGGCAACTGCAACCCTGTCAGTCACTTTGAGAAAAGGGTCCTGGAGCCTGTAATTTTCAATCGCGACGCAATTTGTGTGCTCCATCATCGAAAGGAGGATGTGAGCACTACAATAAGTGCGCTGTTTTGCATCGGATACAAGCTACTGGTGTCTGGGAAATGGTTCCATGTGGCAACGGCAGTACTCTCAGACACTTCGGGAAAAGAGTCATGGAGCCTTTAATATTCATTCACGACGCAATTTCTGTGCACCATCATCAAGAGGAGGGTGGGAGAGCTACAGTTAGTTGGCAATTGTGCATCGGATACAAGCTACTGGTCTCTGAGAAATGGTTCCATGTGGCATCCGTAGTCCTGTCATTCGCTTTGAGAAAATGGTCCTGGAGCCTGTAATTTTCATTCACGACTCAATTTGTGTGCTGCATCATCAAAAGGAGGATGTGAGCGCTACAGTAAATGGGCTGTTTTGCATCGGATTAAAGATACTGGTGTCTGAGTAATGGTTCCATGTGGCAACAGCAGCACTCTCAGACACTTTGGGAAAGATTCATGGAGCCTTTAATTTTCAATTACGACGCAATTTCTGTGCCGCATCATCAAGAGGACGGTGGGAGAGCTACAATATGTTGGCAGATGTGCATCGGATACAAGCTACTGGTGTATGAGAAATGGTTTCATGTGGCAACCGCAACACTCTCAGACACTTTGGGAAAAGAGTCAGGGAGCCTGTAATTTTCAATCGCGACGCAATTTCTGTGCCCCATGATCAAGAGGACGGTAGTAGAGCTACAGTAAGTTGGCAGTTGTGCATCGGATACGTGCTACTGGTCACTGAGAAATGATTCCATCTGGCAACCGCAGCCCTGCCAGACACTTTGGGAAAAGAGTCATGGAGCCTGTAATTTTCAGTCACGACGCAATTTGCGTGCTCCATCATCAAGAGGAGGGCGGCAGAGCTGCAGTAAGTTGGCAGTTCAGCATCGGATACAAGCTACTAGGCTCCGAGAAAAGGGTCCATGTGGCAACCGCAGTCCTGTCAATCACTTTGAGAAAAGGGGCCTGGAGCCTGTAATTTTCAATCACGACGCAATTTGTGTGCTCCATCATCAAAAGAAGAATGTGAGCACAACAGTAAGTGCGCAGTTTTTCATCGGATACATGCAACTGGTGTCTGAGAAACGTACCCAAGTGACAACAGTGGCACTCTCAGACACTTTCTGAAAATAAGCATGGAGCCTGTAATTTTCAATCACGACGCAATTTGTGTGCTCCATCATCAGAAGGAGGGTATCAGAGCTACAGTAAGGTCGCAGTTGTGCATCGGATACGAGCCACTGGTCTCTGAGATGTGGTTCCATGTGGCAACCGCAGCCCTGTCAGTCACTTTGAGAAAAGGGTCCTGGAGCCTGAAATTTTCAATCGCGACGCAATTTGTGTACTTCATCATCAAAAGAAGGTTGTGAGCGCTACAGTAAGTTGGCTGTTTTTCATCGGATATAAGCTACTGGTGTATTAGAAACGATTCCATGTGGCAACTGCAGCACTCTCAGAAACATTGGGAAAAGAGGCATGGAGCCTGTAATTTCCAATCACGACGCAATTTGTGAGCTCCATCATCAAAAGGGGGATGTGAGAGCTACAGTAAGTGGGTTGTTTTTAATCGAATATTAGCTACTTGTGTCTGGGAAACGGTTCCATGTGGCAACCGCAACCCTGTCAGTCACTTTGAGAAAAGGGTCCTGGAGCCTGTAATTTTCAATCACGACGCAATTTGTGTGCTCCATCATCAAAAGGAGGATGTGAGCGCTACAGTAAGTGGGTCGTTTTTCATCGGATATTAGCTACTTTTGTCTGAGAAACGATTCCATGTGGCAACTGCAGCACTTTCAGAATCATTGGGAAAAGAGGCATGGAGCCTGTAATTTCCAATCACGACGCAATTTGTGAGCTCCATCATCAAAAGGAGGATGGCAGAGCTACAGTAAGTTGGCTGTTTTTCATCGGATATTAGCTACTTGTGTCTGGGAAACGGTTCCATGTGGCAACCGCAGCCCTGTCAGTCACTTTGAGAAAAGGGTCCTGGAGCCTGTAATTTTCAATCATGACGCAATTTGTGTGCTCCATCATCAAAAGGAGGATGTGAGCGCTACAGTAAGTGGGTCCTTTTTAAACGGATATTAGCTACTGGTGTCTGAGAAACGATTCCATGTGGCAACCGCAGCACTCTCAGAAACATTGGGAAAAGAGGCATGGAGCCTGTAATTTTCAATCACGACGCAATTTGTGTGCTCCATCATCGAAAGGAGGATGTGAGCACTACAATAAGTGCGCTGTTTTGCATCGGATACAAGCTACTTTTGTCTGGGAAATGGTTCCATGTGGCAACGGCAGTACTCTCAGACACTTCGGGAAAAGAGTCATGGAGCCTTTAATATTCATTCACGACGCAATTTCTGTGCACCATCATCAAGAGGAGGGTGGGAGAGCTACAGTTAGTTGGCAATTGTGCATCGGATACAAGCTATTGGTCTCTGAGAAATCGTTCCATGTGGCATCCGTAGTCCTGTCATTCACTTTGAGAAAAGGGTCCTGGAGCCTGTAATTTTCATTCACGACTCAATTTGTGTGCTGCATCATCAAAAGGAGGATGTGAGCGCTACAGTAAATGGGCTGTTTTGCATCGGATTAAAGATACTGGTGTCTGAGTAATGGTTCCATGTGGCAACAGCAGCACTCTCAGACACTTTGGGAAAGATTCATGGAGCCTTTAATTTTCATTTACGACGCAATTTCTGTGCCTCATCATCAAGAGGACGCTGGGAGAGCTACAATAAGTTGGCAGATGTGCATCGGATACAAGCTACTGGTGTATGAGAAATGGTTTCATGTGGCAACCGCAACATTCTCAGACACTTTGGGAAAAGAGTCAGGGAGCCTGTAATTTGCAATCGCGACGCAATTTCTGTGCCCCATGATCAAGATTACGGTAGTAGAGCTACAGTAAGTTGGCAGTTGTGCATCGGATACGCGCTACTGGTCTCTGAGAAAAGATTCCATCTGGCAACCGCAGCCCTGCCAGACACTTTGGGAAAAGAGTCATGGAGCCTGTAATTTTCAGTCACGACGCAATTTGCGTGCTCCATCATCAAGAGGAGGGCGGCAGAGCTGCAGTAAGTTGGCAGTTCAGCATCGGATACAAGCTACTAGGCTCCGAGAAAAGGGTCCATGTGGCAACCGCAGACCTGTCAATCACTTTGAGAAAAGGGGCCTGGAGCCTGTAATTTTCAATCACGACGCAATTTGTGTGCTCCATCATCAAAAGAAGAATGTGAGCACAACAGTAAGTGCGCAGTTTTTCATCGGATACAAGCAACTGGTGTCTGAGAAACGTACCCAAGTGACAACCGTGGCACTCTCAGACACTTTCTGAAAATATGCATGGAGCCTGTAATTTTCAATCACGACGCAATTTGTGTGCTCCATCATCAAAAGAAGTATGTGAGCACAACAGTAAGTGGGCAGTTTTGCATCGGATACAAGCTACTAGTCTCTGAGAAATGGTTCCATGTGGCAACCGTAGCACTCTCAGACACTTTGGGAAAATAACCATGGAGCCTGTAATTTTCAATCACGACGCAATTTGTGAGCTCCATCATCAAAAGAAGTATGTGAGCACAACTGTAAGTGGGCAGTTTTTCATCGGATACAAGCTACTAGTCTCTGAGAAGTGGTTCCATGTGGTAACCGTAGCACTCTCAGACACTTTGGGAAAAGTAGCATGTAGCCTGTAATTTTCAATCACGACGTAATTTGTGTGCTCCATCATCAAGTGGAGGGTGCCAGAGCTACAGTAAGTTGGCAGTTGTGCATCGGATACAAGGTACTGGGCTCTGACAAAAGGTTCAATGTGGCAACCGCAGTCCTGTCAGTCACTTTGAGAAAAGGGTCCTGGAGCCTGTAATTTTCAATCACGACGCAATTTGTGTGCTCCATAATCAAAAGAATGCTGTGACCGCTATTGTAAGTGGTCTGTTTTGCAGCGGATACAAGCAACTGGTGTCTGAGAAACGGTTCCATGTGGCAACCGCAGTACTCTCAGACACTTCGGGAAAAGTGTCATGGAGCCTGTAATTTTCAATCACGACGCAATTTGTGTGCTCCATCATCAAGGGGAGGGTGGGAGAGCTACAGTATGTGTGCTGTTTTTCATCGGATATAAGCTACTGGTGTCCGAGAAACAGTTCCATGTGGCAATTGCAGCACTCCCAGACACTTTGGGAAAAGAGTCATGGAGCCTGTAAATTTCATCACGACGCAAGTTGTGTGCTCCATCATCAAGAGGAGGGTGGGTGAGCTACAGTAAGTTGGCAGTTGTGCATTGGATATAAGCTCTTAGTCTCTGTGGAAAAGTTCTATGTGGCAACCGCAGCTGTGTTGCACTCTTGGAGAAAACCTGCATGGTTTGTGTACTTCTCAATTGCGACGCAATTTGTGAGCTCATCGTCAAAGGGAGTGTGCGAGAGTTACAGTAAGTGGGCAGTTGTGCATTAGACATCAGCTATTGGTCTCTGAGGAAAGGTTCCATGTGGCAACTGCAGCCGTGTTAAACTTTTAGACAATACCTGCATGGTTCGTGTAGTTTTGAATCTTGACGCAATTTATGAGCTACATTGGCAAAAAGAAGGTGCAAGAAATACAGTAAGTGTAGTTGTGCGTTTAATACAAGCTATTGGTCTCTGAGGAAAGCTTCCATGAGTCAACCGCAGCCGTGTTACACTCTTGGAGTAAACCTGCATGGTTCGTGTAGTTTTCAATCGCGATGCAATTTGTGAGCTGCATCGTCAAAAGGAGTGTGCGAGAGCTACAGTAAGTGGGCAGTTGTACATTGGATATAAGCTACTGGTCTCTGACAAAAGTTTCCATGTGGCAACAGCAGCCCTGTCAGACCCTTGGAGAAAATAGCCATGGAGCCTGTAATTTTCAATCACAACGCTAATTGTGTGCCGCATCAACAAAAGGAGAGTTGGAGAGCTACAGTAAGTGGTCAGGTGTGCATTGGATACAAGCTACTGGTCTCTGGGGAAAGGTTCCATCTATCAACCGTAACTGTTTTACCCTCTTGGAGAAAGGCCGCATGGGTAACGTAGTTCTCAATGGCGTCGCAATTTGTGAGCTGCATCGTCAAAAAGATGTTGTGAGAAATACAGTAAGTGGGTAGTTGTGCTTTCAATACAAGCTATTGGTCTCTGAGGAAAGGTTCCATATGGCAACCGCAGCCGTGTTACACTCTTGGAGAAAACCTGCATGGTTCGTGTAGTTTTCAATCGCGACGCAAATTGTGAGTCGCATCGTCATAAAGAGGGTGCAAGAAATACAGTAAATGGGCAGTTATGCATTCAATACAAGCTATTGGTCTCTGAGGGAAGGTTCCATGTGGTAACCGCAGCCGCGTTACACTCTTGGAGAAAACCTGCATGGTTCGTGTAGTTTTCAATCGCCATGCAATTTGTGAGCTGCATCGTCAAAAAGAGGGTGCGAGAGCTACAGTAAGTGGGCAGTTGTGCATTGGATATAAGCTATTGGTCTCTGAGAAAAGGTTCCATTTGTCAACCAAAACCGTTTTACCCTCTTGGAGAAAACGTGCATGGTTCGTGTACTTCTCAATTGCGACGCAATTTGTGAGCTCATCGTCAAAAGGAGCATGCGAGAGCTACAGTAAGTGGGCAGTTGTGCATTGGATATAAGCTCTTGGTCTCTGTGGAAAGGTTCCATGTGGCAACCGCAGCTGTGTTGCACTCTTGGAGAAAACCTGCATGGTTTGTGTACTTCTCATTTGCGACGCAATTTGTGAGCTGCATCGTCAAAAGGAGTGTGCGAGAGCTACAGTAAGTGGGCAGTTGTACATTGGATATAAGCTATTGGTCTCTGAGGAAAGGTTCCATGTGGCAACCGCAGTCGTGTTACACTCTTGGAGAAAACCTGCATGGTTCGTGTAGTTTTCAATCGCGATGCAATTTGTGAGCTGCACCGTCAAGAAGAGGGTGCGAGAGCTACAGTAAGTGGGCAGTTGTGCATCGGATACGAGCTATTGGTCTCTGAGAAAAGGTTCCATGTGTCTACCCCAACCGTTTTACCCTCTTGGAGAAAACCTGCATGGTTCATGTACTTCTCAATTGCGACGCAATTTGTGAGCTGCATCGTCAAAAGGAGTGTGCGAGAGTTACAGTAAGTGGACAGTTGTGCATTATATATAAGCTATTGGTCTCTGCTTATATAGCTATTGGTCTCTGCCCCCTCCTCATGAACCATGGACCTTGCCGTTGGTGGGGAGGCTTGTGTGCCTCAGCGATACAGATAGCCGTACCGTAGGTGCAACCACAACGGAGGGGTATCTGTTGAGAGGCCAGACAAACGTGTGGTTCCTGAAGAGGGGCAGCAGCCTTTTCAGTAGTTGCAAGGGCAACAGTCTGGATGATTGACTGATCTGGCCTTGTAACAATAACCAAAACGGCCTTGCTGTGCTGGTACTGCGAACGGCTGAAAGCAAGGGGAAACTACAGCCGTAATTTTTCCCGAGGGCATGCAGCTTTACTGTATGATTACATGATGATGGCGTCCTCTTGGGTAAAATATTCCGGAGGTAAAACAGTCCCCCATTCGGATCTCCGGGCGGGGACTACTCAAGAGGATGTCGTTACCAGGAGAAAGAATACTGGCGTTCTACGGATCGGAGCGTGGAATGTCAGATCCCTTAATCGGGCAGGTAGGTTAGAAAATTTAAAAAGGGAAATGGATAGGTTGAAGTTAGATATAGTGGGAATTAGTGAAGTTCGGTGGCAGGAGGAACAAGACTTCTGGTCAGGTGACTACAGGGTTATAAAAACAAAATCAAATAGGGGTAATACAGGAGTAGGTTTAATAATGAATAGGAAAATAGGAATGCGGGTAAGCTACTACAAACAGCATAGTGAACGCATTATTGTGACCAAGATAGACACGAAGCCCACACCTACTACAGTAGTACAAGTTTATATGCCAACTAGCTCTGCAGATGACGAAGAAATTGAAGAAATGTATGATGAAATAAAAGAAATTATTCAGATTGTGAAGGGAGACGAAAATTTAATAGTCATGGGTGACTGGAATTCGAGTGTAGGAAAAGGGAGAGAAGGAAACATAGTAGGTGAATATGGATTGGGGGACAGAAATGAAAGAGTAAGCCGCCTGGTAGAATTTTGCATAGAGCACAACATAATCATAACTAACACTTGGTTTAAGAATCATGAAAGAAGGCTGTATACATGGAAGAACCCTGGAGATACTAAAAGGTATCAGATAGATTATATAATGGTAAGACAGAGATTTAGGAACCAGGTTTTAAATTGTAAGACATTTCCAGGGGCAGATGTGGACTCTGACCACAATCTATTGGTCATGACCTGTAGATTAAAACTGAAGAAACTGCAAAAAGGTGGGAATTTAAGGAGATGGGACCTGGATAAACTAAAAGACCCAGAGGTTGTACAGAGATTCAGGGAGAGCATAAGGGAGCAATTGGCAGGAATGGGGGAAATAAATACAGTAGAAGAAGAATGGGTAGCTTTGAGGGATGAAGTAGTGAAGGCAGCAGAGGATCAAGTAGGTAAAAAGACGAGGGCTACTAGAAATCCTTGGGTAACAGAAGAAATATTGAATTTAATTGATGAAAGGAGAAAATATAAAAATGCAGTAAGTGAAACAGGCAAAAAGGAATACAAACGTCTCAAAAATGAGATTGACAGGAAGTGCAAAATGGCTAAGCAGGGATGGCTAGAGGACAAATGTAAGGATGTAGAGGCCTATCTCACTAGGGGTAAGATAGATACCGCCTACAGGAAAATTAAAGAGACCTTTGGAGATAAGAGAACAACTTGTATGAATATCAAGAGCTCAGATGGAAACCCAGTTCTAAGCAAAGAAGGGAAAGCAGAAAGGTGGAAGGAGTATATAGAGGGTCTATACAAGGGCGATGTACATGAGGACAATATTATGGAAATGGAAGAGGATGTAGATGAAGATGAAATGGGAGATATGATACTGCGTGAAGAGTTTGACAGAGCACTGAAAGACCTGAGTCGAAACAAGGCCCCCGGAGTAGACAATATTCCATTGGAACTACTGACGGCCTTGGGAGAGCCAGTCCTGACAAAACTCTACCATCTGGTGAGCAAAATGTATGAAACAGGCGAAATACCCTCAGACTTCAAGAAGAATATAATAATTCCAATCCCAAAGAAAGCAGGTGTTGACAGATGTGAAAATTACCGAACTATCAGCTTAATAAGTCACAGCTGCAAAATACTAACACGAATTCTTTACAGACGAATGGAAAAAATAGTAGAAGCCAACTTCGGGGAAGATCAGTTTGGATTCCGTAGGCAAACTTACGTTTCTAGCATTTGTAGACTTAGAGAAAGCTTTTGACAATGTTGACTGGAATACTCTCTTTCAAATTCTAAAGGTGGCAGGGATAAAATACAGGGAGCGAAAAGCTATTTACAATTTGTACAGAAACCAGATGGCAGTTATAAGAGTCGAGGGACATGAAAGGGAAGCAGTGGTTGGGAAGGAAGTAAGACAGGGTTGTAGCCTCTCCCCGATGTTGTTCAATCTGTATATTGAGCAAGCAGTAAAGGAAACAAAAGAAAAATTCGGAGTAGGTATTAAAATTCATGGAGAAGAAATAAAAACTTTGCGGTTCGCCGATGACATTGTAATTCTGTCAGAGACAGCAAAGGACTTGGAAGAGCATTTGAATGGAATGGACAGTGTCTTGAAAGGAGGATATAAGATGAACATCAACAAAAGCAAAACAAGGATAATGGAATGTAGTCTAATTAAGTCGGGTGATGCTGAGGGAATTAGATTAGGAAATGAGGCACTTAAAGTAGTAAAGGAATTTTGCTATTTGGGGAGCAAAATAACTGATGATGGTCGAAGTAGAGAGGATATAAAATGTTGGCTGGCAATGGCAAGGAAAGCGTTTCTGAAGAAGAGAAATTTGTTAACATCCAGTATTGATTTAAGTGTCAGGAAGTCATTTCTGAAAGTATTCGTATGGAGTGTAGCCATGTATGGAAGTGAAACATGGACAGTAAATAGTTTGGACAAGAAGAGAATAGAAGCTTTCGAAATGTGGTGCTACAGAAGAATGCTGAAGATTAGATGGGTAGATCACATAACTAATGAGGAAGTATTGAATAGGATTGGGGAGAAGAGAAGTTTGTGGCACAACTTGACCAGAAGAAGGGATCGGTTGGTAGGACATGTTCTGAGGCATCAAGGGATCACCAGTTTAGTATTGGAGGGCAGCGTGGAGGGTAAAAATCGTAGAGGGAGACCAAGAGATGAATACACTAAGCAGATTCAGAAGGATGTAGGTTGCAGTAGGTACTGGGAGATGAAAAAGCTTGCACAGGATAGAGTAGCATGGAGAGCTGCATCAAACCAGTCTCAGGACTGAAGACCACAACAACAACAACAACAATTGGTCTCTGAGTAAAGGCAGTTGTGCAGCGGATACGAGCTATTGGTCTCTGAGGAAAGGTTCCATGTGGCAACCGCAACCGTTTTACCCCCTTGGAGAAAGGACGCATGGGGCGTGTACTTCTGAATCTCGACGCAATTTGTGTGCTACATCGTCAATGGGAGGGTGCGAAAGCAATCGTAATTGGTCAGTTCTGCATCGGATACATGCTCTCTTTGGAGAGGTTCCATGCGGCAACTGCAGCCGTGTTAGTCTCTTGGATAGATGTCGGCATAGAGTCTGTAGTTTGCAATTGTGTCGAAATTTGTATGCTGCATAGTCAATGGGAGGTTGCGAGAGGGACAGTAAGTGGGTAGTGATGCATCGGGTACAAGTTACGGGACTCTGAGGAGAGTTTCGTTGCAGCATCCACAGCCGTGTTAGTCTCCGTAGAGCCGGTAATTTATAATCGTGACCTGATTTGTGGGAGAGCTACAGTTAGTGGGCAGTGGTGCATCGGATACAAGCTACTGGAGTCCCAGGAGAGTTGCCACGTGGCGACAGTAGTCACACGACTCTTTGAGCGAAGTCGTCATAGGGGCTGAAGTATTCAATCGCGACGCATCTTCTGTGTCGAATCCTCACTGGGATGCTGCGAGGGTGGCGGTAAACTGGATGTGGTGCATTGATTACAAGCTCCTGGACTCTGAGGGGAGTTTCCATGCGTCGAGTGCTACCATGTTTCTCTCTTCGAGGTAGGTAATCATGATGGCTGTAGTTTTCAATCGTGAGGCAATTTCTGTATCGCTTCGTCAGTGGGAGATTGTGTGGGTTACAGTAAATGGGCAGTGGTGGTGAGATATAAGCTTCAGTACTCCCAGGAGTATTTCTATATGGCGACAGCAGCCTTGATAGTCTATTGGAGGGAAGTCGGCATAGAGCCTGTAGCTTTAACTCGCGACGCAATTTCTTTATAGTATCGTCAGTAGAATGGTGTGATGGTTCCAGAAATCGAGCAGTTGTGAAACGGATTCAAGGTCGTGGACCCCCAAAAGAAGTTCCATACGGCAACGTCAGTTATGTTAGTCTCTTGGAGAGAAGTCGGCATGGAGCCTGTAGTTTTCAGTCATGACGCAATTTGTGTGCTGCATCGTCAATGGGAGGGTCCGAAAAATACAGTAAATGGGCAGTGGTGCATCGGATACAAGCAACTGGACTCTGAGGAGAGGTTCCTTGCGGAAACCGCAGCCGTGTTAGTCTCTTGGATAATAGTCGGCATGGTTTTGTAGTTTTCAATCGCGAAGGTATATCTGTGTTTCTTCCTGTGTGGGAGGGAGAGAGGGTACAGTAAACGTGCAGTGGTGCATCGGATAAAAGCTACTGGAATCCCATGAGAGTTTTCATGTGGTGTCAGCAGCCGTGTTAGTCTCTTTCAGAGAGGTCTGCATGGAATCTGTAGTATTAAATCTCGACGGAACTTCTATGTCGCATCCTTACTTTGAAGATGCGAGGGCTACAGTCAACAGACAGTGGTGCATTTTATACAAGTTGCTGGACTCCAAGGAGGGGTTCCATGTGTCAATTGCTACCGTGTTTGTCTCTTGGAGAGAAGTTGGCGTTGAGCCTCTAAATTACAATCGCGACGCATTTCCTGTGTCGCATTGTCAATGGGAGGGTGCAAGGGTTCCAGAAAATGGGCAGTGGTGGATCGGATTTAATCTGCTGTAGTCCCAGGAGAAGTTCCATACTGCAACAGCAATCGCATTAGACTCTTGGAGAGAAGTCTGCGTGGAATCTGTAGACTTTAATCGTGATGCACTTTTTGTGTTGCACCTTCAATAGGAGCGTGCAAAGACTACAGAAAATGGGCAGTGGTGGATCGGAGTCATGGACCTGGACTCCCAGGAGAAGTTCCATACGATGACCGCAACTGTGTTTGTCTCTGTGAGAGAAGTCTTAATGGGGCTTGTAGTTTTCAGTCGCGACACAATTTCTGCGCCATTTTGTCAATGGGTGGGTGCGAGGGTTACAGTAAATGGGCATAGGATCATCAGATAATAGCTACTGCACTACAGCTTCCCTCTACAATAGCCTCCTCGATTACTGCACAGGCAGAGTGGCGAAGTGGAGGGTTGGTACACGGAAGGTTGTCAAGAGAATAACAAAGGGATGTCCACAGGGCTCGATCCGCGGACTAATATTCTGGGATATCGCAATCGTGCCCTTGCTGAGCACCCTGGACAGTGGCGACAGGGTAAGACATGTAGAGGATTACGCAGATTACCTGCTCATTGTGGTGTCAGCTAACTAGAGAGCAGCACTAGGGACAAAAGGTACGCAACTGCTTCAGAAAATTAACAGTTGGTGCAAATAAAATAAATTAAACATAGCTCCCAACAAAACTGTATATTTACTGCTCAGAGGGACACTACAGAGGAATCCAATTCTAAAATTAGACCATACAAGTACACAGAGGAAGCAAGCCACACGTTATCTCGGACTGCATCTAGACGAAATACAGATTTTCAACTACTATATAAAATTGACAATTGATAAAGCCTCTAAAATTATGCACAAACTGGCAAGACTAAACACAGTACAAATTGCCTATTAAGACGATAAAGACCTACCAAATTGCGATATTTGAATCCATCGCTAAGTGCCTGGGCTCACAGACTGAACATACAGACTAACAAGACAAATGCAAGACGAGGTCAACGTAGTGTACTACTGAGAATGAGCGGAACCTTCAGCACCACGTCACTAGAGGCACTTTGCGTTGTGATGGGGACCTGTCCTTTAGACATAACAATACGTTACAGAGCTGCACTTTACTGGCTTAAGAGAGACAGGCTCGATAAAGTCACCGAAATTACGGCAACCACCATTATGAAGAAAACACAAATGAAGCAATGGCGGATTCAAACTTGGCAGAGAGAGTGGGATGCATCCGACAAGGGTCGCAGAGTACACTCTATCTTTCCTGATGTACACGAAAGACTACAACTGAAACATGTCGACCCAAGCCGGGGGATGGTCCATTTTCTGACAGGCCACGGGCCATATCTGGTACATTTAAACCGTATGGGACTAACTAACGATGAAGTATGCGTATGCGGAGAAACTGGGACACCAGAACATGTCACACTGCTGTGCAACACGCTAGCACAAGTGAGACCTATACAGAATGACAATGTCATCGCCAGAATAATACGTAATCCCGATGACTCTAACACAATAAATAGTGTAGGCGGTAATGTATCGAACACTCTGCACGAAACATACAAGCGCCAAAACCCATATGGAAGGAGGCGTAGACAAGCACAAACAACACAACAAACCACATGGGAGGACACGAACACGACCACAGATTCCTAAACCGAGGAAGGAACACTAAGTGAACCTAACTCAAAAGGGATCAACATGTAAGGGACCAAGACCAACAACGTGTGACACTGCATGCCACAACACAGTCACAAACAACACAACTACTATAAAACAAATGCCGGCCGGAGTGGCCGAGCGGTTCTAGGCGCTACAGTCCGGAGCTGCGCGACCGCTACTGTCGCAGGTTCGAATCCTGCCTCGGGCATGGATGTGTGTGATGTCTTAGGTTAGTTAGGTTTAAGTAGTTATAAGTGCCAGGGGACTGATGTCCTGAGCAGTTAAGTCCCATAGTGCTCAGAGCCATTTGAACCATTTTTATAAAACAAATAAACACCGGCACCACATACTAAGACTGTAGCAATAAGGTAATGTCGCTCGGGAGGAGAAGGCTCGAAGCACTCTTATTCCGAGGCTCCTCCTCCCCAGTGGCATCGTGCATAGTGTTTAAAGTATACTGCACACAAGCAGTAATGTATTGCTCTTCTTATTGTGTGCAGACAGAAGTATATTCTCTTCTCTGTTGAAAGCTGTAATCAATGAATTTCATATATCAGAAATTTTATTAAGTTATTTAAGGAAGAATGCATTCAAGTAGCAATGAACTATATTCTATTTCAACTAACAAGTTACAAACATAAGTGTATTTCTCATGTGAAGCTAAAATTCATGTTTTCCATGTATGAAATGCTCAATCAGCATTTAATCTGTATAATCTGTGTAAACATACATTAGCGCAAACCATTTCAGATGAGAATAGCTCGAGGTTGTACCGAGACCTCATCTGAAATAGATAGAAATACGTCATTACTAACCAGCATGCTACTTAGACTGTATTACTCATCCAAATACAACATATCACTTCCCTCTAGATATTACAAATTATTCTTAACCACGATCATTGTGTTACATTTTAAATTTTTTATTTTTTATTTTATTTTATTTTATTTTTATTTATTTATTTATTTATTTTTTTACATTTGCATTGTATAAATTATATTCTCATCAGCTATGTAGTAACAAATTATATGGAACCATTTTAACAATTGTTAAGTATTCAATTCGCTGTAACCTCAGATAAATCTTTATACATTATGTTTTTTATATTATTCAAAAAAAGCATTAAGAACTGTATTCCAATAAGATTGTAACAATGATAAGTCTTTGCTATTAGATTCAGAAGCATACGACCCAACTTACATTTCAAGGCGGTGGCTTACTCTGTACTGTTAATGAAATAAATAAATAAACTCCTAGTCGAGGCTCCATGTGGCGACTGGTGCAGTGTTGTGTCTTGGCAGAAGTCGGCATGAAGCCGATAGTTTTCAGTCGCGACGCAATTTTTGTGTCACATCGTCTATGGAAGGTGCGAGGGCTACAGTAATCGGGCAGTGGATGATCGGCCCAAGTTACTGGACACCCAGGAGAAGTTCCATACGGCGACCGCTGCCTTGTTAGTATCTTGGAGGGAAGTCGGACTGGAGCCTGTGGTTTTCAATCGTGACGCAATTTCTGTATCACTTCGTCAATGACAGACTGTGAGGGCTACAGAAAACGGGCAGTGGTGCATCGGATTGAAGCTACTGAACTCCCGGGAGAAGTTTTATATGGGGACCGCAGCGATGTTAGTCTCTTTGAGAGAAGTTGCCAAGGAACCTGTAGTTTTCAATCGCGACGATATTTCCGTGTCGCAATGTAAATGGGAGGGTATGAGGGTTACAGAAAACAGGCAGTGGTGGATCAGATTCAAGCTACTGTACTCCCAGGAAACTCTTTATACTGCGACCGCAATCACATAGTCTCTTGGAAAGAAGACGGCATGGAGACTGGAGTATTCAATTGCGACGCAATTTCTGTGTATCATCAGCAATGGCAGGGTGTGAGGTTTACACTAAATGCGCGGTGCTGGAACGGATTCAAGTTACTGGACCCCCAGGAGAAGTTTCATACGGTGACTGCAACCGTATTAGTCTGTTGCAGAGAAGTCGACATGGAGTCTGTAGTTCTCAATCGCTACGCAATTTCTGTGTCGCATCGTCAATGGGAGGCTACGAGGGTTATGGAATATGGGAAGTGGTGGTTCAGATTCAAGCTACTGGACTCAAAGGAGAAGCTCCATATGGCGAAAGCGGCCGTGATAGTGTCTTGTTGAGAAGACGACATTTAGACTGTAGTTTTCAATCGAGACGCAATTTCTGTGTCGCATCATCAATGAAAGGGTGCGAGGGTCACAGTAGACAGGCAGTGATGAATTGGATTCAAGCTACTGGCCTCTCAGGAGAAGATACATACGGTGACCTCTGGCGTGATAGACACTTGGAGAGAAGTCGTCAGGAAGTATGTTTTCAATCGCGACGCAATTTCTGTGTCGCATCCCCAATTGGAGGGTGCGAGTGTTACAGAAAACGGGCAGTGCTGGGTCGGATTCAAATTACTGGACTACCAGGAGAAGTTCCATACGGCGAATACAACGGTGTTAGTCTCTTGGAGAGACGTCGGCATGGAGACTGTAGTTTCAATCGAGACGCAACTTTTGTGTCGCATCGTCAATGTTAGGGTGCGAGGGTTACAGAATACGGGCAGTGGTGTATCTGGCTCGAGATACTGGACTCCCAGGAGAAGTTCCAAGCAGCGACCGCAGCTGTGACAGTCTCTTGGAGAGAAGTCGACATGGAGCCTGGTGTTTTGAATCGCGGCAAAGCATCTCTGTCGGATCGTCAATGGGAGGGTGCGAGTCTTATATAAATCGGGCAGTGGTTTATCGGACTCGATCTACTGGACTTCCAGGAGAAGTTCCATACAGCAATCTCCGGAGCGCTCTGTCCCCGACTTCGCTGCTGCTGCGTCGCGACTGCACTGCTGGTCCGTCTCCAACTGACTGCCAGACACACGACGACCCGGAAATATTATCGGTTGCTCCAGAGATGGTTCGACAGTGCACTTATCGTTACGTGCTGCTGCTGCTGCTCACGGGCAAGTAAGGCAGAATGTTAGTGACGTCAGTCAATGGAATAAGAAAACGAGGCGACAGTACCATAATAAAAGAAGTAAAAAAAAAAGAAAGTTCATGAACACGAACCGTGCACAGCTCACAGCCGTGTTAGTGTTCCATATGGCGGCTGTAGCCGTGTTAGTCGCTTGAAAAGAAGTGAGCAAGGAGCCTATAGTTTTCAATCACGAAGCAATTTCTGTGTCGCATCATCAGTAGGAGGATGGGGGTATGCAGAAAACAGAGCAGTTGTGAATCGGATTCAAGCCACAGGACTCTCAGGAAAATTCGCAAACGCCGACCGCAGCCATGACATTATCTTGGAAAGAAGTCGGCATGGAGCCTGTAGTTTTCAATTCCGATGCAGTTTCTGTGTCGCATCGTCAATAGGATGGTATGAGGGTTGCAGTAAATGGGCAGTGGTGTATCAGATACAAGCCACTGCACTCAAACCAGAAGTTCCATGTGGCGACCGCAGCCGTGTTAGTCTCATGGAGAGGAGACAGCATGGAGCCTGAAGTTTTTTCCATAGCGACGCATTTTCTGTGTCGCATCGTCAATTGGAGGGGGCGGGGGTTACAGAAAACGGGCAGCCGTCAATCGGATTCAAGTTACTGGACTCCAAGGAGAAATTCCATACGGTGAGCGCAGCCTTGTTGGTCGCTGGGAGAGAAGGCGGGACAGAGCCCTCAGTTTTCAATGGCGACGCAATTTCCATGTCGCTTCGTCAATGTGAGGCTGTGAGGTTGCAGTAAATGGGCAGTGGTGCATCGGATTCAAGCCACTGGACTCAGGGGAAGAGTTCCATACAGCGACCACAGCCGTGTTAGTCCCTTGGAGAGAAGTCGGCATGTAGCCTGTAGTTATGAATCTCAACTCAGTTTCTGTTTTGCATCGTCAATACCAGGGTGCGAGGATTACAGAAGATGGGCAGTGATGGATCGGATTCAAGCTGCTGGACTCCCAGGAGAAGTTCCATACGGCGACCGTCGACGTGTTAGTCTTCTGGAAGGAAGTCGGCATGGAGGCTGTAGATTTATATCTTCACGCAGTTTCTGTGTCGCATAGTCAATGGGAGGGCGTGAGGGCTACAGTAAATGGACAATGGTGCATTGGATCCATGCTACTGGACGTCCAGTAGAAATTCCATACTCCGACTGCTGCTGTGTTAGTTTCTTGGAGAGAAGTCGGCATGGAGCCTGTTGTTTCCAATCGCGATGCAACCTCTGTGTCGCATCGTCAGTTGGGGGGGGGGGGGGGGGGGGGGCACGAGGTTTACAGAAACCTGGCAGTGGTGGAATGGATTTAAGCTACTGGACTTTTAGGAAAAGTACCATACGGTGGCTGTAGCCGTATTAGCCTCTTGGAGAGTAATCAGCGTGGAGCCTGTAGTTTTCCATCACGGTGGAATTTGTGTGTCGCATCGTCAATGGGAGGGTGTGATTGTTACAGAAAATGAGCAGGCGTGGATCGGATTCAAGTTACTGGACTCCCAGGGAAAGTCCATATGGCGACCGCAGACGTGTTAGTCTCTTGGAGAGAAGTCGGCATGAAGCCTGAAGTTTTAAATAGAGACGAAATTTCTGTGACGCATCCTCACTGGGAGGGTGCGAGGGTTGCAGTAAATGTGCAGTGGTTCATCAGAATCAAGCTATTAGACACCCAGGAGAAGTTCCATGTGGCGATTGCATCCGTGTTAGTCTCATGGAGAGAAGTCGGCATTGAGCCTGTAGTTTGCAATCGCGACACAATTTCCGTGTTGCATCCTCACGAGGAGTGTGGGAGGGTTACAGTAAATGGGCATTGGTGCATGGGATTTAAGCTCATGGACTCCAAGAAGACGTCCCACGTGGCGACAGCTACCGTGTTAGTCTCTTTCAGAGAAGTCGAAATGTAGATTGTAGTTTTCAATCGCGACGCATTTTCTGTGTCGCATCGTCAATGGGAGGGTGCAAGGGTTACAGAAAACAGTCAGTGGTGACTCGTATTCAAGGTTCTGGACTCCCAGGAGAAGTTCCACATGGCGATCACAGCAGTGTTGGTCTCTTGGAGAGGAGTTTGTAGCCACCCTCTTAGTAATCGGCCAATCCTGCTTGCGATATAAAATATGACCGTGTATCGCGTGTATGCCTAATAGATTTTTTCTAATTGTATAGGGCTATCTTTCCCCAAGAAGTGATACCGATAAGTAGGAGGAAAGTGTAAAACCGACCTTTCTGATGGAAAGTCTACTAAAAATAAAAGTAATTAAACCGAACAGGGCTATAATTTGTAAAATGAAAGTTATTTTGTGCATTCACTCACGAAGAACAGTGGACAGAAAGGGGTACCACTGATCATGAATCCAAAAGTTACACTAATGAACGAAAAGGAAGTAATTGACGGTCACCAGCCCACTAAGGCAATTTACATCCAAAATCCTGTACAAGATGATGGGAAAGAAAAACATGCATTATTAAACACTGACGTGGCAACTAAAGATTGCCACGTTTTTTTTCTTTTCTTTTTGACTCTAATTTTAAGTGAGTATGTAATGATAAAGAAAACTGAGAAGTCATTCTTATGTTATGTTTGGCATTAAATTTTGAAAAAAACAATCGAGTAATGATTTGAAAATATGCAATTAAACTGTATGTTAGTACTGAACTTCGTTACGTGAACAATGACTTTCAGTGACCTCAGCATAACGTCATCAAAGAAATTTAGAAAAAAAGCAAGCACTTTTTACTCTGCCGTTACTTATTTTGCAAATAGGATTTCATATTATTGTCTGAACAACTGAGCCCTATTTTCTGACTTGAACAGAATACTAGAATATGTACCAAACCATACAGCTATGTGCTTCAAGCTATATTTAAAATAAATAAAACTTCCGCACACTTAATCTGTGCATTTCTTTAGATTTTGAATTTTTCCATTGACTGATTCTCAAACTTGAGAAATGAAATTGCTTTACTTTAGTCATATACCGAAGCCTCTGTTGTGCAACAGTTAATTGAAAGAGAAATTATTCATTAATAAACTGCATGTAACTATTCAATTTGTTTCTTATGACACTCAGTTATCATATTAGGAAAAAAAAGGAATAAGGATCCTGCTTAGTAACAATGTCTGGGAGCAATGAGGACACAGTCGCCCTGAGTTTAACTGATTATTATTTAAATAAATCTTATCAATCAAATCACATTCAGTTGTGCTGCTGAGTTAGCCGTTAATACTTTCTACCAATGAACAGTCTTACTTCAGTACTGTGCATACAGCGAAACTCGGAGCCGACGACGAAACTGTGTTGCTCGAACTTGTAATGCCCCAGAATTCAAAATTAGTGTGAGTGGTGTACGTATGTTGCATTACGTACGTAAGTCGCCTCAACTTATTATCAAAGTGTAAATTTCGATAAAAAAGAGGGGTTGTTAATTTTATTTGTATTTGCTTCTGAAAATGTTGTCAAAATTATGTTGTACGAAGAGCATATGCAGCGGAACCTGTCGCGGCCAGAGATGTCACACAACCGCGACGATAGCAGCAGCGTGGCGCGCGGCAAAGATATCGACTGATGCGCAGCTAGCTGCTATTGAAGAGGAACGAAAGCATCTAATAATGAAAGTTGTCAAAAAGAGACAATTAACGTGACATGTTTGTTTGTTAAAACATTCTGGTTCTGGGTTTTGTCACTTGTTTCAAGAGGAGTTACCGTTGAGATCTCGTGTAGAGAGTTACATGTGAGACATCGGGGAGTTAGTCACCATTGAGGCCACGGGGTAACGTCAGTCAGTTCGTGACACTCGGGAAGTGTAAGCCTATTTGGAGTTGGCGCTCGAGTGATTTAATGTCGGATTTGGGCTTCTAAAGTTATTAGTTGAACCCGTGATGGGGTTATGGCCTGTATGGGAAGTTATATGTAATTATTGCGCGAGGTGTATTGTTCGCAATCGTAGTGGGATGTACGATGATATTTGTAGTTTGCTTTAAAAGAGTAACTCGTTTGAGACACGCTAAGAGATTGGTTTTTCTCGCGTTTCCATGTGATTAGTGATAGTGTAAGGTTTGGTCGAGCTAACCTTGGACTTTCTCGCAATCAGGCGTTCCGTATCTCGTGCTGAGGGGAGCTTCTTTTCAGTGTTGATTGTGTGTGTTTGGTATCGCCTTCACGCGAAGACTTTGTGAGTGATTGGTTTAATAAGGGTAAGCACAAAGGTACATGTGCCGTTGCCGCTTCGGTAATAAGGATTTGCTAAAGCTTTGGCGTGAGTGTGCGACTGTATTGGCTGTAATTGTGGGGAAGTCCTAAGGTAATAGAATCCCCGGCTGAAAGAACTCTCAAATTGAAGTGCGGCCTGGCCTGTGATTGTCGTGTAATTATTGTGAGAACGGACGTCCTAGTGTGATTAATGAAAACGGCAGAACCAATCTGTGTCAGATACTTTGTGGCACGCGAGAATTGGTGTAATAGTAATTTTCCATCCGACGAAACTGAACGAACCAAGACCTATTAACTGAGTAGAGCACGATAATTGTCTCTTTGAAATTGTGAGTGCTGAGTGTTTTAAATTTGGTATAGAGGATCCGCGTATGTCAACGCCTGAAGAGGGAGAGACATGCTTTGATTTGAGTGAATATTAATGATACTTTAAAGTGGCGGTGACACTTAGGTTTTTTGTTTCTTTTTTTTTACTAGCTTTCGCTTAGTGTGGAAGTACACTCCTGGAAATGGAAAAAAGAACACATTGACACCGGTGTGTCAGACCCACCATACTTGCTCCGGACACTGCGAGAGGGCTGTACAAGCAATGATCACACGCACGGCACAGTGGACACACCAGGAACCGCGGTGTTGGCCGTCGAATGGCGCTAGCTGCGCAGCATTTGTGCACCGCCGCCGTCAGTGTCAGCCAGTTTGCCGTGGCATACGGAGCTCCATCGCAGTCTTTAACACTGGTAGCATGCCGCGACAGCGTGGACGTGAACCGTATGTGCAGTTGACGGACTTTGAGCGAGAGCGTATAGTGGGCATGCGGGAGGCCGGGTGGACGTGCCGCCGAATAGCTCAACACGTGGGGCGTGAGGTCTCCACAGTACATCGATATTGTCGCCAGTGGTCGGCGGAAGGTGCACGTGCCCGTCGACCTGGGACCGGACCGCAGCGACGCACGGATGCACGCCAAGACCGTAGGATCCTACGCAGTGCCGTAGGGGACCGCACCGCCACTTCCCAGCAAATTAGGGACACTGTTGCTCCTGGGGTATCGGCGAGGACCATTCGCAACCGTCTCCATGAAGCTGGGCTACGGTCCCGCACACCGTTAGGCCGTCTTCCGCTCACGCCCCAACATCGTGCAGCCCGCCTCCAGTGGTGTCGCGACAGGCGTGAATGGAGGGACGAATGGAGACGTGTCGTCTTCAGCGATGAGAGTCGCCTCTGCCTTGGTGCCAATGATGGTCGTATGCGTGTTTGGCGCCGTGCAGGTGAGCGCCACAATCAGGACTGCATACGACCGAGGCACACAGGGCCAACACCCGGCATCATGGTGTGGGCAGCGATCTCCTACACTGGCCGTACACCACTGGTGATCGTCGAGGGGACACTGAATAGTGCACGGTACATCCAAACCGTCATCGAACCCATCGTTCTACCATTCCTAGACCGGCAAGGGAACTTGCTGTTCCAACAGGACAATGCACGTCCGCATGTATCCCGTGCCACCCAACGTGCTCTAGAAGGTGTAAGTCAACTACCCTGGCCAGCAAGATCTCCGGATCTGTCCCCCATTGAGCATGTTTGGGACTGGATGAAGTGTCGTCTCACGCGGTCTGCACGTCCAGCACGAACTCTGGTCCAACTGAGGCGCCAGGTGGAAATGGCATGGCAAGCCGTTCCACAGGACTACATCCAGCATCTCTACGATCGTCTCCATGGGAGAATAGCAGCCTGCATTGCTGCGAAAGGTGGATATACACTGTACTAGTGCCGACATTGTGCATGCTCTGTTGCCTGTGTCTATGTGCCTGTGGTTCTGTCAGTGTGATCATGTGATGTATCTGACCCCAGGAATGTGTCAATAAAGTTTCCCCTTCCTGGGACAATGAATTCACGGTGTTCTTATTTCAATTTCCAGGAGTGTAGTTTACCACCAGCACTCGGGCCTGACGAAACTTTGTGGAGACACTGAAAATTAAGAAACTGGATAAATAAAATGATGCTCAGGCCCTGTGCATGATAAAGGAAAAATTGGTGTCCCGTGTTATCATTTCTCCCGATATGACATAACTTGAAAATACGATAACAGAATCTTTGAATCTCAAAAAATAAAAAGATTAAGGATTACGCAGTGAATCAAAACGGTAAAGTACAAGCAGGACTAAGAATATTAAAGTGAAAGATAAGTCACTCTGAGAGTTTGTTGCGATAATTACGTAAAGTTCGGCTTAAAGTATATGAAAGAGGTTTTTGTCTGACTGTTTAAGTGATAAAAAGTGGAAAAGTTAAGTTATGGGGAATTAATAAACTTTGAAGGTTGTAGCATAAACCATTATCATTGATAGAGTGCAAATAGCATTATCCATTGTGTGTGTTCGTAAAAAGAAATAAGCAAGGATAGAGCTGCAGTGCAGTGACTGTATTGGATTAATAATTTCTGACAAGCAACGCTTAGTCAATATGTAAAATTATATCGCTGGCGTGCTCTTATGAAAATTAAACTAACTGAAACTGGTAGCTAAGAAAGTTCAGTCTAGATTGATTGCTTCAGTGGGGTTCTATTAAAAGGAACGCTTAAACTCCACGTTGGATAGTTTTCAAGCTGGGAAAAACATAAGATAAATCCAAGGTATCAGCATTGGGGTGTTGGGTTACGTAAGCGAGGTTTCCGATCACGTTGCTGTGAAGTGTGGCATATCGCAGTGAGTTGCGGGCGCTGATAACCTCGCTGTTGTGCGCCCTAAAACACTAATAATCATCATCATCATCGCAGTGAGTTGGGTTTAACTGACTTAAGTAGCGCATCCTAATCAGATTTGTAGTTTCTGCTTCATTCCATCGACTAGTAGTTAAACTTTCCATCCTCACAAGTACTTGCAGATAGCTGATATAGTACACGGCGTTGCGGAACTCTATGGACTCACATACCCCGTGTGGAAGCCCCCATCGGTAGCATTGGCGCCCTCAGGACGACACCGCGAGACCCCCGGTAGTAGAGCTGGACAACACGATTCCCTTGGCCAGATCACGCACATACCTCGTGTGGAAGCCCCCATCGGCAGCATTGGCGCCCCCCCCCCCTTGCCCTGCATAGGTATATAGGGCGTCAAAGGAGGGATGGTCAATACTCACCGACACGACAGCAACGATGACTCAAAGTAAACTCGATTTATTTTTTATTTGTTATTACAACTCATGGACAATACGTTACCAACCTTTCAATGCTCAAATCGCATACGAAGTGGCTGAAAATTAATTAAAGGTGTGACGCGGCCTCCCTGCTCTGAGGGATAACAACCCCTGCATTCACAAGGAGAGGCTAACACTAGCCGATAAAACCAGAACCCGTTTGTACTAGCATATCCAATTGCATATTCGGCGGTAGCTATTGTGTGGGTGGTAAGCATTTGGTTGAACTTCCCATCCTCACAAGCACTTGCAGATAGCTGATATAGTACACGGCGTTGCGGAACTCTATGGTGTCGCTACGCGTTTTAATACACTTGTCATCTCTGTGTCTCAGTGCCATCCCACCCAGGTTTGACACACTGATAAATAGTAGCCGCTTTAGCAGGTGTTGTTGTCTAGCGCAGTAAATGTAATTTAGCAGACACACCACCACCGAGGAGCAGTACAAACTGCTGTTGTTGTTGAAGACGGTAGGATATTCTGCAGCCACGGCTAATTATAGGAACGGGCAAAGGGAATTAATACAGCCTCTTCCGCCCGTCCACTGTTCGTACTCCTGCTCTAGACATCTGGCCGGCGAGCGTACATGATGCCGCCGAAAATGGAACGCTACTGCGAGAGCGTTAACACCACACTTCCGCACACTACAAGCGCTGGAACCCGTCTCTCTCTCTCTCCGCGCGCTCCGCTCAACAACCCCCTACCCAAAGATTTTACAACCCACAAGCACTGCTATTATCGTTTCTAGTCGATGCAAATAACAATTCCTTTGGCTTTTTCCCAGAGCTTATAAGTTTCCCAGTAAAACACTGATAAATACAATGAAACGTCAAAAGACTTCTACCTAAATGTACACATACAGTGAAGCAATGTCCTTACTTATTGAAAGAAAGCATTTAAATTACAAATATTTACATACAATTTAAAAAGAAGTCATATATCGGTAGGAGGTGCCATGCATACTGCATTTTCGGTCTTACAAGTTGTCATGGAGCCTTTAGTTTTACATCGCGACGCAATTTCTGTTTTGCATCGTCAATGAGAGGGTGCGAGGAATACAGTAAACGTACAGTGGTTCATTAGATGCAAGTTAAAGGGCTGCCAGCAGAGTTTCCATGCGGCAACCGCTACTGTGTTAGTCTTTTGGAGAGAAGTCTGCATCAAGCCATTAGTTTTATATTGTGACGTAATTTCTGTGTTGGATCCTCACTGGGAGGGTGCATCAGTTTTAATCTACTGGACTCTGAGGAGAAGTTCAATGCGGTGACCACAACTGTATTAGTCCCTTGGAGAGAGATCGGCATGAAACCTGTAGATTTCAATTGCGACGAAATTTCTGTGTCGCATTCTCACGGGGAGGGTGCGAGGGTAACAGTAAACGGGCAGTGGGGCATCGGATTCAAGCTACTGCACTGCCAGCAGAGTTCCCATGCAGCAACCGCTACCCTGTTAGTCTCTTACAGAGAAGTACGCATGGAGCCTGTAGTTTTCACAGGCGACGCAATTTCTGTGTCGCTTCGTCAATGGGACTGTGCGAGGGTTACAGTACATGAGCAATGGTGCATCGGATTTAAGCAACTGCACTCCCAGGGGACGTTCCATGCGGCGACTGCATTAGTGTTAGTCTCTTGCAGAGAAGTCGGTATGGAGCTTGTACTTTTCAATCGCGACGCAATATCTGTGTCCAGTCGTCAATAGGAAGTTGCGAGCATCATAGTACACGGGCAGTGGTGCCTAGGATACAATCTATTGGACTCCGAGGAGAGGTATAATGGGGTGACTGCAGCCGTGTAAGTATCTGAGAGCAAACGGCATGGATCTTGTTATTTTCAATGCTACGCAATTTCTGTGTCACATCCTCATTGCGAGGGTGCAGTGCATACACTGAACGGGCAGTGGAGCATTGGACACAAGCTACTGGACTCCCAGGATAGGTTCCATGCGGCGACCGCAGCCGTGTTAGTCTCATGGAGAGAAGTCGGCGTGAAGCTTGTAGTTTTCAGTCGCGACGCAATTTCTCCATGGAGTCCTCATTGCAAGGGTGCGAGGGTTATAGTAAATTGGCAGTGGTGAATTGGATTCAAGTCACTGCACTCCCTCGAAAGCTCCATGTGTCGACAGCAGCCGTGATAGTCTCTTGGAGAGAAATGTATGAAGTCTGTATTTTTCAATCGATACGCAATTTCTGTGTGGCATCGCTTATGGGAGGGTGCGATTGTTACGGTACATGGGCAGTTGTGCAGCGTATTCAAGCTACTGCACTCCATGCGCCGATCGCAGCCGTGTTAGTCTCTTCGAGAGAAGTTGGCATGGAGCCAGTAGTTTTCAATCGTGAAGCAATTGCTGTGTCGCATCCAAACTGTGAGAGTGCGTGGGTTGCAGTAGACAGGCAGTGGTGCATCGGATTCAAGTTATTGCACTCCCAGCAGATGTTCCATGCATCGACAACAGCTGGGTTATACCCTTGGAGAGAAGTCGGCATGGATCCTGCACATTTCAATCGCGACGAAAAATCTCTGTTGCATACTCACTTTCAGGGTGTGAGGACTACAGTAAACAGGCAGTGGTGCATTGGATACAAGCTACTGGACTCCCAGGTGAAGATCCATGTGGCGACACCAGCCTTGTTAGTCTCTTGATGAGACGGCATCATGGAGCCTGTATCTGTGTTGCGTCGTCAATGGGATGCAGCGAAAGTTACAGTAAACGTGCAGGGGTTTATCACATGCAAGCTACTGAACTCTGAGGAGAGGTATCAACGGCGACCACAGCCCTGTTAGCTTCTTGGAGAAAAGTCGGCAAGGAGAATGTAATTTTCAACGCGACACAATTTCTGTGTCGCATACTGACTGGAATGGTGCGAGGGTTCCAGTAAACAGGCAGTGGTGCATCGGATTTGAGCTACTGCACTACCAGCAGATCTTGCAAGCGGCGACAACAGCTGTGTTATACCCTTGAAGTGAAGTTGGAATGGATCCTGTAGTTTTCAATCGCGACGCAATTTCTTTGTCACATCGTCAATGGGAGGTTGCAAGGATTACAGTAAACACAAAGTGGTGCATCGGGTAGAAGCAACTGGACTCTCAGGAGAGGTTCCATGCGGCGACCGCAGGCGTATTAGTTTCTTGGAGAAAAGTCGGCGTTTAGCCTGTAATTTCCAAACGCGACGCAATTTGTGTGTCGCTTTGTCAATGGGAGGATGCGACCGTTACAGCCAATGGAGAGTGGTGAATCATTGCAAGCTACTGCACACCGAGGAGAGTATCCAAGTGGCGACCGCAGCCGTGTTAGTCTCTTGGAGAGAAGTCAGCATGAAGCCTGAAGTTATCAATCGATACACAATTTCTGCGTCGCATCGTCAATGAGAGGGTGCGAGTGTTACAGTAAATGGGCATCGGATACCAGCTACTCGACTGCAAGGTGATGTTCCATACGGTGATCACAGCCATGTTAGTCTCTAGAAGAAAAGTCGGAATGGAGTCAGTAGTTTTCAATCGCGACGCAATTTCTGTGTCGCATCCTCAGTTTGAGGGTGCGAGTTTTCAGTAGATTAGCACTGGTGCATCGGATTCAAGCTACTGGACTCCCTGGTGAAGTTTCATGAGACGAACGCAGCCTTGTTATTCTCTTGGAAAGAAGTCGGCATGGTTCCTGTAGGTCTCAATCGTGACAGAACTTCTGTGTCGCTTCCTCACTGGGAAGTTGCGAGGGTTACAGTAATCTGGCAGTGGGGCATCAGATAGAAGCTACTGGACTCCCATGAGAGATTCCATGCGGCGACCATAGTCATGTTATTCCCTCTGAGATGTCCGTGTAGAGCATGTAGTTTTCAATCACGACGCAATTTCTGTGTCGCATCGTCAATGGGAGGTTACGAGGGTTACAGTAAACGGGCAGTGGAACATCCGCTTGATGCTACTGCACTCCCAGGAGACGTTCCATGTGACGACCGCAGCCGTCTAAAGGTACGTTGTCCAAGACGCGACGCACACTAGCGACTGCGACGGGTCGCTACGTGACGTCAGAAGTTGCCTGCTAGCGCATGCGCAGTTCGAGTTTGGGATGCGACGCGCGACTGTTGCGGCAGCTGCCGCAGCACTGCACCAGTGAGCAGTGTTGCGACGGAAGTCGGACGACACAAAGACGTACGGCTGCCAGAAAGATGTCGAGCCAGTCAAGGAAAACTGAAATGAGCCACTCACAGGATGTGATGCTCTGTGAGCTGGTCTCGCAACATCCTTGTCTTTACGATTTGAAGAACCCTAAATATAGAGACACTATGTTCAGAGACAGAATTTGGGAAGAAATTGGTGCACAGTTGAAACTGGCAGGTGAGTGAAATATATAATATTTTCCCATTAATGCAAATTTTTCAGGCCTGTTATGAAAATCAGTATAATCCATGCAGATGTAGAATTAGAATGATGAAAATGAACTTGAAGGTCAATTTTCGCATTACTCTTTTTTGTGACGATAAAAATTGAAAACGGCAAGTACATTATAAGATGAACAATCTAAAGTACAACGAGAAAGTTACATTTTACAATACCTTCACTTTGAAAGTAAACGGTAGATTGGTGTTTTGATGATATCTTCTAGTTGTGAAAAACCACCACCAGATTGTTGTACAGCTTTCTGTAATCAATAGATGTTCGTTTTTGAGGAAGGCGTTTCTCAACAGATTGCGCAAACAGTATGCTGCAATAAGTAATTTGTCACATTCACTTCAATTCATTGGTAGAAGATGGTGCTCAAAAAACTTGTGCCAAAAGTGCACTACTGTTTTACAAGGCCCTTCTGGTCTGACACAGTTCACAATTGAAATTCGTCTTTTGTAAATCCTGGAGTCATCTTTTGAGTGCAGCTTGGCAAGATTAAATGTGGATGTCATCCATAACGATGTATGCTGTCAGAATATAAGAATATGGAAGTTCATTTGGATGGGAATAAAGAGTCAGTCGGCTATGAAAGTTGCCTTAGCTTGTTCCAAAAGTTTCTGCATGGGAGAAACTGACAAGTATAATTTGGGGAAATTTTGTGAACAAGCACGGACATTATTTCTTCCACATTTCTGCCAGTGTATACTGTAGACGTTCAGAATGAAAATTCTAGAGATGTTTAAGGTGTAACCATATCTTGTCGTCAAGAACTTGAAACAATGCAATGACGCTAGCGTTCGCTTATTGTTAATAAACTTATCTTTCATTGGAATTTTAGGTGAAATGTGCAAAAACAGATGGAGGAATATTCGGGACTCGTATCAGATAAATAAACGAGAAAGAAAGCTTGGAACAGGTTCAGATGCCTCAGCGAAACCAAGAAAATGGGTTCTGCTTGATCACTTGGCTTTAAGAAACCTACATTTCGTGGCATTTTAAATGAAATTGTCAAGAGCATATGGAGAAATATTAGTGACTCATACCGGAGAAATATATGACATAAAATGGTTTCATTAGGTCCAAATGTAGCGAAACAAAACAAATGCATTCTCTATCGTGTGATGACCACACGATTCTCGTTGCGCGTCGACAGAACTGGAGACTAGTCGCGACGCTCCCGGAGATATATGAGCCCAAATCTCGGAAACGGAGATCGATATCATTCTGATCTCAACTTTAAAAATAATTTCGATATGTTAGCTTCTTTTCATCGGGAACGATGTATGACCTAACGTGAACCATACGTAAAGTAGCCAGGGACCACATTTTTCACTGTACACAATTCAAATTTTATGCAGTAGGTTACTTGTATATTAAGTACCGGAATAACTGTGACGAATATCCGAAAAATAGACACCTCATTATCAAGTTGTGATGTGAAACTGTAAGATACGCAAACATCAATTTTTTGTGCCTTTTACTTTCCTCACAATTGATAGAGAAGTAATATACAGCGAAAAAAACACGCAAAACCGGAAGAGATACTTTTCAATTTTTTAAAGTAAAAGGAGAATCTGTATCGAAAAACTAACTCTGGGAGCCGATGTAACTTTGTTGCATTAACGTACAGTATTTTTTACAGCAAGAAAATCGGAATTCTTATTTTTCTTATGTATTTGAATCCGTCGCCGCCGACCGGAGCCTGGGAAACAGCGACGACTCCTGTCGTGTTGCGGCCGTGTCGCCGTCTGCCAGGGTGGGAAAAGAGGAGGGGGCAGCGTCGCAGTCGCAGCCAACTGTCGCGTCTTGCACAACGTAACTTTAGAGTGAAGGCGGCATGGAGTCTGTAGCTTTCAAACGCAACGCAATTTCTGTGTCGCATCTTCACATGAAGTGCACGAGGGTTACACTATCAGATTAATGCTACTGCACTGTAACCCTCGCGCCATTCCATTGACGATGCGACACGGATATTGCAGAGCGATTGAAAACTACAGGTTCCATGCTAACTTCTCTCCAAGAGACTAACACGGTTCAGTCGTAGAATGGAACTTCTGATGGGAGTCCAGTAGCTGAATTACGATGCAGCACTGCCAGTTTATTGTAACCCTTGCTCCCTCCCATTGACGAAGCATCACAAAAATTACCTTGTGATAGAAAACTACTCGCTCTATGCGGATTTCTCTGCAAGAGACTAACACGGCCTTGGTAGCCGCATGCATCCTCACCTCGAAGTCCAGTAGCTTGAATCCGATGCATCGCTGATCGTTTTCTGTAACCCTCGAATCTTCCCATTGACTACGTGACACTGAAATTGCATCGCGCTCTAAAACCGTAAAACTGTAGCCACAACGTCGACTTCCCTCCATGTGACTAACACTGTAGCCGTCACCACATGGAACTTCTACTCTGAAGCCAGTTGCTTGAATCCGATGTACCACTGCCCGTTTACTATTACCTTCGCACCCTCCCACTAACGGTTCCTCAAACAAATATCTTCGTGATTGAAAATTGCAAAGTCCATGCCTACTTCTCTCCAAGAGACTACGTGTGCGGTCGCCGCATGGAACCTCAACTGCGAGTCCAGTTGCTTGTATCTGATGCACCACTGTCCACGTGCTGTAGCCCTCGCATTCTCCCAGTGAGTATGCGACACAGAAACTGAGTCGCCATTGAAATCTATGGGCTCCATGGTTACTTCTCCCCAAGATACTAACACAGGTGCGGTCACTACATGAACCTCTTATGGAAGTCGAGTTGCTTGTATCCGATGCATCATTGCCCATTTACTGTAATTCTCGCACCCTCCCAGTGAGAATGTGACACAGAAATTGTGTC
This sequence comes from Schistocerca serialis cubense, assembly GCF_023864345.2. Lineage (NCBI taxonomy): Eukaryota > Metazoa > Arthropoda > Insecta > Orthoptera > Acrididae > Schistocerca > Schistocerca serialis. Next base: position 163,998,064 of record NC_064643.1, on the reverse strand, counting down.
GCTAGTGAAAACTACAGGCTCCATGCCATCTTCTCTCCAAGAGACTAACACGCTAGCGGTCGCCACATGGAACCGCTCCTGGGAGTCCAGTATCTTGTATCTGATGGCCCACTGCACGTTTACTGTAACACTCGCATCCTCCCACTTACGATGCTACACAGAAATTCCGTCTCGATTGAAAACTGAAGGCGGCAGGACGACTGCTCTCCAAGAGACTAACATGTCTGTGGGCGCCACATGCACCCACTCCTGGCAGTCCAGTTACATGTATTCGAAGCACCACTGACCGTTTATTGTAACCCTCGAACTTCCCCATAGACAATGCGACACAGAAACTGCGTCGCAATTGAAAGCTACAGGCTGCATGCCAACTTCTCTACAAGAGGGTAACATGGCTGCGATCGCCTCATCTAACTTCTCCTGGAAGTCCAGTTCCATGTATCCGATACGCCACTACCTCTTTGCTGTTACCCTCTCACCCTCCCATTGTCGATGCGACACAGAAATTGCGTCGCGATTGAGAACTAAATGTTCCATGACGAATTCTCTCCGAGAGACTAACACGGCTGCAGTCGCAGCATGGAACCTCTTTTGGGCGTCCAGTATCTTGTATCCGATGCAACACTGCCTGTTTACTGTATCCCTCGCACTTTCCCAGTAAGGATGCGACGCAGAAATTGCGTCGCGGTATAAACCTTCCGCCTTCTATACAAGATGCTAACACGGCTGTGGTCACCGCATAGAACCACTTGTAACTTGTATCCTAGGCGCCACTGCCCAATTACTGTAACCCTAGCACCCTCCCAGAGAGGAAGCGACACTGGAATTCTGTCACGATTGATAACTACAGGCTCCATGCCGACCTCAGTTCAAGAGATCTCACGGCAGCCGTCGCTGCATTGAACATCTCCTCGGAGTCCAGTAGCTTGCATGCGATGCTTCACTGCCCATTTACTGTAACCCTCGCACCCTCCCATTGACGATGTGTCGCAGAAATTACCTCGCGATGTAAAACTACAGGCTCCATGCCAACTTCTCTCCAAGAGACTAACACGCCTGTGGTCAGCGCACGGAACCTCTATTGGGTGCCCAGTAGCTTGTATCCGATGCAGCACTGCACATTTTCTGTAACCCTCACACCCACCCATTGATGATACGACACATAAATTGTGTCGAAAATGAAAATTACAGGCTCCATGCTGACTTCTCTCCAAGAGACAAACACGGTAGTGGTCGCCAAATGGAACCTCTCCTCGGAGTCCAGTTGCTTGTATCCGATGCACCACTGCCCGTTTGCTGTAACGCTGGCACTGTCCCAGTGAGGATGCGATACAGAAATGGCGTCGCGGTGGAAAACTACAAGCTTCATACCGACTTCTCTCCAAGAGTCGGCTGCGGTCGCTGCATGGAACTTCTCCTCTGAGTCCAGTAGCTGGTACGCGATGCATTACTGCCCATCTACTGTAACCCTCGCACCCTCTTATTGACATGTACATCTACATCTACAGCTACATATATACTACGCTAGCCACCAAGCTGTGTCTGGCGGAGGGCACAATTCGCGCCTAAGTCTTATTCCCCCCCCCCCCCCGTCCCACCTCTTTTCCTCTCGCGGATCTCGCGAGGGAAAAACGTCTGTCTGAACGCCTTAGAACGATCTCTAATTAACCTTATCTTTGAATGGTGATCATTGCGCGGTTTGAAAGTTGGTGGTAATAATATATGCTCTACATCGTCGGCGAAGATCGGATTTCGGAATTTAGTGAGCAGCCCCTTCTGTTTAGCGCGTCGTCTATCTGTAAGTGTGTCCCACTTCAAAGTTTCTACGAGATCTGTAACGCTCTCGCGATGGCTAAATGTACCAGTCACGAATCTTGTCACTCTTTTTTTGACCTTCTCAATCTCTTGATTCAGTTCCAACTGGTAAGGGTCCCATATAGACGAACAATAAGACTGGTCGAACTAACGTGTTGTAAGCAATTTCCTTTGTTGAAGGACTGTATCGCTTCAGGATTCTACCAATAAACCGCAATCTAGAGTTCGCCTTGCCCGTTACTTGTGTAATCTGATCTTTCCATTTGTGATCATTTCGAATAGCCACACCCAGATACTTGACGGATGTTACCGCCTCCAAAGGCTGGGCATTTATTTCCTACATTAATGGGGATTTTCGCCTTTTTATACGCAGTGAATTACACTTACTAATATTGAGAGATAACTGCCAGTCATTACACCAGGCATTTATTTTCTGCAAATCCTCGTTGATTTGTTCACAACTTTGCGTTTGTTCCATAAATGAAAGGGGGAATGGTGCTGCAGTCCTCTACCGTAAAGGAATTTTTGAAAGCTGGGTTTACAATTTCGGCCTTCTGTTTATCATCATCAGTTACATTACCTGTACTGTCAGCAAGAGAAGGTATTGAATTATTTGTAGCGTTCATAGATTTTACATACGACAAAAAATTTTTGGGGTTATTTTTAGAATCTGCAGATAAAATATTGGTTTCAAATTCGTTAAAAGAATCTCTCATTGACCCTTTGACAGCTACTTTCATTTCGCATAATTTCTGTTTGTCAGTGGGGCAGTGGCTACGTTTAAAACGACTGTGCAAAATTTTCTTGTTTCTCAGCAACTTCTTAATATGTTTGTTTCATCAAGGTCGATCATTTCCCTCCCTTATATTTTTGCTAGTCACATACTTCTCTAGCACATGGTGGACAATACCTTTAAATTCCGACCAAAGACGTTCAATATCTTTGTGTCCCGCGGTGATTGCTTGGAGCTGACTGTGAAGATATTCATTAATGACACTTTTATTTGCTTTCCCTAACAAGGAAACTCTACGCTGTTTCTTTGGTTTTTTTGCATCTTCCATTGACATAGAAGCCACAACGACATTATGGTCGCTAATACCTCCGTCTAGATTAACTTCCTCAAAAAGATCAGGTCTGTTTGTCTCCTACCTCGAGATGGTTTTCTAATCTAGAGCGCTCCTAGAATAACTTCACGCGAGTCTTTGTTTCTGCCCCTGTGATAAGTGTAATTTTCCGTGATTGGATGCCAGATTAAAATCTCCAGCTATAACTAATGGATAATTTGGATATTTATTTCCTATGTACTCAAGACTTTCCTTGAAATGTTCTGTGACGTTTGTTGCGGATGCTGGTGGTCTATAAAAACATTCTAATACAATGGTCAGTCCTTGTCTGATTGACAGCTTTATCCAGACTATTTCATAGTCCGACCCAGTATCCATCTCCACTGCATTCAAACAGCTTTTAACTGCAATGAACACACCACCTCCCATAGCATCAGTCCTATCCTTCTTAAACATTGTCCAACCCGAGTTCAAAATTTCACTGCTATTTCTGGTTTCAACCAGCTTCCGGTACCTAATACAATATTGGCATTGGTACTGTTTATTTCAGAGAGTAGCTCTGGAACCTTCCTGCAAACACTTCGACAGTTTACTAACATGAATGTAGCGTATTTAAATCCTTTTTGCAGTTGGCACACCCACATCAGTGTCATGAACTAGTAATTTTTCAAGCCAACGGTTTGTTTCCCGTGGGGGCAACCTAATCTAAAAAAAAACCCATGTGCATGTCACAAGTACTGTACTACCCACGTAGCTGCTTCCTGTGTGTAGTGCACCCCTGATCTATCGAGGTGTGTCCTACAACCTTCCACCCCATAGTGTAGGTCGAGGAATCTACAACCATTTTCGTCACAGAGTCGACGTAGCCCCTGGTTTAGACTCTCCACTCGACTCCAGATCATAGGACCCCGTCCACCCTGGGTACCATGATGCAGATCTTCAGCTCGGCTTCCACTTCTCGAGAGATGGAGGCAGCCTTTGGCAATTCAGCCATCCGTCGAAACGACCCAAGGATTTTGTCGAAACCGCGACGACAGGCATCGGCGCTGCCGACATGTGGAACAATCTGCAGCTGGCTGACCCCGCATGCTCGATAGCTGCCGGAAGAGCCTCTTCAACACCCCGGTCAAGGTGCCACGGCAAGCACACCGAGTGAACGTGGGACTTCTTCCTCGCTCTAGCCGCTATGTCCCTGAGGGGCTCCATGACCCACATAACATTGGAGCTCCCAATAACTAACAAACCCCCGTCCCCACGTTCCCGTCCGGACCTTGCTGAAGGAGCGGCCACTGTCCTGGCAGAAGGTGCATACTCATCCGGCACAGCCTCCCCCACAGCATCAGATAGCACACTGAATCTATTAGCAAAGTGCATGGGAATCGGCAGGAGCCGTGGTACCCCAGGCAGCCTTCGCCTTGAGGCTCGAGACCAGAAATAGTGTCACGATTGAAAGCTACAGGCTCCATGCTGACTTCTCTCCAAGAGAAAAACACGGCTGCACTCATGGCATGGAACCTCTCCAGGGACTCCAGTAGCTTGTATCCGATGCAACACTGCACAATTACTGTAACCCTCGCACAATCCCATTGAGGATGTGACACCGAAATTACGTCGCCACTGAACACTACAGGCTCCATGCCGACGACTCTCTAAGAGACTAACATGGCTGCAGGCGCTGCATTGAATCTCTCCTGTGAGTGAACTTTTACGAGAAAAATTAAACAAACCCAATGACGATACGACACAGAAATTGCGTCGCGATTGGAAACTGCGGGTCCATGCTGACGTCTCCCGAAACGGCTAAGCCGGCCGCGGTGGTCTAGCGGTTCTAGGCGCTCAGTCCGGAGCCGCGTGACTGCTACGGTCGCAGGTTCGAATCCTGCCTCCTTAGGTTAGATAGGTTTAAGTAGTTCTAAGTTCTAGGGGACTGATGACCACAGATGTTAAGTCCCATAGTGCTCAGAGCCATTTGAACCATTTTGAACCAAACGGCTAACACGGTAGCGGTCCCTGCATGGAACCTCCCCAGGGAGTCCAGTAGCTTGTATCCGATGCACTTCTGCCCATTTACTGTAACTCTCGCATCCTCCCATTGACGATATGACACAGAGAGCTAAAGGCTCCCTGACGTGTTATATCCAAGAGACTAACACAGCTGCGGCGCCACATGGAAACTTTCCTGGGAGTGCACTCGCTTGAATTCGATGCACCACTGCCTGTTTACTATAACCTTCGCCTCATCTGAGCGAGGACGCAGCACAGAAATTGCGTCGCGATTGAAAACTATAGAATCCATGACGAATTCTCTCCAAGAGAATAACATGGCAGCGGGAATTGCATGAAACCTCTCCTGGGAGTCCAGTAACTTCATTCCGATGCACCACAGTACGTTTACTCTAGCCCTCACATCCTCCCTATGATGATGCGAGACACAAATTGCGTCGTGATTGAAAACTACGGACCACAAGAGAGGTCGCGATATGGCCGGCAAGGACGCTCCATTCGCTAATGAGGCGGCGCGAGAATTCAACTCATGACGATTTAATGTTGACACAGAAAATAAAGCTAAAAGGTTGAATGGGTGTATAGAGTTAGCAGACATGACACCTTTAGAAGAATTTTGACAGATAACAGAGAGACCGAAGTCGAAACAAGGTCCCAGGAGTAGGCAACATTCCGTCTGAACTACTGATAGCATCGGAAGAGCCAGGCATGACAAATCCCTTTCATCTTGTGTGGAAGAAGTATGAGACAGATGAAATACCCTCAGACTTCAAGAGGAATGTAATAATTCCATTTCCAAAGAAAGTAGGTGCTGATAGGTGTGAATATTAGTGAACTATCAGTTTAATAAGTCATGGTTACAAACTACTAAAATAAATTCTTTACTGAAGAATGCAAAAACTAGTGTAAGTTGACCTTGGGGAAGATCAGTTCGGTTTACGGAGGAACACGCGATGCAATACTAACCCCGCGACTTTTCTTAAAAGATAGGTTAAGGAAAGGCATACCCACGTTTATAGCATTTGTAGACGTGCAGAAAGCTTTTGAAAACGTTGACTGGAATACTGTCCTGGACTTCCGAAGGTAACAGAGATAAAATACAGGAAGCGAAAGGGTGTTTACAATTTGTGCAGAAACCAGACAGTAGTTGCAAGAATTGAGGGGCATGAAAGGGAAGCATAGCTTGAGAAAGCAATGAGACGCTGTTGTAACCTAGCCCCAGTGTTATTCAATCTGTACATTGAACAAGCAGTAAAGGAAACAAAAGAAAATAATTGGAGTAGGAATTAGTCTAGCGGGAGTAAAACTTTGAGGATTGCCGATGACATTGTAATGCTGTCACAGACAGCAAAGGACTTGGAAGTGCAGTTGAATGGAATGGAGAGTGTGTTGAAAGGAGGTCATAAGATAAACATCAACAAAACAGGGATAATGGAATGTACTCGAATTACATCAGGTGGTGCTGAGGGAATTAGATTTGGAAACAAGATGCTTAAAGCAGTAGACGAGTTTTGCTATTTCTGTAGCAAAGTAACTGATGTTGGCCGAAGTAGAGAGGATGTAAAATGTGGACTGGCGATGGCAAGAAAAGCGTTTCTAAAGAAGAGAAATTTATTAACGCTGAATATAGATTTCGTGTCAGTAAGTCTTTTCTGAAAGTATTTATATGGATTGTACCCATGTATGGAAATGATAAAACAGTTAAGCAAGAAGAGAATAGAGGCTTTTGAAATGTGGTATTACAGAAGAATGCTGACTATTGGATGGGTAGATTACGTAACTAATGAGGAGGCACTAAATAGAATTGAGGAGAAAACAAATTTGTGGCACAACCTGATTAGAAGAAGGGATCGGTTGATAGGAAACGTATTGTAACATCGAGGGATCACCAATTTAGTGCTGGAAGGAAGCGTGGCAGAGGAGGGGGGGATGATAAAATCGTATAGGGAGATCAAGAGATGAATGCAGTAAGGAGATTCAAAAGGATGTGGGTTGCAGTAGTTATTCGGAGGTAAAGAGGCTAGCACAGGTTAGAGTATGTAAGGTGGAGTGGTCTCTTGGCCTTCATTACTTACATATTCCGTCCTCACAATCGTATTCTGCACATTAAGATGCTTCATTCGAACCCAAACTTGGTAAGGTAGAGACAATTTTACGTGAATTCATGTAAGTGATTGCAAATCTAATAAGTAAATTTCAAGTGCGCACCGAGGTTGAAAAAGTCGATGCTGGCGGACACAACATGACGGCCACAGGAATTTTCGTTGTAAAGAGGCAACCAGCCTGCTGGGAGGCCCCTCCCTTCAGAGGGGTGAGTCAACACACCTATTTCAGACGGAGCGACCACCCAGAGAGAGGACAGCTTCGACCGCCCAGAAAGAGGACAGCTTTTGGCAGAGCGAAGGGATAACGACCCCCGTGTTCCATTTAAAAGCAAATTCCGTTACATTGTGTGGGAGCGCGTTTTTCGATGGACCAACTGCATAGTTACGGAATTCTCACAGGAGGACAGTATACACCGAATGGAGAAGCTACATATTTCCACATTGGTCGACTTATACGAAACCTCATTCTCACGTATAAAAGCGCTGATTGGCGGAGTATTTCTGATGCAAAGAGCCAGAGGAGTGAGGGAAGACAGTGAATGATATACCCTTGCAATTTTTCCAGAGAAAGGGGCCGTTCCATTGTCGCTCTCAGAGTGGGAACACATAACGAGAGCGAGTGCGCTCGTATGTGTACGCAAAGAGGGAGGAACAAAGTCTCTCCTCAATACTTCACTGGGAGAAGACCTCTGTCGCCAGCGAATCGGAGTGATACACTATTTTGAGTCGCTCACGATTAAGCATTGTTCACTGTGTTGGCCGCCACACTTATTGTGTGGTGTGAACATGGACAGAGTACTAGTTAAACGCCTGCGAGCGAATATTGAGTGGCATCACAGTGGACTGGTTATCTGACCGGTGTACCACGCCAATAGTTAGACTAGGGGCAGATAGGAGTCCTTGACTTCATCAAAGTGTAGGGAGAGTTTGATTGGCAGAGGTCAATCCAGATAGAAAGTGATAGTTGTGTTATTTGTCAGCAGCGAGCGACGCAGGCAGCAGTCGTCGCAGCTCACGGTATTGTGCGCTACAGCGTATGTGAACCCCATCTTTCCTCCCTAGCAGTACACTCCATTACATTTCTCATGCGACAGCCTTGACCGTACCTAGAAAAGTTATTCAAGTTGTGTAGGTGCGGCTCTCAGCCATTCTGCCGAGTAAATAACATTCTTAAAGAAAAGGGAGAAAAGAACCTTTCCATACTTTGTAAAATAATAGCATTCCTATCCATAAGAGGCAATCTACTGTTCTGAAAAGAACACCGAAATTCATTAATTTATAAGAAAAAGTTTCACATGATTTCTAAGAATTTTTTTGCAATAAATAATAGTTTTCGTTTGTTTAATGTTTTTCTTACACTAACTAGCAATTCTCCAGTACCCAAGTATTCCACTAGAATATAGAATATTTTTGTGTCTCTTCCGTACAGCGGACGATTCCAGAAGATATTTGTTGCTGAATGATTTTCGAGCAGTTCTTGTTGGTACATTAGGGGCGTCTGTCTGACTTCTGTAGTAGTGTGAGGTGGAAATTGTTTCTTGCAGGAGCCGAAGGGTACTTGTTGGATCAATCCACTGCGCAACTTGACAAAATAAAACCCACACACTCACAAGTAGTATGGAGAACTGTACCAGACCACAAGCAACAACAAGGTACTATAGTTGGTGGATATAGGTAATGCAATACTGTCAGGCCGGATGCTGTGTAGTAGGCTGCTGAAGCAGTTCTATGCTGCCAGTATGAGGAATAGTCAAAAAATTTAATTATGACTGTGATAAAATGGTGTTACGTAATTAAGTATCTATCTGTTTGCAGGAGCATGTCTGCATCCTTGATACACATTTAAGTCCCTGCACTATAGTAGCCCAGCAAGCCGCTATAGAAACCAAAACCTAATAACGCAGGCCACTGATACGGTGGGGTATCGTGCAGTAATTGGTTTGGGCAGTAATGGATATGACGCAACTTGTCAGGCCAATGCAGATGACTTCTATAGCCCCCTGGTTTCCCCTAACAAAGCTGTAACGTTTCCGCTGCTGCTGAAAAGAATTTATCGCTCGATACTCCATGTATCAACGGTCTGTGCCTTCTGGTTTTGGTTCCTGTAGCGACTTGCTGCGGTCGGGTCTTGTGGGTGCTTCATTGTGTACCAGGACTGCAGATATATTCATGAAAACAAGCAAAAAATAATTATGTATGTTTATTTTTCCACCATTATAAGTGAAACTTTATTACTTCTTCTCTTTCTCTTGCCTTTGCCTGGCATTTACGCAGGGTCAGCATGGCTATAATCGGAATTGGTATAGTTAATTTAAGGGGGGTAGACCAGGGCAGAAAGTTTTGTAGTCTAACTCTTTTCTTGTCTTAAAGTGCTCCTTGGAGAGTGTATTTTTAAGATCCATTCACATAAACCGTGCCTTAAATGTTAAAATACGTCAGAACGGCGATTTACTGCTTGGGTCTGGCGCATCCGAGCAGTTGCAATCAACGTAATACTGTAACCGTTACAGACGGTATAGAGGTCCTGTTAGTTTCGGGTGTATCACAGAGGGCATAAGTATCAACTAAAATATTATTCACTTGCTTTCCCTTCGTAACATGAGTCGTTTATGGTAAACAGTCTGAACGCACGTGCTTATCTCACATCTGTTTTACTTGTCATTTCGATTGTTTCTATACGAAGCAAAACGTGAGTGCTTGAAAATATCAAACAAACTTATTTGTATAGGGATAGATAAGGTTCGAAAAGTAATCCCAATCGTGCAAAAAAAAAAAAAAAAAAAAAAAAAAAAAAAAAAAAAAAACCTTCTATTGGTAAACAGAAGCAATTTTATTGTCAAAATGAGAGTGTTTCGATACTGGCCGATATTGCCGATTAAAAGTTTATTCAGTTTCAACGTTAAAAAACACAAGTTGAAACTTCAAACGCTTGCTTTTTCAAAACATTTTTCAAGGTGGGGGAGTGGCGGGGTAGGGGGGAGATATAACTCATGAAATATCATCATCATCATCATCAGCCAATTCAATCATTAGATGATGTGGCCTCTTCGAGTTGTGGATTCAGGTAGGCTTTCAGAAGTCTTCTCCAAGTGAGACGGTCTTGGGCAGCATTGATCTCTCCATGGCTCTCTGTGCTGTCCTAAGTTTCCCTTTTGTGAATGAGTTCAGTATGGCTGCGAGACATGGACTCACGAAATATACATGCAATTAAATTATACCTTTCCGTAACTTGCGGGTCATCGTTTTTTCTACTGTTGTAGGTCGCATTTTTGCGATACATTTCAATTTAGATTTTTCATGCGCGGTTTTATAACAACTTTATTGTTGAAGAAATTGACTTTTATTTCAGAGTGCCACCGCTTTGTTAAAAACCATTTTTACTATTTTAGACAATCAGTTGCAAAGTAGTTTTTGAAATTTTGTTCTACTTTGAAAATTGTGGCGTTCAGAGCTTGCACCAACCGCCCTCGCACTCCGCGAAGGCCTTTCTTCAGTTATGTGTAGTGATAATAAAGGTCTAAAGACAGTTTTGTAATTTTTTGTTATTGTATAAAAAACAAAATCATGAATATCGGTTCCGAAATGGAGTGCCACCCTGGTCTACGACCTTAAGTGGTGGCCTGATGTCCTTCCTGTTGCCATTGTGTTACTACCGGGAAGGGAATCTGTGTACCCCAAATATCTGCGTGTACTGTTATCCGTGAGAATGCATGCAAATGTTTTCGAAACGTTTGCGAATCGTGCAACGGAGGGGAGACTTGGATACCAGCCTCGTACAATTACCTAGTCGGATGATGGAAACTATCTAAAAACCCCATCCTGGCTTTGGAAGGCGGTTATCGCTGAAACAACCAGTTTTCGGTTACGTCGGTTTTCTTCAAAGCCAGTTTAAGCTGATTATTAAAACCGCTAAATATAACCGGTTTCTCAAATAGCCCATTTTCGGTCTTTTATTCCTATTGTTTCCTATTATACATGTAGAAATCGAGCGACATAGACCGAAAAATTTTGCGTCCCTCAGTTTCAAGATACACAGAATCAAAACATTAAATTAATTAGGGAAATAAAAGAAAATTTAGTCCGTCCACTGTTTGGCTACTTCTCTCTAAAATTGATTAAGTGGTCGAATACTACAAAAATCACCAGTATCACCGATTGATTCTAACTTTTTTTAACTCTACTCTAAAAGATTGTAATCTAGGATCACAGCATGACTTGGGCATTACGAATAGTCAGTGCTAAAGAGTGAAAACTGAGGTGGAAGGGCTCTATTATTCCTGTTAATTTGTCCGCCTTCAAGAGATACAAGGCATGTTATATGGACACGCAGGCAGAATATCAGCTACTTTCTATTTATGTTGCAAACTATTAATGAATTGTTAAGTTTCACCATACATGATGTCGCAAGTTTTTTATGGCTCCTGCCGCTTTTAATCTTTTTGCATCAAATGGAGCATTGTACATCATTGACAGCGCAGTTCATTAGATACTTCCACATTATGTCTGGTGCCATTCTGTAATGCAACTGATGTCCAACGACGACAGCGAGAAATTAGGCAATCGTATAGACCGTATGGCGCAAGTCACGCACAGTGCATGCACGTGCGTACCACCTGGTAGGCTATGCGACATGGCATTACGGCGTCAGCAATACTGTAGTACCAATTCTCATGTCACGTGTTTGTTGCTCGTTTCCCTCGACATTTTTATTAAAATGGCACTTACCGCTTTTCCCATTTTCTATGATAATGCAGTATTTCAGTGCAACGGAAATTACTCGTTTATTAAAAAAGATTTATTTAAAAACAAAAAAATTGCACTGCTTCAATGGTTAATTGATATTTCGGTTTTTTTTCTTGGTTATTGGTAAAAGAATAAAAACGTAGAAGAACAGGTACAAATGTGGAATATGAGTAGTAATACACAGTAGAATACCATGATTTCTCGCCTTGTGAGCGCTGTACTTTGATTAGCTGCTTAAAAACTACATTCAGCAACGGTAGACTGCTTTGGGATGCATTCGTATTACAGTCGACAACAATTGCAAGTGAATGAAGACTTTTAACGAACTCACTAGGTGGGATAATTGTTGCAGGTTCTGGTTTCCACTTTCATTCTTGACATAACACATAAATTATTAATGTATTTTGTAAAAAGACGTAAAATGGAGTGTTTAGTGCCTATTTCAATTTAATTGACGATTTTATTTGCGTTTCTGGATTTCAAGATGGCTGTGTCACTAATTTGGACCCTAGTATTCCATAATTGAAGCGTACTTCCACAACCTGTTTTATTTATAGGAAATGCTTCAGAAATGACTTCACGAGATCGAAAGCAGTCTTATGCGTCGCCTTTGCAAATAGCAATTAGAAATGTTAGAGGAGAGAAAATGGGCCACTCCAGAAATCTGGATGTTATAAATCTCGCACGCGAACCAGTGTCAAAACCTTGTGTCTGTCTCCTCATGCCTCTCGCAAGATGCAACCACTGGATAAACTTCCATGACTCCCTGGAAAGCCTGTTCTTCTGGGCAGGTACTGTATGGACGATGGAAAATGCAGGTCCAGTAACAAACATGGACATCGGTGAACTGAATGGGAAGGTCTAAGTGTCAGGCAGGGCAGATAGCAGTCAATGGGTTTAGGGTGGCAGAAATATACCCGTTAAACCCCCATATTTTCACGGATGTAGATTTCATTGCATACAATGAAGGAATAACTAAGGATTTATCTAATCATCAAGTCAATGAACCATCTGCAGGAGCTGTAGCTTCTAAAAGAGGAAAGGCTAATGTTGAGGTCGAGGGAGGAACATCTGCAGCCACATCTGAAATTACACCTTGACAAACCACAACCACTGCACAAATAAAGAAGAGGTCAGGAATGGAGGGAAGAAAATCAGGTCCTTCAGCTGTCCTAACCTTGTCTCCTTACAAGAGGTCTCTTGAAACATCGACGACAGCAACACATAAACCGGAGACAAAAAAGCAGAGGCCAGCAAAACCTACGAACAAAGGATCATCTGATTCTGATATCCTGTTTTTAGTGTGAGAGATCATAAGTCCACCCTTAGTAGCGTTCTGACAACAGTGGACCCACTAGTGAAGATGGCAATTGTCTCTTTTGCTGAGGTAAATGTTCGCAGAACGAGGCAGGGGAAAAATGGGTAATGTGTCTAATGAGCGAAACGTGGGCGCACACTCAATGTTCACGTTACGGTGAAGGATGATATGTGAGTGACTTCTGCAAGTGTTATTACTTAGAGCAAGGAAGTCAATAACCGAAAATGGGGTACTTCGTATTTTTTTTTTTTGCTATTATGTTATCACGGTGTGTTTTAAAGTGTTTTCTTTGACAATGAATTATTAGATTTTCCATTATTTCCTTTAACTTCAACAAGCTTGAAAGTAATGTATTCCATGTTTGTACCCAAAATCAGAAGTGTCAAAATTGTTAAACTTTGTGTTAAGCCTAATTTAGAAATGTTGCTAATGTAGTATGTATTCTAAAATATAGGATGCATTGAAATATGTCCCAAAATGTATGCTACAGATATTTTTTTGCTTAATGTGAAAGAGAAATTTATGACGAAAAATAAAATGGTATTCCATATTTGTACCACTACCGGTTCCCGTGAGATCACGGAAGTTAAGTGCTGTCGGGCGCGGTCGGCACTTGGATGGATGACCGTCCAGGCCACCATGCGCTGTTGCCATTTTTCGGGGTGCACTCAGCCTCGTGATGCCAATTGAGGAGCTACTCGATCGAATAATAGCGGCTTCGGTCAAGAATACCATCATAACGACCGGTAGAGCGGTGTGCTGACCCCACGCCACTCCTCTCCGCATCCTTAACTGAGGATGACACGGCGGTCGGATGGTCTCAGTAGGTCACTCGTGGCCTGAAGGCGGAGTATATTTGTACCACTTCCTCTACCTGTTACAACCCAGACCAAACAAGTACCGTAAAATACCTGTTATTCAGAACCAAAATACTGATATATGTTTTAACTGGTCGGCTTCTCTCTTTCCTAATCCAGGCTGACCGTCAATTAGCTGCCAGATGGATATGATTCTTGAAGCGGTGTAGCCGGCTGTGGTGGCCGAGCGGTTCTAGGCGCAACAGTCTGGAACCGCGCGACCGCTACGGTCGCAGGTTCGAATCCTGCCTCGGGCATAGAAGTGTGTGATGTCCTTAGGTTAGTTAGGTTTAAGTGGATCTAAGTTCTAGGGGACTGATGAACTCAGAAGTTAAGTCCCATAGTGCTCAGAGCCATTTGAAATTTATTTATGTATATATTTATTTATTTATTTTGAAGCGGTGTGCTAACACTCGCGGCTAACCGAGCTGGTAATCAAAACATCATCTCTACTCGGCAATAAAATGCTGAAACATGTGTAGGTAAAACAACTATAAACAAACTCTGCCTTGTATAAGTCGGAAATCCTCTCCGATTTTCCTCTGCAAACACGGAAAATAAGAGCTACGACGCCAAAAACAAGATTACTTGGTTCGTTTATTTCCGTTCAGTGTGTGATGAATGAATCGAGCAGGCGAGCAGACAGGCAGTTTATTAGGCCTCCAGAGGCGTCGATATGTACCGCAAAAAAGAATCGAGTTGGCCTGCTTGCCTGTAATGCGGTCCGCCGTGCTTTGTTTGCACCTAATAGGCCTTAAGTATGACGCACGCGGATCCCCGCAGTAATGCGAGCTGCGCGTTCGTTAAAGGAGAGAGAAAGAGAGACAGAGGTGGTGACTATTTCCCGTGGAGCGCGTGACTGCCACGCATACTCACGCGAAATCCCAGCGACAGTCGCAGAATTTGTGGGACACGCGCGACTTTCTATTTACGTCTGACAAACGGAGGCATGTACAGTGGCGTCAAAGGAGTGTGGTCCTCGGAAGCTCAGCGCTTTGCTTCAACCAACAGCTCGGCGAGCCAGCTGTTGGTGCAAGCATTCCGTTACTTGTTTCTTGATCTAGACTAGGATCTAGATTTTACAGAACACTATTTGACGACTTCATGTATGCATTGTTGCGGATTTCATCTCGACAAAAAATATTTTTGCTTTACTTAAAACTTCAGCAATTTCGTTACAACACGCACTGAACATACAGAGAAATTGTTGTTAACATTTAAAAATGTCTTAAGCGACGTTGGTGACGCTGAGACAAGTAAATTAGTATAAGAAAAATAGGGTCGGAAAATAGCCCAAAAGTGGGTGACAAATGGTGACGTAATCAGATGACGTACCTCGTTGCAAGTGCAGAGGTTCAACCTATCGGTCTGTGGTAAAGCAGTTGATAAAATATCGATATATGGATTCAGCGGTATCGAAATGGCAATATCGAATGCGAATATTTTTTAATGTTATATTTTCTTCGCAATTTTTGGTAAATACAAGGGTTATTCGGAAAGTAAGGAACGATCGGTCGCGAAATGGAAACTGCAGTGAAAATCCGATGACGTTCTGCACAGGTGTGTTGGGCAGTGTCTCTAGTACGCCCGTGGATCGCGTTAGTCGTTCTTTTTAGTTCTGAGCACACAGGGAGAACATAAAGACACCTAAAACAATAGTGTCTCCTGCCAAGTACGAGGGCCTGGTGAGAAATTTCGCCCGAAGCTATGCGGCCAACAGCCGGCTGCGGTGGTCTCGCGGTTCTAGGCGCTCAGTCCTGAACCGCGCGATTGTTACGGTCGCAGGTTCGAATCCTGCCTCGGGCATGGCTGTGTGTGATGTCCTTAGGTTAGTTAGGTTTAAGTAGTTCTAAGTTCCAGGGGATTGATGACCGCAGCTGTTAAGTCCCATAGTGCTCAGAGCCACTTGAACCATTTTTATGCGGCCAACATTACATAACTATCGTGGGGTTTCTTCTTCAAGACAACTCCCAACCGCATTATGCAATGGCAGTGAAGATGCTCCTGCATCGTTTTCAATTGGAAATGTTTGATTACTCACAATACAGCCCGTAATTGTCTCCCTCTGAGTTTCATCTCTGCTCACTTGAAGCGCTAGCTATGAAGACAACATTTTGGCACAGACAACGAGCTATAGGTCAGCGTAGAGAATTGGCGGAAAGCACTGGCGGCTGCCTTCTATAACGAGGATATTGGAAAGTTGGTACAACTCTACGACAAACGTCTAAGTCGGGTCAGCGACTATGGAGATAAGTAGCTGGAAGTTGTAGCTAACTGTTACAAATAAAACAGTTGTGATTTTCACTGTGGTTTCCATGTCACGACCTGTCGTTCCTTACTTTCCGAATAGCCCTCGTATTTGGAATTGTTCTTTTGAAATTGTAGTAGAGCATAATTTTACTTTCTCTGTGTAAAGGAGCCTTACTACTTTTCGAGCTTTCACGTCCAGTCTTTGACAGTGGGAAGCAAGTCTAGATAGTACAAAGAAGAAGTCTAATTGCTCTACGAGGGTGGGGGGGGGGGGGGGGGGTTAACGAGATATCCGATGTGAAGAAACAGCACACCAGTTGCTTTAAAAAACAATGTTTAACGCAACTAGTGTGCTATTTCTTCACATCGGCATTCTTCAAAAACATTTGGCGGAAATGATGAACAATACTTTAAATACCAAGATTGGTTTTTACGGTGGGCGGTGAAATGCTGACGTATTCCGCAGTCGCCGGCCGAAGTGGCCGTGCGGTTAAAGGCGCTGCAGTCTGGAACCGCAAGACCGCTACGGTCGCAGGTTCGAATCCTGCCTCGGGCATGGATGTTTGTGATGTCCTTAGGTTAGTTAGGTTTAATTAGTTCTAAGTCCTAGGGGACTAATGACCTCAGCAGTTGAGTCCCATAGTGCTCAGAACCATTTGAACCATATTCCGCAGTCGGCGCTACCAATAGAAACTACAACGTTAAACTTCACCACACAATTTTCACACTGCAACTTCTAGTTCGCTGGCGTTTGCATAAATGAAAAAGAAAGCAGGGAAGTCGACATAAAGTATTCCAGACAAATCCGATATGAGACGAAACCGTACGATGGACCCATCAGACTTCTTTTATTGTGCCACTTACATGCATTACCATTGTTAGCAAAATGGTTATCAGCAAGTATGAACGTTCGTTGTTTTCCTTTCATTTCTTGCTCTAAGAGGGATAGGCAGAGTGGTAGCTTGTTAATGTAGAGAATTACGTAATAATAAATCAATACTTCAATATACAGCTATAAAACTTGAAGTATATTTACATTGCGCAGTCGATATTTTTTTGGCTTGTTCGCCGACATACCCGTACACAGATATTTTTTTTATATCAATGGCCGATAATGATATTTTTAAATATCGGTATATCGGATTCTCGACATTTTAAAAAATCAACAGCTCTAATCTGTGGTACCTGAGCGTCCCAACACAAGTCAAGTATTCACGTCGGTGTGGCTCTGGGCCCACGTGCGCGCTTTAGCACGTGGAGCTGGGTTCGAGTCTTGCACCTGGCAGGCAGTATTTTTTCCAATGCGTGTTTACATTGAGGTAAGATTTATTATTTTATCTACCGGTCTCGTGGTCTCCGCTGGTTTATTGCGAAGTACAGTGAAACAAAACCCTATCGCACTGCGTCACAGGTAAATCACTGTAAGGTTCCGAACTGAGTCGCTACCAGTAAGTGACCTAAGTTTTCTCTACTAAATAACGTCTGCAAACAAAACAAGAAGAGACAAAAGGAAAGACAGAAAATAAAAATAGTTTTTAGTCGGTGAAAGGGAGCACAATAATTTTGTAAGTTTAGATCAAATTTACAAGTTTTATCGACTACATAGCGCAACCGTCCCTTCACGCCCAAGCCCAACTGCTGCCAGTGTGTCGAGGTACGTCATCTGGTGACATGTTCAACATTTGTCTTCCACTTTTGGGGTATTTCTCGACATTTGCGACCCCATGCGTCTTACATCAAATTACCTGTCCCAGCGTCATCTATGTCACTTCGGAGGTTATTAAACGCTAATAAGAATCACCCCGCATAGTAAAGCAAAAACAAGCTAAATCCTTGTTTGAAGAATCTAAAATGTATTGAATGCAGTGAGTTTTTGGTTTAAATTACTAAAAATAACAGAAAGAAAACACATATGACTAGCATGCCATGTCTCTAAATATTCTATCCAGGTAAAATTTGCACATTTACGTCTCTGCATGTGCATTTTAAATGCAAACAGACAAGCCCAAGAAAAGATTTTACGAAAAAGAATAAATCTTAAGAGTCAGGAAGTCTTTTATGAAAGTATTTGTTCGAAGAGTAGCCTTACGTGGAGGACAGAAGAGAGTAGAAGCTTTTGTAAAACAGAATAATGTTGACGTTTAAGTAGCTTGTATACGATATGAAGAGCTACAGGATCGCAAAAATGAGAAAACAAATTCGTGACACAACTTGAATAGAGGGAGATTTTTTGATATGACAATTCCTGTCCTGATAGGAGAAATCCTGAGTTCAAGCTGAAGACAAGCGGTCCAAGTGTGCTAACAATCAAGAATTTCATTCGCAGTTTTGAGAGAACGGGTAGTGTTCGTGATGGCAGTGTTGACAATGTCGGTCGTACAGAAAAGGGTGAAAACGCCTAAAAACATCGAGAAGACACGCACTGTGTTTGAAACGAGCCGCAGGAAATCGACGAGCAGCACAATAGGTGAGAAACAACCGATGGACACTGACACAAATTGTTGTTGAAAAAGCCGGCCGGAGTGGCCGTGCGGTTCTAGGCGCTACAGTCTGGAGCCGGGCGACCGCTACGGGCGCAGGTTCGAATCCTGCCTCGGGCATGGATATGTGTGATGTCCTTAGGTTAGTTAGGTTTAATAATTTCTAAGTGCTGGGCGACTGATGACCTCAGAAGTTAAGCCGCATAGTGCTCAGAGCCATTTGTTGTTGAAAACCTGCATCTCTTCCAGTACAAAATTCAAACACATCAACCATTAAGCCCCAGGGCCATGGAACAGTGGTTCTGCTCCGCCAACACTATTGCCCACAGAATTGACGAACGGGACTTTGATGTGAATATGGTTTGGTTCAGCGACGAAGCCCACTCTCATTTGGATGGGTTTGTCAATAATCAAAACTGGTGCAATTGGGGGGACTGAGAATACGCATCTCCCAACTGAAAAGTCTGTTCACCCTCAATGGGTGACTGTGTGGTGTCCAGTGTCCAGTCACGGAATAATCGGTGCTATGTTCCTTGATGGCACGGTGACTATCGAACGGTACGTGCAGATTTTGGAAGATAATTTCATCCACATTATCCAAAGTGACCCATATTTCGACAAGATGTGGTTCATGCAAGACGGAGCTCAACCCCATAGAAGCAGGAGATTGATGTCCTGGAGGAGCACTTTGAGAACCACATTCTGGCTCTGGGGTACCAAGAGGCTACTGGCATGGGCCTCGATTGGTCGCTATATTCTCCGGATCTGAACATATGCGACTGCTTTTTGTGGGGCTGTACTAAAAACAAGGTGTACAGCAATAATCCAAAAACCATTGCTGAGCTGAAACCAGCCCTTCAGGAGGTCATCGACGCCATCGATGTTCCGACACTTCAGCGGATCATACAGAATTTCTTTAGTCAATCTCGATTCATTCCATAGGAACAGTCATCCAGCATGTTCTTGTGTCATTCTCCTTGGAAACGCTGTTCTGTGACTTTCTACTCTTAAAGGAACCTCTCTCCTTGTTTATTAACTATCCCTAAACGTGCTACAAGTCGGCTACCCTAAATTCGCTGAGATGACGAAAGACATGGGATAGCGATGTAGACGTATGCAGATAGCGGCAGTATCACATACACTAGGTATAAAAGGGCAGTGATTTGGTGGAGCTGTTATTTATATTCAGGTGATCCATGGAAGAGGTTTCCGATGGCCGCACGACGGGAATTAACAGACTTTGAACGTGGAATGGTAGTTGGAGCTAGACACATGGGACACCGCTTTTCGGTAGTTGTTACGAAATTCAGTATTCCGAGATGCACAGTGTCAAGAGTGCGCGGAGAATACAAAATTTCAGGCATTACCTTTCACCAAGGACAACACAGGGCCCGACGGTCTCCACTTACTGAGCAGCGACGTTTGCATAGAGTTGTTAGTGCTAACAGACAAGTAACAGTGCGTGAAATAACCACAAAAATCGATATGGGACTCACGACTAACATATCAGTGCGGCGAAATTTGCCATTCATGAGCTATGACAGCAGACGACCGACATCGTCTTCGACATAGCCTGCAACGCCTCTCCTGGGCTCGTGACTATATCGGTTGGACCCTAGACGACTGGAAAACCGTGGTCTGGTCAGGTGAGTCCCGATTGTAGTTTGTAAGAGCACATGGTAGGGTTCGAGTATCGCGCAGGTCTTTCGAAGCCACGGATCCAAGTTGCCAACAAGGCATTGTGCAAGATGGTGATGGCTGTGGGTTGTGTTTACATGGAATGGTCTGAGTCTTTGGTCTAACTGGATCGATCATAGACTGGAAATTGTTACGTTCGGCTACTTCGAAACCATTTGCAGCCATCTGACTGTGCACTATGCACCGGGCCTCAGCTGTTCGTGATTGGTTTGATGATCATTAGGGACAGTTCGAGTGAATGATTTGACCAATCAGCTCGCTCAACCTGAATCCCTTCGAACATTTGTGGGACGTAATGAGATTATCACTCTGAAGCGGAGTGTGCGCTGATATGAAACTTCCTGGCAGATTAAAAATGTGTACCGGACCGAGACTCGAACTCGGGACCTTTGCCTTTCCCGGTCAAGTGCTCTACCAACTTTTTTTTAAAAAAATGTCATTTTGTTCGTTTTTGCTCGTTATATCTGCTCGGGGCGGACGCCGCAAGACACCCGTTTCATTTCGTCGTTGATCCAATAACTCAGTTTTTTTTATTACAGAGGGCAGCGAACCCCCTGACAGAACACGCTGAGTTACCGTGCCGGCAAAGATTTTGTAGTCCAGAATGAGATTTTTACTCTGCAGCGGAGTATGCGCTGATATGAAACTTCCTGGCAGATTAAAACTGTGTACCGGACCGAGACTCGAACTCGGGACCTTTGCCTTTCGCGGGCTCTACCCACTGAGCTACCCAAGCACATCAACTGAGCTACCCAAGCACGACTCACTCCCCGTCCTCACATCTTTACTTCTACCAGTACCTCGTCTCCAACTTTCCAGATTTTACAGAAGCTCTCCTGCGAACCTTGCAGAACTAGCACTCCTGAAAGAAAGGATATTGCGGAAAAACGGCTTAGCCACAGTTTTAATCTGCCAGGAAGTTTCATATCAGCGCACACTCCGCTGCAGACTGAATATCCTTTCTGTCAGGAGTACTAGTTCTGCAAGGTTCGCAGGAGAGCTTCTGTAAAGTTTGGGAAGTAGGAGACGAGGTACTGGCAGGAGTAAAGCTGTGAGGACGAGGCGTGAGTCTTGGTTGGGTAGCTCAGTTGGTAGAGCACTTGCCCGCGAAAGGCAAAGGTCCCGAATTCGAGTCTCGGTCCGGCAGTCAATTTTAATCTGCCAGGAAGTTTCATTTGTGGGACATAATCGAGAGGTCTGTTCGTGCACAAAGTCCTGTACCGGCAACACTTTCGCAATTATGGACGGCTATAGAGGCAGCATAGCTCAATATTCCTGCAGGGAACTTCCAACGACTTCCAACGAGTCCATGCCACATCGAGATGCTGCGCTTCGGCCGGCAAAAGGAGATCCGACACGAAATTAGGAGCGATCCCACGACTATTGTTACCTTAGTGCACACAGAGTATTTCGCGAACTCTTTTTGTTCCCCTAGTTAGACATTTCTTTTAAATTCATACAAATGGTACACTCATCATATTTTAATAAATAAATTTTACCCCTTAGTCGTTTGACTGAATCATCTGATCAGTTGGGGACGATCGTAAGCATTCCCGCCGGACAAGACAACGCGCTTGAGACTTTCATAGGAGCTATCGACAAATAGTCTTGATTCGTCTGCGTTATAAGAGGCTCAACACTAGTTCTTTCTGAATGCCTACGGCGTCATGCCAATAAATAAAGTGCTTTTCTTACATACATATCCTGTGTTCCCTTTTCCTTTCTCGAACACGAATGTAGACGGCTCTAAGAATATTATACGCTGCTGAAAAGAATTGGGAGGACAATAATGTGATGTAGTGTACCATGCACGAAGACGTAGTCTGTGATTAAGAGATATACTGTTTCTCTTAGTATTCCGGGGTGTTTTAATAATGAGAACAATCCTTCACAACGCGTTTGAAAGCCGTGGCTTAGTGGCTGCAATCAGCATAATCGTGCTATGCCTAAGAATGAAATGGGCTAGCAATGTCTCACTCTGTCATCTAATAAGTAACGAGTGCGTCTCTATACTCTGTACGATTCATCAGTCAACATGAGGCATACGACTGAGGCAGAATATGTTTGGGCAGTGACATTACAGCAGGAAGGTTGGACTATTCGTGCAGTCTCTACGGAGCTTAATGTGGCTTCATTTGTTGTTGGGAGGTTTTGGAAACGATTTTGTGAAACTGGTATACAAAAGAAAGCCAGGGCAAGACAGAAAACGGAAAACATCGGCGAAAGACGACGGATGCGTGATTCATTGTTCTCTCCGGCGCACTGCGACTGCCCGAGACCTGCAAAATGCAGCAGCTGGTTGCAGTGTCAGCAATCAGACAACACGCAACAGACTCCCAGAGAGCGGTTTAAGACCGAGAAGGGCTCATCACGTTTCTCAATTAAGGTGGAACCACATCGTGACAGACGGAAATGCTGCTCAAATTCAGGATTTTTTCTCCGTACTGGAATGTAGTAGACAAATGGAGTTTGCTGCAATCAATAACGAATAAAGCATACATTGAAGTTTTTGTTGGTATTTTTTACTGAAAAATATTCATATCTTGTGTAACTGGGATTCTTCCGAGGCAGTTCTGAAAGGAAGTAGATCGAGTAGATCGATGGTTGTCGCTGTAACTCCGGTTATGGTTATCTGAAACATGAAATTAACGTATTACCCTGATTCTTACAGATGTAATTTTAGTTCGTCGTAGAGATCTGCAAAACAATTTTTTTGAAGAAATTATAGATATTTAAAAAAAATGCACATTTTTAGGCCCCCTTATAACACTACTGTCCGCTACTGCTATACCATAACCTCAAAGCTGGAAGCAGTTTACAAAGCAGAATTATTTTGTTAGAGTAATTATGGTATAAAGCAACAGAGCAGTGTTACCCTCTGAGAGGAATTTTGTTATGTTGACCGTATTGTACCTAACGGAAGTGGCTTATAGGAAGTGAAAGTCAGAATTACGTAAACATTTAAACAGTAACAAATAATGTTTTACTTAGCTATACTTTTTAAAGAGTAAAGAAAACGGTCGCCAGCCTAATTAGGCAAGAGAATGATTAACATTCTTGTTTAAGAAATTAGGTATGAGTAACTTTAACGTATAACACAACCTATATTTTACCACACGTGAGTGCAATGAACTCTGACACCTGCATATGTTAACGTTAAGGTTGGAACTATCAGCTAGAGCAGCACAAACTATTTGCATAAATATAACAAATAACGAAACACACTATTACTTTCAGTGCTTATTCAAACTGAATGGTCTTTATAACGTTATTATTATTATTCACTGCAGAATCATTAATTGGACATAGGTTCAGTATTATTGTTCAAACATTTTCCTAACTGACATAAAATTATGAATGTAGTTCACTGCAAAATTATGAACTGGTCACAGGTTAAATATCTCTCAACTAAATACTATTCTATTTAGAATGAAAGTTAAATAGAATTCACTAACAGCTTACTTCTCACTGTCTTTTGAATAAAGAAATTATGGTTTTCATAAATAGTGGTCTTCCCGTTACTTGTTACCTAACATTAGCACAATAGACAAACTGTGGATCCCCTTATACTATTAATATGCACTTCCAATACGCAAGAGAGACAAACACTTAGCAATCATGAACGTATAATTTTCTACTATTGCAGTTTTCCACTTTTAGTACAGTGAAACACAATGTTGACCAAACTGCAAGAAACTGACTTACCTTTTAAAATTTACTACAGGCAGCAATGTGATCATCTACTAAGCAAAACTTTATAAGCCTCAGTTTTATGAACTTTTAATCTTTAAAAGAAACAGCAAATTGTCTTTATTACCACAGTCTTATACTTGCAAGTAAATGATTAAATAGGTGACTTTGAAACTCCACAAAACTATAAGTTGAACTATTTCCATCACTGGGAGGCTTTCACAAAACTACATTTACTACCTCCCAGAATTTCATGAAATCCACAGTAAACCTGAATACTCTCTTATTACCAAAGATCAAACAACATCATTTAATGTTTTGAGGTTTTAATTTTTCCACGAACTGGGATACTCGGTAATCATAGTCCAAATGAAGAGGAACCTGAGAGGTGTTGTAATAGGGAAAAAATCAAGGTAGGTACATGAATTCTGTTATAAGTTACCTTATATTTTAGCACACTAACACATCCAATAAGCTGATCCTTCACTGTACATTATTATAGTACTCCTTTACAGTGATTGCGCAATGTGGTGGCAACTACATGTTGGTACGTGGATTTGCAGGCAGAATTGCTGGTCCTTCTTGGTGGCGATGATGGATACCAATTCCAGAATCGTTCCAGCTATTCATCCATCCATCCGAGGCATTGGAAAGTGGCAGAAAAAGCCCCTCTCGGAACTAGCACAATATACAACTTTTACATGGCAGTGCAAAGTTTGGTAGCTCGTCCCCGACTGACTCTCAATTCCACCTTTTCTACCTAGGCCAACCACAATTTGCGCGCGCTACACAGTTCCGTTCCCGAGGGGAACCACTACACCTTTTATATACTAAACAACTAAGAGCCCTAAGTGAGGATCAGCAGTTTACATAACAGCAACCAAACACATTAAATAAAACAGAACATTTGCACATATTGACATTTCTACAAAAAATTATTCACACAGAAATTACAATTATATATAGTAAGTTTTGTTCCCTCCAAATGGGGCAAAGAATTTAAATGACAGATATACTACATTGCATAGAATCAAATCATAACATCTAAAGTTTTTACAAAGAAAGCAGTATACAATTTTGTGTTATCGATTCAATCAAACAATATTTACAGAAACTCAACGATGTAACATTAAATAAAACAAAAGCAAAATAAATCCATACAGCATTAGAACTATGGTGTTACACCCTGTTTTTTGGCCGAAAAAATATTAAATATCAACATAAAAAAATAGGCTACGATGAACTAAAGAGAATTCAGTTTGCTTCAAGGGAGACCAAAAACCATTAGAATCATATGAAAATTGTAGCGTTGGTGACGAAAACATGCCGAAAAACATGGTTTTGAGAAAAACGCGCTGAAAGTCTGACAAGTATTTATCATATAAAAAAGAAGACAAAGCTTCAAACTTACGGGATATATCAGTGCATGGTCCATAATAACTAGCGCCCTGGCTAGTGGATGGTCGCTTTCTCCTCCTTTGATCTGGTAAGCCCTCATTTTCGTCCTCAAAGCCCTTTTCGACGCTGAGCGCATCGCCGCTGGCATCTGTATCTTAACAGAATTTGTGCGTTGCATCCCAGATTTTGATTTTAAGGGCATTTGCCACGTGCATTAATGCGGTATGGCCTACAATGAATAGACACACGACCAAATTTTAAGCAATGTTGCCAGCTTAGGCTATTTTCGTTGCGTATCCCCAAATGAGACTATTAAAACTTGCGTTCACTTTTTGAGTAAAACCGCCGAAACCACGCTCCAGAAAATCAGGTTTATTCAAAAACCTAAACCTCTCAGAGACGCAACGAAGGGAGCGTAAGAGCGAAACGGTCATAGAATCGTTGCTTTTTGGAGTTGGCGCATAATATTTCGGGGAATAATTCTTCAAAGTATATATATTCTAATTCATAATCAAAGAAATATCGAATTTTTTCGACCGTCACCCTGTCGTTCCCCAATTCAGCCCACGAGAGACCGACTTCGATTTGCTGAGGAACATACGCACTGGCGACTGCGTTACTGCCGCATGTATTATTCGCAGACGAGTCCCGCTATTGTCCAACACGGCGCACGGACATGTCCGTGTATATCGTCGTCGTTGTGAGCGTTGTAATGAAGCAGTGTCCAGTAACCGGACAGATATGGCTGCTTCTCAGTCATGGTGTGGGGTGCCACCACAACTGATGGTCGATAGGATCTTCACACACTCAGACGCCGACATAATGCTCAGAGGTGCATTATACTGGGTCATGTTATGTCCAGTGCTGTTGTAATAGGCCCCCAGCTTATCCTGCAGCAA
The DNA here is from genome assembly GCF_023864345.2 of Schistocerca serialis cubense. Taxonomy (NCBI): domain Eukaryota; kingdom Metazoa; phylum Arthropoda; class Insecta; order Orthoptera; family Acrididae; genus Schistocerca; species Schistocerca serialis. The sequence goes on along the minus strand of NC_064643.1, from coordinate 163,971,743 downwards.
GGCAATGAGAGAGCCCATTCAGCAGCAGCTACTGCGGGACCGTTACCGGCCCTCGCGACTCAAACATTAGACTGGTCTGCTCTGAGTCCTGATCTCAGTTCTATTGAGCATTTCTGGGATGTGCTAGTGAGAGGCCCTGCTAAACCCGCAGTACAGGACAGGTAGTTTAAATTGTGGAAAGGGGCCAAAATAAGCGACTGTCAGTTACACTCGAACATGCAACTTTATTTATTTGACCAAACATTACAAGAGCCAAGAAAATTTAAAAAATAACACACAGCATTAATTTTGGGAACTTAATAACCGGCTGAATACGCCATACAATCTCATGCCTTAAGGGCAAGACCACTTTAATTTAAAACCGGCTGAAAGCCAATAACTTAAAACTCAAACCAAAATCAGAAATTTAAAAGGCTGAAGGCCTTATCTTGAATCAGTTCTTTCAAAAATGGTTCAAATGACTCTGAGCACTATGGGACTTAGCGTATGAGGTCATCAGTCCCCTAGAACTTAGAACTACTTAAACCTAACTAACCTAAGGACATCAAACACATCCACGCCCGAGGCAGGATTCGAACCTGCGACCGTAGCGGCCGCGCGGTTCAAGGCTGTAGCGCCTATAACCGCTCGGCCACCCTGGCCGGCCCAGTTCTTTCAATTACGCTGAAGGGCCAAACAATCTATTACCTTCAGAGCAAAACAACTTTAATTTAAAAATCGGCGGAAGGCCCATCACTTAAGACTCAAACCAAAATTAAATTTTTAAAAGGCAGAAGGCCTTATCTTAAAATAGTTCTTTAATTAGGTTGAAGGCCCAAACACTCTGACACCTTAAGAGCAAAAAAACTTTAATTCAAAATCGGCTGAAGGCCCATACTTAACATTTAACAGAATTGAATTTAAAAAAAGCCAATGGCCTTACTCAAAACAGTTCCTTAAATTAGACTGAAGGCCCAAACAATTTAAGCCTTAAGGGCAAAACAAACTTAATTTAAAAATCGGCTAGAAGCCATACAAATACAAACAACAAGAACAATACGAAAAGGCAGTGCACCCAACGGCGCTCAGCATTTTCCGAGGGTCGGCCTGGCATCCAAACACTAACGCTCGCTTAGTTGAGACAGGCAGTCAGGCCAACCATTCTCGATCCGACGACAACCCAACCGACAGACAGTAAACGGACCCACCAACAAGATAACTTCCGCTCCACCCGACCAGAATACAACAGGCAGTTCAATGGAACAACGCAGAAGGTATTGGCGTCCACAACCAATTATACATTGTGCTGTCAAACTACACACCGTGCTGGACAGCGACAACACGATAAGGAAAATACACTGCCCGAATTTACGTCAACGACCAGGGCAGGTAACCGGAACGTTAACGGCCACAAGGCAGAAGATCCCACTAGTGCACTTCAATTCAAAATAACCAAGTACAGTTAAACTCTACCGGAGGGTGGCTAGAATTTGCCAACTAGAAAACACACGTTGTTGCTCACGGGAATGTCCCAACAGCCGACAACGAAATCCAAACGACACTATATGAACAGTCGTGACTTGAGCGGAGATTACGTCAAAACTCAACTTCCGTGTTCAGGATCGGTGAGCCACAGACCTCGTAGCACGAACAGCGCCATACACTCCTACCGGGCGTTGACGCCGCCAGCGGCCCCCGGCCAAACTACGCGCCACGGAGATTTCCTCGCTGCTCCACGCCAACCGACCAACTGGCCAGGCCCGGAACCGGTGAAAGGAGCAAATATACGTCGGACGATGAGATGACCAACCGAACGACCAACCAACGGTCGTCCCGCTCCAATCTCCCTCCGTCGGACAGTTCATGTGTGTCGCCAGCGGTCGGCGAGCACTGGCTGTCGGCGCCTCACCGGCGCTCCTTCCCGAACTTCACTGCTGCTGCGTCCCGACTGCACTACTGGTCCGTCCCGAACCGACTGTCAGACACACGACGACCCGGAAATACTATCGGTCGCTCCAGAGATGGTACGACAGTGCACTTATCGATACGCGCTGCTGCTGCCGCTCACGGACATCTAAGACAGGAATTTAGTGACGCCAGAACATAAGAATAAGAAAACGAGGCCGCAGTATCGTAATAGAAGAAGACAAACAATAAATGGGATAAACGCGAGCCATGCACAGCTCAGCTAAACACACAACTTCGGGCCCGTCCTGTAGCACCTCAGACTCTTGAACAACTTGCCAAAAGCCCTTATTGAAGAGCCGGCTGGGGTGGCCGAGCGGTTCTAGGAACTAAAGTCTGGAACCACGCGACCGCTACGGTCGCAGGTTCGAATCCTGCCTCGGGCATGGATGTGTGTGATGTCCTTAGGTTAGTTAGGTTTAAGTAGTTCTAAGTTCTAGGGGACTGATGACCTTAGAAGTTAAGTCCCACACTGTTCAGAGCCAATTGAACCTTATGGAAGAGTGGGAAAGATTTCCACTATAAAATGTTCGCAGGCTTGTCAGAAGTATGTCTCGAAGACGTGAAGCAGTAAGACGGCAACACGTAGGGCCTACCAGATATGTTTCTTTTTTGTGCCCTATGTGATTTAGGAGATGCAGTTTCCACTTTCGCTCACAATACTACGTTGAATTTCTGCCCATAGCATCAACTTGTGTAATGAGAAGAGAACATAAAGATATCATGTTCTGCAACAGAATTCTGTTTCACTCCAAAAACTCCTGAAAAAATAATGCAGGTTTTTGAAATGATGTCTCTCTAATTATTTTGAGCGGTGCATTTCGCCTTTACTGACATGATAGTTATCTACAGTCAATAACTTTGCTTTGGGTATGTAACACAGACGTACAAAATTTCTGAAGTGAATTATTCAGTGTGCTGGTAAACCACCACGTCTTGTGAGCTTGTCATTTTTTGTCAACGTCATATGTAACTACGGTCCGTTCCTTGCAGTTACCCTTTGAGAATGGCACAGTAGCCGAAATTCGGAGATAGTGGAATACAAACAACGTCGATAGCGGAAATATTATTATTTCAGTTATTTCTGTCTGAAGAAGTCTTAATCGGACGTGACAAACAGAAACGGCAACTCCTAAAGCGTACAGTTATAGGAAAATGATACATATGCATGATTCATTTGGATTTTGCTCTATTTAGCATAATAAATTGACTCCACTGACGGTATTTTATGTCTGCAGGGTGAATGCAGATGTCAGTGGTACGTACTTGAACACTAACTGATGGGAGCAGCTGTTTCGATAGGCGTCTAAAGATTGTGCACCACTTCAAACTGATATTCACTTGTTTCCGGGCACTGCCAGTACGAGTATTAACTTTCGAAATTGTATGAAAAGAGTATCTTCACCTTTTCAAATTCAGTTTCATTTCTGTAATCTTTAACTGCCCATATTACATCTGCTTTTGTTTACGTACAAAGACGGATTGGATGTATCGTAGTCTGCTAACTAAAGCTGACTACATGATTCGCATTTCGTTACGTCAGAGTGATTTCCAACGGTTTCCTTACGGTTTGGCTCCCCACAGCTTAGATACATGATAGAAATATTTAATTTTATTTAAACTATTGAAATCTTCTGAAAAACGTTTGGTAGCGGTATTAGCTGTTCGTAGTTCCTTTAATACAGGCTCCTACGTAACCGGTTTCGCAGTGATTTAACTGCATCCTCATGTGTATACATACAACTAACTTGACATCGGTTCCTTGAAAACACACGGTCTGCCAACGTTCGGATTGCGCTGAACTCGGCTGTTAGGTGGGCTGGCCTTCCTGCTGCAGGCATAGTCACGTCTCCAGTGTGGCTTTCGCGGGAAGTTCCAGATTTTTCATCACTGGTCCACACCTGCTGCTTGCACTGCCCATGTACACTGCCTGCGCCTGCTACCCATTGGAATTTTTGATGTTTCGTCTTGTAATCTCCAATTTATGCGGATTAGCTTTCAGTGATTGATACCAAACATGAGAACATGCCAGGAAAGTAGATTATTCTGGCTGTACTAGCATTTTACTGTTGTGGTGGCATCTGAGCATCGGTAAGCACCAGCACCTGTTCAGCCTCAGTGTGAGGTTCCGGTAGATGTGGTAGAGGTGGGGCAATATAATGTAGCAAATCGCCCTGTATACTGTATATACAGGGTCACAACTGCTGAACTATACGAAAAAAGTAAATTATTTACAAAGTACCGCGTGCACACACTTTATTCAGCATGTAAACGTCAGCTACAGATGTTCAGATTTATGTTATGACATGTTCGATATGCCTGCCATCATTGGCGATGATGTGGCGCAGACGAATAGCGAAATTCTGCATGACTCGCTGAAGTGTCGGAACACCGATGCTGCCGATGACATCCTGAATGGCGTTTTCAGCGCACAATAGTTTTTGGATAATTGCTGTTCATCTTGTCTTTAATATAGCCCTACGAAAAGGAGTCTCATGTGTACGGATACGGAAAATAGGGCGGTCAATCGAGGACCTTGCCAGTGGCCTCTGGGTACCTCAGAGCGAGAATGCGGTCCCCAAAGTGCTCCTACAGGACATCAAACACTCTCCTGCTTTGATGCGCTCGAGCTCCATCTTGCATGAACCACATCCTGTCTAAATCAGGGTCACTTTGGATAACGGGGACGAAATCATATTCCAAAACAATGTACCGTTCGGTAGTCACCGACACAGAAACCCTGCGGCAATATCATATGAAGTGGAAAGGGCTGATACCAATACAAACGTTCTGATGGACCATCTTTCTAGCCCAGCAAAGTGATAATTTGCAACAAGAGAAACTAATGAGTCAACATTCTCTATTGAGCTGGCATGGGTGGCCGAGCGGTTCTAGGAGCTATAGTCTGGAACCGTGCGACCGCTACGGTCGTAGGTTAGAATCCTGTCTCGGGCATGGGCGTGTGTGGTGTCCTTAGGCTATTTAGGTTTGAGTAGTTCTAAGTTCTAGGGGACTGATGACCTCAGAAGTTAAGTCCCATAGTGCTCAGAACCATTTGAGCCATTCTCTATTGACAGAGAAACGTATCTTAGAAGCTAATCAGGAACTTTAATTTTGGTCTGCCTAACCCCTTTCACAGGGAGCAGAGGACTGAACTATAGGCAACATACATTGAATACGCACGTCGCAGAATGCACGCGCCCTGTCCCCTTCTCAAGGGCACAACTAACAATAAGTGGCGTCGAGCTGAATCGTTCCAGGCAAACGTGGGAATGGTTCCTTTGAAAAGGTCACGGCCGATTCCCTTCCCAATCCTTTCATAAGTCTAGCCTTTGCTCCGTCACTAATCACCCCGCTGTCGACGGAACGTTAGATTCTAATATTCCCTCCTTCCTCATTTCCAACAAAAGGTGTTCCTCATGACGATATCTATCACCCCTAGACGTTTCATGCAAGGACTTTGATCTACGCACCTTTTCAACATCGGATGAGCTGAGTCTTTCAGAAGTGATGGATTGGTTGTGGAGGGCCAATACCTTGGCCTGCCCGATCTCCTGATCTTAAATCTGTGGATTTTTGGCTTTGGAGACATGTAAAGACTTTGGTGTATGCGATTCGCATAAAAATGTGGATACGCTGCGGGAAAGTATGTTCGTTGCCTGCAACACGGTCCGGCAACAACCAGAGGTGTTCCAACGAGTGCGTGACTCTATGAGAAATAGGATAGAAGGCTGGATTGCAGTGGGTGGCAGTCGCATCGAGTACTTCTTGTGAAGGGTACTGCAGAGACATGGTGATCATTTACAGTAGTAGTAGTAGACCATAACTGCGAAGATATGAGCTTTTTTTGACGTCAGTCTACTGACTGGTTTGATGCGGCCTGCCACGAATTCCTCTCCTGTGCCAAACTCTTCACCTCAGAGTACGTCCTCAATTATTTGCTGGATGTATTGCAATCTCTGTCTTTCTCCACAGTTTTTGCCCTCTATAGCTTGCATGGGGGCTCAATTAAATATAATGCAAATATTTTTAATTTTAGTCGCTGTTTGTTCGGTTACGCTGTCTCGTAACCGGTTGGCCCTGACTAGTATTAGTACTAGTACGCAATCTGACTGCATAGAATAACAACAAAGAATGAAAGGAAATTTCCGTTAACACAATTAATTAATTAAGTCCCCAGCAACTATGAAAGCTACGAAACAACAAGGCACAATTGTAACTGTTCTGTGTGTGGAAGTGTGATTCAACGTACACATCTGGCACGGTTCTTCCTCAATAAGACAAGATATTTTAAATTCCATTTACAGTGAATTAATTAAATAAAACTGAAATACTATAATTGCACATAAAAACCAGAATTACACTCTAATACATGAACACAAGCCAGATGCTTTGTTGACTGAACCTGTGACCAAGAGGCATTGTTAGTTAGGAAATTAAAAAAAAATAAAAAAAATGTTTTTTACCTTCATATATATTGACTAAAATTACACTCTGATCATTACAACATCTCCATTCGAACAACATCTGCTGTCTAGCCCATCAAAACAACTGCACACGACATGGCCTCAAATAATACAGCTATCAACATCCTCTCAGCAAAGCACTAATCACCACAAATTCTGAACGAGCACTGCCAGTGGAGGCGGCGGAATAAAACTCTTTGGCGCAATCTCTGGCGCTGTGACTCAGTGTAGCCACCTTTCATATGCCCCTCCTCCACGGGCTAGAATTTGATGGTATTTTTGCCAGCATTGGTGGTGAAAATACCACCAAATTCGTCAAAAAAAAATGTTTTTTACCTTCATATATATTGACTAAAAATACACTCTGATCATTACAACATCTCCATTCGAACAACATCTGCTGTCTAGCCCATCAAAACAACTGCACACGACATGGCCTCAAATAATATAGCTATCAACATCCTCTCAGCAGAGCACTAACCACCACAACTTCTGAACAAGCACTGCCAGTGGAGGCGGCGGAATAAAACTCTTTGGCGCAATCTCTGGCGCTGTGACTCAGTGTAGCCACCTTTCAAGCTCCCTCTAGTACCAAGAAAGTGATTCCTTGGTGTCTTAACAGATGTCCTATTATCCTATCCTTTCTCCTTCTCAGTGTTTTCCAGATATTCCTCTCCGATTCTGCGCATAACCTCCTCATTCCTTACCTTACCAGCCCATCTAATTTACAACATTCGTCTGTAGCACCACATCTCAAATTCCTAGGTTCTCTTTTCTCCGGTTTTCCCATAGTCCATGTTTCACTAAAATACAATACTGTGCTCCAAATGTACATTCTCAGAAATTTCTTCCTCAAATTAAGGGCTATGTTTGATATTAGTAGACTACCCTCGGCCAGGAATGCCCTTTTTGCCAGTGCTGGTAAGCTATTGATGTCCTCCTTGCCCCGTTGGTCATCGGTTATTTTGCTGCCTAGGTAGCAGAATTTCTTAACTTCATCTACTTCGTGACCATCAATCCTGATGTTTAGTTTCTCACTGTTCTCATTTCTGCTACTTCTCATTACTTTCGTCTTTCTTCAATTTACTCTCAATCCGCATTCTGTACACATTACACTGTTCATTCCATTCAGTAGATCGTGTAATTCTTCATCAGTTTCACTGAGGACAGCAGTGTCATCAGCGAATCGTATCATCGATATCCCTGTAGTGGTACCCCTATTTTTCTCAGAATTTCGAACATCTTGCACCATTTTACATTGTCGCATGCTTTTTACAGGCCGACAAATCCTACGACCGTGTCTTCATTTTTCTTTAGTCTTTACCCATTGTCAACCGCAACGTCAGAATTTCCTCTCTGGCGCCTTTACCTTTTCTAAAGCCAAACTGAATGTCATCTAACACGTCCTCAACTTTCTTTTCCATTCTTCTGTATATATTATTGTCAGCGACTTTGAATGCATTACCTGTTAAGCTGATTGTGCGATTATTCTCGCACTTATCAGCTCTTGCAGTATTCGGAATATTGTGTACGAGGTTCACAACCAATGTTTATAGGGAGCTTTTCTTCCCTTGTTGCGTACTACATCCTCTGTAAATATTGGAATCTTTTTCCGGACACTGTGTACGTGGAAAACTACACTCCTGGAAATTGAAATAAGAACACCGTGAATTCATTGTCCCAGGAAGGGGAAACTTTATTGACACATTCCTGGGGTCGGATACATCACATGATCACACTGACAGAACCACAGGCACATAGACACAGGCAACAGAGCATGCACAATGTCGGCACTAGTACAGTGTATATCTACCTTTCGCAGCAATGCAGGCTGCTATTCTCCCATGGAGACGATCGTAGAGATGCTGGATGTAGTCCTGTGGAACGGCTTGCCATGCCATTTCCACCTGGCGCCTCAGTTGGACCAGCGTTCGTGCTGGACGTGCAGACCGCGTGAGACGACGCTTCATCCAGTCCCAAACATACTCAATGGGGGACAGATCCGGAGATCTTGCTGGCCAGGGTAGTTGACTTACACCTTCTAGAGCACGTTGGGTGGCACGGGATACATGCGGACGTGCATTGTCCTGTTGGAACAGCAAGTTCCCTTGCCGGTCTAGGAATGGTAGAACGATGGGTTCGATGACGGTTTGGATGTACCGTGCACTATTCAGTGTCCCCTCGACGATCACCAGTGGTGTACGGCCAGTGTAGGAGATCGCTCCCCACACCATGATGCCGGGTGTTGGCCCTGTGTGCCTCGGTCGTATGCAGTCCTGATTGTGGCGCTCACCTGCACGACGCCAAACACGCATACGACCATCATTGGCACCAAGGCAGAAGCGACTCTCATTGCTGAAGACGACACGTCTCCATTCGTCCCTCCATTCACGCCTGTCGCGACACCACTGGAGGCGGGCTGCACGATGTTGGGGCGTGAGCGGAAGACGGCCTAACGGTGTGCGGGACCGTAGCCCAGCTTCATGGAGACGGTTGCGAATGGTCCTCGCCGATACCCCAGGAGCAACAGTGTCCCTAATTTGCTGGGAAGTGGCGGTGCGGTCCCCTACGGCACTGCGTAGGATCCTACGGTCTTGGCGTGCATCCGTGCGTCGCTGCGGTCCGGTCCCAGGTCGACGGGCACGTGCACTTTCCGCCGACCACTGGCGACAACATCGATGTACTGTGGAGACCTCACGCCCCACGTGTTGAGCAATTCGGCGGTACGTCCACCCGGCCTCCCGCATGCCCACTATACGCCCTCGCTCAAAGTCCGTCAACTGCACATACGGTTCACGTCCACGCTGTCGCGGCATGCTACCAGTGTTAAAGACTGCGATGAAGCTCCGTATGCCACGGCAAACTGGCTGACACTGACGGCGGCGGTGCACAAATGCTGCGCAGCTAGCGCCATTCGACGGCCAACACCGCGGTTCCTGGTGTGTCCGCTGTGCCGTGCGTGTGATCATTGCTTGTACAGCCCTCTCGCAGTGTCCGGAGCAAGTATGGTGGGTCTGACACACCGGTGTCAATGTGTTCTTTTTTCCATTTCCAGGAGTGTATTAGTAGCTGGTTTAGCGGGAGATAAAAGCATGGAAGCAGATGTATTAGAATCTGAATACAATGACTGATCATTCTTACATCCGGATCGTATACTACGTTATTTGCAGGAAGAATACCTCTCTTAAAATTCTAGACGAGTCTCGTAATAGAGCCGCGCTTTGGTTTCTTGAGCCACCTAATACCTTGTGACGCCTATCGACTAGACTTCAGGAGCTTGCGTGTCAATGTCGCTGCTGGTTTATTGAAGCAACTTCCCAGCTGGCGGCACGAGGCTGGAAGCAGGCCGTCACAGGCCATCCCGACAGAGAAACGTCTCCTGCACAGTAAGGGAGTCACGGTCATTAGTCAACAACGCTAATCGCTAGACCATATTGCGTTTCTCAAAATAATTTAAAAAGAACTAACGTTATCGGGAGCTATTCGCCAGCCATCTTTCGTATACCTGTGATTTTTGGCCTTGTCCCACAGTATATGCACGAGAGAACTTGAAAAAGTTACTCATGATTATCTCAGGCCAAGTAATTTTTACTGAATGATTCTCTACACTTTAAAGAGACACAGACACGTGACACTATTTTTCAACGTAGTCACCAAGTCGTTGTAAATAACGGTTAGGACGTTTTGTGGCTGTTCTACCATTTGTTCAATTGCGCAACGATAGAAATCCTCTCCTTCATAGCGACGCATTCGAGAAACGCTGTGTGAACGTTGGAAAATCTCTTTCACCCTCCGAATGTTCTTTCGGTTTGCCGAAAATATGGAAATCGCATGGTGCAATGATGCAAGATCTGGACTTCTGGTCAGCATTAGGTCTGTTGATGAGATAACGATATGTCGATAACTTTTAAAAAGGTCGATATACATCGTAGGTGATTTCTTCATGGGTATATCGATATGTAAGACAGAAAATGCAATATCGAGTGCCAATACTTTTATTCCACGTTATATTCATTTCGTAGTTTTCGGTAAATGTCTGACATTGTTTTTTGAACTTGTAGGAGAACATAATTTTACTTTCACTGTATGAAGGAGTCTTACTAATTTTTGACCTTTCATCACGTGCCGTCTTTCTCAGTCTAAATGACGAGATTGGTCTTTGCGGTGGGCGGACACGATTGAAGCGAAATGCTGACGTAATCGGCGCTCGGTGCTACCAACGGAAACTGCAACGTTTAAAATTCACCACGCAATTTTGACTAGGTCGCCGGCGTCTGCAGAAATGAGAAAACAGGGAAGTCGACATGAAGTGTTCCGGTCAAACCCGGTACGTCAAGAAACCGAAAAACGGACCCATCGGACATCTTTTATTGTCCCATTTACCTGCTAGAAAAGTGGCTATCACCAAGCATGAACGTGCACCGTTTTCCTTTCAGTTCTTGCTCTAAGTGAGATAAACGGGTTACCAGCTTGCTGATGAACGGGATATCTAATAATAAATCAGTACTTAAATATACATCTGAAAAAAAGTTTTTCATCACCACGCTTCCCAGAACTCCTGAAGATAGACGTTGAGTGTGGATACTGTATCACACAGTTCCTTTGACTGTTCAGAGATGTCGCTAAACCCGCCCATAGATGTAAGCAACCATGCATGAGCAGCGCCTATATGACGGAGGAGGTCCGACAGCCGATCAGTTCCAGTCATTCCACCAGGAAGGAGGTACAGGGCTCGTGTTGTCTGTAGCTCAACTATGCCTAGATGGTCAATACCGCGGTTTTTATCGCTTCCGCATTGTTACTTTGTGCCAGGAATGGATCTCAACAAGTGTCCAGGCGTCTCGGAGTGAACCAAAGCGTTGATGTTCGGTCTTCAAGGAGATAGAGAGAGAGAGAGAGAGAGAGAGAGAGAGAGAGAACGAGAGAGAGACAGAAACTGTCGATGACATGCCTCGCTCTGCTCCCAAGGGCTACAACTGCAGCGAATGACCGCTACCTACGGGTTATGTATGGCTCGGAGGAAGCCTGACAGTGTCGCATATGCCTTCAACCAGACAATCGTCGGAGACGTGTTTGGAGGCAACCCCGTCAGGCTGAACGTCTTAAACGACATCGCGTCGACTAAAGTGGCCAGCATGTTCTCCAGTCATGAGCCCTATAGGACATGCCTGTGATGGACTGAAAAGAGCTGTTTATGGACGACGTGACCCACCAACCACTCTGAGGGATCTACGCCGAATCGCCGTTGAGGAGTGGGACAGTCTGGGCCATCAGTGCCTTGATGAACTTGTGGATAGTATACCACAACGAATACAGGCATGCATCAATGCAAGAGGACGTGCTACTGGGTATTAGGTTTACTGGTGTGTACAGCAATCTGGACCACCGCCTCTGAAGGTCTCGCTATATGGTGGTACAACATGCAATGTGTGGTTTTCACGAGCAATAAAAAGGGCGGAATTGATGCTTATGTTGATCACTAATCGAATCTTCTGTACAGGTTCCGGAACTCTCGGAACCGAGTTGATGCAAAACCTTTCTTGATGTGTATATATAGCTCTAAAATCGGCAGTATATTTACTAGGTGCAGCTAATATTTTTATAGATCGGTACCTCTATATCTTTACCGGCGATATATCGATACATCGATACAAAAATGGCGGATAATGATATTCTTTTATATATCGATGCATCTGATACCTGATATTTATCCTAGCCAGCATCAGATCGTCTGTGCGCACTTAAACTGTTCGCACCATTGCAGTGCGACTGGACGCGACTTTGCATTTGGAACACATACCGCTAGTATTTCACTGTGAATTTGTGTACAATTTAAACGTTATATCCACAAGAATTGTATACTGGCTCGCTTACTTCAGGTTTGGAGTACGTATCTATTCGCACACTCCGAGGTGCCTTTTATCCGCACCGCAGCAGACCCGTGTCTGCGGTAAAGCTGGAACATGTATTCTCTTCAGACAACGTGTCTCTCTTCTTACAAAATGGTTTAGCATGGGGCGATACATGTAGTTTACTTTCTGAAGTCTGTACGTATTTATAGGTGTTTGGTGAATATAACATATAGCCAGCACGATAGTACGTAAGTGGTACATGTGTAAGTACATATGCAGAACACAATAGCTGATAACAGGTTGTAGTAAGATAGCATGGAAACAGGGAAAACATGCAGTTTTCTCAGAAGAAGGTAGAGAGCAGACAATTACAGCAATCTTTTCTCTAGTGATATTGAGACATTTTCTTCTAGTTACAAGACGGCTACCAGAAGTTAAGATTAAGCAACGCTTAAATATACCTCTGCCGCCCGACAAAGTTCTGTGTGGGAAAGGACAGTGCTCCAATAAAAAAACCAGTGAACTTGGACAATGAAACTTTGTGGAAACATTTGTTAGGACAAGGGAAATAACGAATAAACCATCGAAACAAATACATTTTAATTGACATTGCCACATGTCCGCCCCCGGTAGCTGAGTGGTCACCGCAACAGAATGTCAAGCCTAAGGGCCCGGGTTCGATTCCTTGGCTGGGTCGTAGATTTTGCTCCGCTCAGGAAATGGGTGTTGTGTTGTCCTAATCATTATCATTTCATCCCCATCGACGCGCAAGTCGCCGAAGTGGCGTCATTTCAAAAGACTTGCACCTGGCGAACGGTCTACCCGACGGGAGGCCCTAGTCCCATGACATTTATTTATTGCCACATGAGAAGGTAACATTTGTTAATTGCTTACCATGTTTACGTTCCAGGTTACAAACGTTGCTCAGTGTGACTACTATCTGCATCCACGACGGCCTGGAACCACAATAGAGACTGCTCTAGTGCTACCCGACACAGGTGGGGCATTGGCTACCTCTCTCGCTATGCTGATCTACAACCTCCCACGTGTGTTAGTGTTCTATTACATAAACCCTGTGCTTCAGCTAACCCTATGGCCAAAAATCACACGGATTAAAGTTAGGGTTGTTTATAAAATATCAGTGTATCGATGTGTCTTCAAAAAGGTATCGATGTAAGTGCTGCCGTGTTAACCGCGATATATCGATGTCGAACGGCGGTATTGAATGCCGAAATTTTATTTCTTTGCAACTTTCGGTGAATATTTGAGGTTGTTCTTTTGAAATTGTAGTAGAGCACAATTTTACTTTCACTGTGTGAAGTGTGAAGGAGTCTTACTACTTTTGGAGCATTCACCACGTCCAATCTTTCACTTTGACTGTGTGAAGATAGTATAAGTGGACCAATACAAGAAGAAATCGGACTACACTGGCGGGGCGGAGGGGAGGGGGTGCGTGGGTGGGTGGTTCACGGGGTAAATGGAACAACAAATTACCGACGTGCAGAAATGGCACACCAATGGCGTTAAAAAACAATTCTTAACCCAACCAGTGTGCTTTTTCTTCACACTGGAATTGTTCAAAAACACTTGCTGAAAATGATGAACAAATATCTAAATGACAAAACAGATGTTTTCGGTGGGCGGTGACATGTGTGGAGGAAAGCTGACGTATTCGGCACTCGGCGCTACCAATAGAAACTACAATGTTTAACTTCATCACGCAATTTTCACACTGCAACTCCTAGTTCGCTGGCGTTTGCAGAAATAAAAAAGAAAAGTCGTCATGAAATGTTCCGGACAAACCTGATACGTCACTAAAGCGAAAAACGGACCCATCGGACACTTTTTATTGTGCCACGTACATGCAGCTACCATTGTTAGGCAAAGAGGTTATCAGGAACCGTGGACGTGCATCGTTTTCCTTTCAATTCTTGCTCTAAGGGGGATAAGCAGGCAGTTGATGTACAGAATATCTAATAATAAATCAGTACTTAAATATACAACTCTAAAACTGGCAGTATATGTACAATGTGCAGCCGATATTTTTATAGGCCGTTCTTCTGTATTTTAACGTCGATATTTCGATACTTTTTTCCGTTATATCTGTGGCCGATGATGATACTTTCTTACTTATCAATGTATCGGCTACCCGATATTTTTAAAAACATCCACAGTCCTAGTTCAAATTTGCTGATCTTGGAAGCTAAGCAGTTTGCAACAAGCGGTCAATGATTCGGTTTTCTCCAAATGTGTTACGGAGAAACAGAATCACCTCACGAGCAGTGTGAGGTGGAGCTCCGTCGTGTGTCGAAACACCTTTAGGTTTAAATAGTTCTACGTCTAGGGGACTGATGACCTTAGTTGTTAAGCCTCATAGTGCTCAGAGCCATCTGAACCATTATTCGAAACAGCTGAGTCCACCCCACAGCACCTCTCTCCCGCAGAGCAGCAATGACATGTCGGCAGAGCAGATCACAGAAACGCGTGCCGTTCGCGATGCTTGTTCTTGGTTCTCGGGGCCAGAGTTCTTCAAAGAAAAACGGACTGATCACAAACTGTGCCGTGAAACATCACTAAAAGTGACGCTTTCGCTGTGAAGGGGAACTTCATGAACGTTCGTCATCTCACAATGTTCCGAGGCACGTATCGTCAACTTCTGTCCTTGCAAGAAAGGCAAGAGGAAAGTCTGCACGGATGTCTACGTCATGCGGCAAAACGTGGCGAGTAACGTGAAGTTTAACAAGTTTGTTTGTGTGGCCATCCTCCGCAACAAGCATATAAATACTGGTTTTGTAAATAAAACTGCCTTTTCCTGCTGCTAGTTACTTTATTTATCCCATACGCGTTTCGCCTTCTCCTGTTCTAAGGCATCATCAGTGGGGTCTATAAAGATACAGTTTTGTTAGTTATAGATTATCAAACAGTTCACTTCGCGATTTTTTATAAAAAAGGTAATTACTTACGATTTGCTGATCAGCTTTACCTCACATCTGGTCTGGAGGTCGCACTACCACTTTCATCACTGCCATATAATCACATCTCTGTCTTCTCGCCTTCCACACACTGTTCACCATGTTTCTCACTCTTTTTTGTGGTGGACTACTGTTCTTTTGTCACTCGATACAACTGTTTCGTCGTACACTGTTTTTCACAACGTAAATATTGCGACTCTATTACGTGTTTCATCTTCTTTGGTATGTTTACCTATTTGTTGCCAACCTAACGAAGTATATGTTCGAGACTAACTTCTGTTTATGATGTTTGTACTGTGTGTGTGTGTATGAGTGAGAGAGAGAGGGGGATAGAGCCGACGAAGTTCTAATTCCGACGTTGGGCTTGTCTGACGCCATAGGAATGACGTCACAAACCACCAGAATAAAAGAAGCAGCCCCAGCAAAGTTGATGAATAGTTGTGACAGTCGATGTCAGCGGGTGCTACAAATGTACACATTATCGAGATGTCGGTGTATTGTTTTTGCTTAGTTGAAGGTGGCAACACTGATGGTATGGGACAGTTCAGTGCATCAAATTTGTGTTGTTGTTTACACATAGAAGACAAATAAACGAACATACCGCAGTGTTTATTTGTTACGGAGATAGTGAAAAACACCTCAGGTATCAAATGAACTCATGGACCTGCAACACTGAAGGAAGATACAACCGGCCAACATAAGTTTATCCACACTAGTTGTGCATTTGGGATACTACATTATTAATGGGGACTCGCATTAAATCCATTTGAAATAAACATAGGTAGATCTCAGCTGCTATTCTGCTCACCATCTACCTCATCATCATTTATCTCTTTTGGGTCACCATTCTTCTGATTTGTTTGATGCAGCTCGTCATGAGTTCCTTGTTCTTCATTTTAGAATAGCATTTGTACACGACATCCTCAATTATCTGTTGGATATATTCCAATCACTGTCTTACCCTATAAGTTTTACACTCTACAGTTCCATGTAATATCATGGATACTACTTCCTGATGCCTACCATCTTGCCAGTGTTTTCCACATATTAATTTGCTAGCCGTTTTTCCGGAGGACCTCTTCAGTTCACATTTTAATATCCAACGTCCTTTTACTCCACCACATCTCAAACGTTTCGATTTTTTTCTTTTCGATTTTACCAATGTCCTATGTTTGATAATAGAAGACTTGTTTTAACGATGGATGCCCTCTTTGCCTGCTCTAGATTGATTTTTATGTTCTCCTTTCTTCGTGCGGTATGTGCTATTTTACTTCCAATCTAGCAGAATTCCTTCACTTCTTCTGCTTCGTGGTCCCCTATGTTGACGATATGTTCATTGTTAATCTCATTTCTGCTACTTCTCATTACTTTCATCTTTATCTGGTCATTCCATTCACCAGGTTCTGCACTTCTTCCTTGCCTCACTGAGGATACTAATGCCATCCGTGAATCTTATCACTGATATCTTTTCATCCTCAATTTTAATTCCACTGTTGAAACATTCTTTTTTTCCCTCATTGCTTCTTCGATGAACACGTGAAGCAATAGGGGAGAACGACTGTATCAATGTCTTACACCCTCCTTAAACCGAGCGCTTGCACTTTATCGAACGTTTCTTACAGGTCAACAAATCCTATGAAAGTGTCTTAATTTTTCTTAAGTCTTGTTTATATGATCAAGCACAACGTCAGAACTGCCTCTCTGCTCCCTTTATGTTTCGTAAACCTAAACATCCTGAATTTCCTTCCGTATATTCCTCTTGTTAGCAACCAGGACACATGAGATGTTAGGCTGACTGTGGGACGGTTCTCGCACTTATCTGCACTTGCTATCTTCATTAATATGCAGACGATATTTTTCCGAAAGTTTGATGCTACATTTCCATTCTCATAGATTCTACACGTCAACATGAATAGCCATTTGCCTTATGGTTTCACAAATTGCGAAGGAATGTTATCTGTCACGTCTGCCTTAATTGAAAGCGAGTCTTCTTAGCTCTGTCAAACTGACTCTAGTGCTAGATCCTCTATGTAATCCAAATTATCTCCCATTTCTTCGTCTATCTGGTTGCCAGACAGTTCTCATCAATATTCTCTTCAATATTCTTTCTATTCTCCTTCGATATTCTCTTTCCACCTATCAGTTCTCTGCTCTTGGCTTAACAGTGAAATTCCTCACGCGCTTTTAATATTTGCACTTTTTCTTTTAATTTTTCCGATAGTAGACTCGATTACGTGTGTGCTGAATCAGTGCTTCCGACGACTATTTCTTTTACGACTTCCTGACATTTTCCTCCAGCCATTTCGCTTTATAATCCCCGTAACTCTACTGATTTCATCCCTGAGTGTCATTTTGCGAACATTTTTACATTTCCTCCTTTCGTTAGTCAGATGAAGCATTTCTTCTGGCATCCAAGGCACCTTCGCAGTTAACTTCCTTGCATCTACATCTGTATGTCCAACTTCGGTGATTTCTCTTTGTACGAATGTCCATTCCTCTTTAGCTGAACTCCCTACTGTTGTACTTATTAACTCTGTAGCTACATCCTCACGCACCTCATCATTCTTCGGTATGTGTCACACTTCTTTCCACACTGAACCCTCCTATCGAATCTCTTAAACTTCAGCGTGCTCTTCACCAGCACTGAACTGTCATCTAAGTCTATATCTGCTCCTCAATACGCATTACAATGCAGTAGCTGACCTTGGAATCTCTGATCGCGATGCCATTCAATCGAAATCTTGAATGGTCTAGAGGTCTTTTTCAAGTGTACCTCTCTTTCTTGTGATTTGTGAACAGTATATTCGCTATTACTAGCTGAAATTTATTGCAGAAGTCAAGGAGTCTTTCTCCTCCCTCATTTCTTCTACAGAATCCGTACTTTCCAATAACTCTGTCTTTTGCTCCTTCATCTACCACAGCGTTCCACTCCCCCATTCATTTATAGATATTCCTCGCCTTTTACATTCTGAATTACCCGTTCAGTGTCCTTACACACTTTCTCAGTCTCGTCTTCTAGTTGTGACGTCGGCATGGGTATCTGAGCTACTGTTGTTGGTGTTAGTTTGCTGTAGATGCAGATGAGAATAACCCTACCATTGAACCGTTCACAGTAACACACTTACTGTCCCCCTGTTTATTCATAACGAATCCTACAGCCTACAAGCCATATTCGATTTTGTTGATATTATCTTACATTATCTTGTACATGGCTGCACGTTCAGAGACCGTGAATAATTACAACTGAAAGAAAATCAGCCCTCGGTCACTATTTTTAACAAACTAACCTGGTTTCGACACTTCTAGGAGTGTCTTCCTCAGAATTTAAAACAAAGAATGGTCCATATTCTATAACATGGTCACAGAATTATACATGTTCAGTCATAATTCTGTGACCATGTTATAGAATATGGACCATTCTTTGTTTTAAATTCTGAGGAAGACACTCCAAGCAGTGTCGAAACCAGGTTAATTTGTTAAAAATAGTGACCGAGGGCTGATTTTCTTGCAATTGTTATCTTACATTCATTTCGTCGCAGAACCTTATATTATTTCTATACCGATGGAGGTGACGGATTGGTTAGCACACTGGACTCGCAGTCGTGAGGACAATGGTTCAAACACGCGTCCGGCCATCCTGATTCGGATTTTCCGTGATTTCTCTAAATCGCTCCAGGCAAATGCCGGGATGCTTCCTGTGAAAGGGCCACGACCGGTTTCCTTCCCCATTCTTCCCTCATTCGATGGGACCTATGACCTCGCTCTTTGGTCCGCTCCATTATTTTTATTTCACTTCATCGACAACCACTATATACAGATTCAGCCTTTGCATTTTCCTTTTCATATTTTCTAGCTTTGGTACGACATCCTGACTTCCAACATTTCAGTATCCTACCAGCAGTATGTCATCCTTTCGCTGGTTACTCAATATGTCTCTCATGGTCATCTCACGCTTAGTAGTCCGTCCGTCCGCCCCCCCCCCCCCCTTGTAATGTTATGTGAGCCTCACTGCCATTTTCTTAACTAATTTGTGCCTAATTTTATTCTGAGAAGTTCAGTAATATATGTAAATACCGAAATGTAAATTTGATTCAAAAACTACTTGAAGTGAAGTGAAGCACAGCTGGACAGCAAGAAACTCTTTATCGCGCAATCCCCGCACGACAGTAGTTGTGAATCTTTGAGTATGGGCACTAAAAAAAAAAGACAATTGATTTATTAAAAAAAAGAGGACTGTTAATCGGTATCTTGTGGAAAGAGGACGTGTTGTTAGGCCGTCGCTCAGAACGTATTGTTACATTTAATGAAAATTGATATTTTAGTGATTAAACCGAATAAAGTATGTGTAGAGTTGCCAAATATTTATGTACACAAATTTTCTGGAAGTGAAGAATAGAAATATCTTGCTTTTGGAAAAGAAGGTGAACTTCATTGTCGTCGCCGGCTATCAATCGACAGAATTGTAAGTATACAAAGTTCTCTAAAATACAGGAAAGGAAATGCATTCTCTATAGTTTTCATTCAATACGTAACAACCTCTCATAAATTCTTAATTACAGTAATTGGATTATGTTCTTGTGTAATAGGATGGTGCTGGACCCCACTGACCAATTTTGATGTAGCAGGATGTGTAGTTTGAAGAAAGTTTGTGTGTCAAGCTATCTCCTTTTCTCGCGAAAAGCTGATTGCTGTTTGATCCTATTTATTTGCAACAGTGGTCCCTTAGGTATGAAAAGCTACGAAAACTTCGGCTCAAAGCTATCCGCAACAAGGCCAAGTAACCAACAGAGTCATACTTTAAATTTGAAATAACAATAACTTCCTCCAAATCGTAATACGTCACCAACTGGTGCAGAAGCTGATCATTTAAGGAGGCAGCAACCAAAATTCAGGTACCAGTTACGACTTAATGTAAAGTCTCAATCAAAAATCAATTTCTCTCTCTCTCCAAACACATATATAAATATTCATATTATTAAGATAAAAGTCATTTTATACCCTTCTCACCCCCCGAAGGAAGGATTTTTTCAGAATCTTTTGCCAGTGGCGGGTTAATCATAATACTATTTCTCTTTCACAAGTTTCTTCTCTACCCAGTTCACTTCAGTACCTTCCTATTAATTATTAGATCTGCCCACTCAATTTTCAACTTTCATCTGTAGCACCACATTTCAAGAGCTTCTATTCTCTTCTTGTGTGACATGCTTATCATTCATGTTTCACGATCCTACAACGTTACGAACAACACAAAAATATTACCGGAAAAGACTCCTTAACACTTAAATTTATTTTCGATGTGAACAAATTTCTCTTTTACAGCTATGTTTTTCTTACTGTTTATTGCATATCCTCTCTAATTCGCCCACTGTGTTATTTTTCTGTCCATCTAATACTTTTAGTGTCTCATTTCATAATCTAATTCTGTTAGCATCGCTTGATTCAATTCGACTGCATTCCATTAGTTCTGTTTTATTTTTGTTCGTCTTTATCTTATGACCTCTTTCCAAAGCGCCAACTGCTCTTCCAAGTACTTTGCCGTCTCTGCGGGATTACAATGTCATTAGCAAACTGCTAAGTTTTTATTTCTTCTGCCTGACTCTTAATTCCCTTTCTCAGTTTACTTTGGTTTCCTTCACTCCTTGCCCACTGAGCTGATTAAAAACATCGCGGAAAGGCTACAGCCCTGTCTCACTCCCTTCTCAACACTGCTGCCGTTTCACGCATTCCGACTCATATAACTGCAGTCTGGTTTCTTTACCAGTTTTGAATAAAAAATATCGAAAAAACTGCAAGAAACGCATGCCAGAACATAAATGCAGATGCTAGCGAAGCCTGTAAAAAAAAAAAAAAAAAGAAGAGAGAGAGGTTCAAATGGCTCTGAGCACTATGGGACTTAACATCTCAGGTCATCAGTCCCCTAGAACTTAGAACTACTTAAACCTAACTAACCTAAGGACATTACACACACCCATGCCCGCGAAGCCTGTAAATGGGCTCTTGTATTTGATGACGAACGACACCTTTGCAATGTCCTCAGTACGATGTTCAGTGTCAGTAGTGGTCATAACAGTGCTTTTTGTAGCTGAAAGTGGATTATGCCAGAGCTAAGGTAATTCGAAAATGGACGTTTCAGTATGGCCGATGCTTCAGTAACCAACACAGCCGAAGTGTTTGGTGATTCAAGAGGATCCGTGTCGAAAATGTATGCCGCACACAGGGGAAGCAGGGAAATATCATCTTCTAAGACACAACGCAGACGAAAGTGTGTTTTGCGTGATCGTGAGAGACGGTCATTGAAGAGGACTAAGACGAAAAGCTGCAAAAGGAACTGCAGAACAGGATGTCGCAAATTAAAACAAGTGTTTCGCAATAAAAAGTTCATTCAACTTGCCTTCCCACGGACTGGGGCCACTCCCTGGGCGCCCCTATTGGCTTCCGTGCCTTACAACGTGATCTTTGATTTTCGTTTGATACAGTTGCTGTTTTACGGCTTTTGATTTGATATACTTTTGTTTTCTAGCTATACACGACCTCCAGGTCGTTATTGTCATGGCATTATAGTAATGGCATTCAAGATAATACTTATCACCAGTACTGCCACCTGGCAGCTTAGTTGTCTACCTGAACGACGCAACTGCTGTAATGATTCAGTTTCGCATTGTGTTATGGAAAAAGTATTGGTTAACAGCATAACTACGTCACTTCATTTAATTATTTAGGACTAACACTAAGAAGCGATACGATGGGACGGTTACGTAAAATCAGTGTCAGGAAAGTCGAATGAAAGATTAAATTTATTGAAAGACTTCTGACAAAATACAACGCATCTGCAAAGGAAACCGCCTGAGTGACGTTAGTGTGACCAGTACTAGGGTACTGTTCCAGCGTTGGAAGTCTGTATGAAGAAGACATGGCAACAGACTTCAAACAAAATCGGAGACGACCCGACAGGATCTTAACACGTCAGTGTAGCCCACACGATAGCGAAACACAGATATCCGGGAATTTAAATCAGAATTTTTGGAAAGAAAGGCGATGTAGTTCTCGCCGACCCCTTTTCGAATAAATTTAGAAAACCTGTGATCGACGAAGACCGTGCGGCAATTACGATGCCGCCATCGCACACTTCGCCCAGAGATCGTGAGGTAAACGTACGAGAGATTATGACGCTTGGCGCTTTCAGACGTATACAGACAGTCATTTTTGCCCTGCCCACTGTATTCTGCAGTCTATATGTGTAGATGCAGATTTGACAAAGTAGTGAGCAGACAGTCTAGTTTTTGGACAAGCAACTGGTGCCACAAGTTAATCTGTAATAGGAGCCGAAGTGACCACGCCGAAAGCAAAAAGTGTATTTTCGGTATGAAGTGATCGACGAGAACTGCACAGTCCACGAGAAGAAAAAAGTAATATGATCGTAATTAACGAAATAAATGTAACATTTTTGCGTTTCGTGCGTTAGTAAGTTACCAAGAGACATGAATTAACGCGAAATACTTGTAGAAACTGCCAAATCACACTGATTCAGTGACTGAAGCTACAACTCATTCACGAAATACTTTCGAATATGTGTATCTTTGCAGCATATTCCGTTGAAAACAAAAGAATATAAACACATTTCTCGAATGAGAAGCATATATTTCTGCTGTTTGTTGTTATTATCATAGGCGTTTTCCTTGATAGTTAAAAAAATTTTATGGAGTCCAATTGTTCGTCCTTTCTTACACATGACTCGACTTTCTAATACACGAATATTTTTGCAAATGTAATTACTTTTGCTTCAAAAGCGATTGTGTTAAAGATTCTTGCCGTTTAGGGCTCAGATTTAGCAACGATTGTGGAACTGCTTTCTCCTGTGTTGAGAAACAGTTTTATTGCTTTTGACTATTTGCAGCCATGTCTGTGTGGTTTTACCTTAAGCTACAGTTGTGATGTCTTATTTGATACGTTAAATAATGTAGGCATTACGTTTCATATAGATTTACTACGTTCCACATTCACTGATTTGATTGAAAGTGTAGCGAACAAAACTCTGTTTTGTCGGATAGAGATACGACGTCTTTCCGTAAAGAGTAAGCTCTTCAGGTATTTACTGGCAATTTTTTGTTATTAAAGCAAAACAACATTACCCAGCAAATGTATGTACGCCAAAAAAGAATCGTAAATAACGGTCCACGCGGCTCCCTCCGTCGGAGGTTCGAATCCTCCTTCGGGAATGGGTGTGTGTGTTGTCCTTGGCGTAAGTTAGTTTAAGTTAGATTAAGTAGTGCGTAAGCTTAGGGATCGATGACCTCAGCTGTTTGGTCCCATAAAAACTTAACACAAATTTCCAATTTTCAATCCTAAATAAACTGTCCTGTAATGCTCGGTTTCGTATCTCCCAGGGTCCTTAGGACACTAAATAATGACAAATGTGGTGTAGTTATTCAGTTAGCGTCGATTTTGATGACATTACATGCACTGCGTATTGTAAGAATTATGTTACAAATCAGTATAAACGTTAGCATTCGCACTCATCCCACATCGTATTCAGAAGTATCGCTTGCTGGCCGCTTGGGACGCTGCTGTCGCTGGGGGTAACGAAAACGAGACGAAGTGTCGCGACTGTTACGTTAGACTGTCATTGCACATAATCAGAAAATAAGCTGCCGTCTGCTACTCCAAACGCTGCTGCCTTATATTCTCGAACGATGCAGACAGTCCTTCGTATCCCACACAGTTCTTCTCCTACGCGAGCGCCCCAGTCTCGTAAACTGTGTCAACCTACTCATGGCTGGCAGTCCAGGGCTGCAGCCTCGAGAGAGGGGAAAGCAATAACAGCCTGCGCCGCTGCTGGTGCTGCGCAAACAGAAAAGGAGAAACTAAACCGCCGGCGAAGATAACTCTTGTATGAAACTGGCGCTGCGCTAGACAGAAGCTGCTGTGTACATCTGACCGGAATTCCACTCTACTGCCACGGGGTCACTAAATTCCGAGGCTACTCTGTCTCACCACCAGTCTGCAGACGAGACTCTGAATGCCGTCCCTGTGACGTCAGCATTCAGAGGCCACGTAAGTGTGGGTGCAGTACATGACATGATTGTGAGGGTCTAAAAGTTCGTTATCTTTACTAGGTGCACTATTCGCGGTTTGCGATCATATTGTCAAGCGAAAGTCTTAGCACAGCACTAATTACTGTGTTAAGCCTAAAGAACTGGCAAATGGCGAATAGTAGTAACTGGGCAGTGTTAATTCTGATTCTAGCAAACGGCGCATAGGTCTGGCAATTAGATATAGTCTCTGTCCAATCGCTTCCAGTTTTCTCTTTTGTGCCCCTTGATGTCAATGTAACTTTTTCGGCTATCTGATCACCAAACCGTTATTAGCTCTGACGTATGGTAAATATTTACGCTTTCATGATATTACTGCTGCCTCTGCTGTAACGGAAATAAGTACACGGTAAGACAGCTAAGACAGACAATATATCCAGAACGAGTAAATACATGCAGGTGCGGTTTTTGCGAAGTTATAGCGGACAATGTAGCGAATTTTCTGAAAGATGCGCGTAAATTTTAGTGATTATACCAGACGAATTATGACACCAAATTTCTTTCTATTTTAAATACAACTATACGTTTTTGCTGAGACATTGCAAACAACATTGAAAAACGACTCCAACGAAATAAGATATTTGGAACTTGATCAAACAACAACAATGCGATAAACCAGTGTCCCGCCATTAGATGAAGAGTTCCCAGAAACATCTGTCCTTCTGTGCCAAATGTAAGCAGACACGTGGCTCAGGTTCACTATTATGACTTGGTGTGCTCTCCAGTCCGAAGACTGGTTTGATGCAGCTCTCCACACTACTATATCCTCAACAAGCCCTCTCACTTCCGAATGACTACTGGAACCCACGTCCTTTTGAACCTCCTTATTGTATTCATCTGTCGGTCTTCCTATGCACTTTTAACCCGACTCCCCAACACATCCTTCCGAAATAAAATTAGTGATCCTTTGATGTCCCATAATTTGTCCTATCAACCAATCTCATCTATCACCTACATTCCGTTACTCAAATTACGTCACAAATTTATACTTATCACCTCCTCATTGCTTACATGATCTAACCATCCAATCTTCAGCAATCTCCTGCAGCACCGCACTTCAAAAGCTTCTATTCTCTCCTGTCTGGACTGCTTACTGTCCATGTTTCATTCCTGTAGAAGGCTACACTGCAGACAAATACCTTCAGAAAATACTTCCTAATTTTTAAATCGATATTCCATGTGAACAAACAGTTGATGTAAATTGCATTTGCTATGTACTGTGAAGTTTACATACTATTATTTGCACTTTTTGTGTTATATTACATGCGGTGTTGCAGACTTCAATATTCCACAAGTCACAAAGATATCTAAAACTTTTTAGCTAATCTGTGTGACTTTGTTACTAATTTGTTAGACTGTTGTTGCACCTTCGTTCTCCTATCCTTTTATCTGAGCCTGAGGCATAGCTGTGTAATAGTGGCAGGGAGAAATTGCCTTAGCGGTGTACTGCACAAGAAGCCGTTTCACGAGGCCACAAACTCCGCCCGCCGTAACAACAGTCCTGGTTGGCAGCCCTCTTCTTGGTTGGCAGCCCTGGCGCAGACCGCACATGCTTGAATATTGAGCTTGTGACGATAAATAATTAATTCTATAATAACTGTCAATTAAGTTAATATTACACTGTCAGGAAGTTAATTAGGGTCTGTTTCATATTATCTCGCTTCAAAGTATTTCTTGAGAAAAACAAAAACATAACCTAAGGGCCAGTTTGCGCGTACTTTAAACTTAGGTTTACATATAAATTTAAGAAATTTCTAAGTATTAAGAGAAGAATTTAGGTTGTTTTTATTACACATATACACATATCAAAAAAAGTTTTGCATCACCTCGGTTCCGGGAGTTCCGGGACCTGTACCGAAAATTGGAATAGAGATCAACATAAACATCATTTCCGCCCTTCTTATTGCTCATGAAAACCACACATTGCATGTTGTACCCCTATAGAGCGAGACCTTCAGAGGTGGTGGTCCTGATTGCTGTACACACCGGTACCTCTAATACCCAGTAGAACGTCCTCTTGCAGTGATGCTTGCCTGTATTCGTCGTGGCATACTATCCACAAGTTTATTAAGGCAATGTTGGGTCAGATTGTCCCATTCGTCAACGGCGATTCGGCGTAAATCCCTCAGAGTGGTTGGTAGGTCACGTCGTCCATAAACAGCCCTTTTCTATCTATCCCAGGCATGTTCGATAGGGATCATGTCTGGAGAACATTCTGGCCACTCTAGTCGAGCGATGTCGCTATCCTACAAGATGGCATTCGCAAGAAGTGCACGATGGGGGCGCGAAGTATCGTCCATGAAGACGAATGCCTCGCCAGTGTGCTGCCGATATGGTTGCACTATCGGTCGGAGGATGGTATTCACGGGTCGTACAGCCGTTACGGCGCCTTCCATGACCAGCAGGGGCCTATGTCGGCTCCACAGAATGCCACCCCAAAGCAGGAGGGAACGTGCACCTTGCTTCACTCGCACGACAGTGTGTCTAAGGCGTTCAGCTTGACAGGGTTGCCTCCAAACATCTCCGACGATTGTCTGGTTGAAGGCATATGCGATACTCATCGGTGAAGAGAATGTGATGCCAATCGTGAGTGGTCCATGCGGCTTGTTGCTGGTCCCATGTGTACCGCGCTGCATGGTGTCGTGGTTGCAAAGATGGACCTCACCATGGACGTAGGGAGTGAAGTTTTCCATTATGCAGCCTATTGCGCACAGTTTGAGTCGTAACATTCAACATGGTGGCGTTGCTGTCAGGGTTCCTGCGAGCCATAATCAGTAGGTAGCGGTCATCCACTGCAGTAGTAGCCCTCGGTCGGCCTCAGCGAGGCATATCATCGACTGTTCCCTTCTCTCTGCTGGCCGATGTGGCCGAGCGGTTCTAGGCGCTTCAGTCTGGAACCGCGCGACCGCTACGGCCGCAGGTTCGAATCCTGCCTCGAGCATGGATGTGTGTGATGTCCTTAGGTTAGTTAGGTTTAAGTAGTTCTAAGTTCTAGGGGACTGAGGACCTCCAATGTTAAGTCCCATAGTGCTCAGAGCCATTTGAACCATTTGAACCCTTCTCTCTGTATCTCCTCCACGTCCGAACAACATCGCTTTGGTTCACTCCGAGACGCCTGGATACTTCGCCTGTTGAGAGCCCTTCCTGGCAGAAAGTAACAATGCGGACGCGATCGAACCGCGGTATTGACCCTCTACGTACGGTTGAACTTCAGACAACACGAGCCGTGTACCTCCTTCCTGGTGGAATGACTGGAACTGATCGGTTGTCGGACCCCTCCGTCTAATAGGCGCTGTTCATGCATGGTTGGTTACATATTTGGGTGGGTTTAGTGACATCTCTGAATAGTCAAATGGACTGTGTCTGTAGTACAATACCCACAGTCAACGTCTATCTTCAGGAGTTTGCGAACGGGGGTGATGCAAACCTTTTTTTGATGTGTGTATTTAGTAGTGGCGTGTCTACTAGGGGTTTTAACTTCTATCTTTTATTTCATTTCAGAACGCGTAAAGTACGTATCGCGCATACACAATCTTAGGCCTCATTTCTCGGGGATACAAGTTTTGATTTTTAACGTTAGTTCAAGTGCATTATCTTACTATATTAATAGTATACACGTATATTAGTGTTCCACATAACTACAGTTAATAGAACATTACTGTTATTTCCTAGATAATTTTTTTGTTAAATATTGTGAACGACCATGAGCTGCCGTAGGAAAATTAGTTATGGGGTTCTGTGCAGCTGTTGGGGCAGATGATTACATTGGGGCGAAAGTAGTGGCATGGGAATCGGGGAAGTAAATGGGTCTCTTCCATTGTATGGCAGAGTATGTTCAATGGATAGGAAAAT
The DNA here is from genome assembly GCF_023864345.2 of Schistocerca serialis cubense. NCBI lineage: Eukaryota > Metazoa > Arthropoda > Insecta > Orthoptera > Acrididae > Schistocerca > Schistocerca serialis. The sequence continues at coordinate 163,943,568 of NC_064643.1, read as the reverse complement.
AGCGGACAGGAAGGGAAGATTAGAGCCCTTAACGCTGAACTGGATAGTGTTAGGGAGGCACTGACGAGGTTAAGGGGGGGGGGGGGACAAGGGTGAAGACAGGTGGGAAGTGGAAGCAAGGAACAGGGGCCACAGAAAGAGAACAGTATCTGACGGTTTCAACATTGGCACAAATAATAGATTTGCCTTGCTACCTCAGTCAACTAAAGAAGAGGCTCTGGTAGATTTAAGTGTAGCCAGTACTCAACAGACTTTCACTAGGAAACTACTGTTTCAATAAAGGTAGAAAGGAGGAGGAAAGTTCTGTTGTTAGGTAGTAGCCTTGGAAGAGATATGGGCCAGATCTTGCAGAAAAATTATGTGACAGGTACCACGCCGCAAGTATTTTCAAGCCCAGCGCATGTCTTAGACAAGTGATAGAGGATGTAGGATCATTGTGTAAGAGTTTTACAAAGCAGAATCATATTATGGTAGTGGGTGGAGTGGGAAACAGTATTGATAGGGATCAGGACTACAATATTGAGTGTGACCTGGTAAAAATAGCATCTGCAAGGAACCATTCAAATGTTGGCTAGATTCCTGCTTTCGTGCGGCATGATCGGTCTCAATTGAACAGCTCTGTCGAGAGGGTCAATATGGAGCTAAATCAGCTGCGTCGGGCAGCTACTTTGTCAGGCATAGGTTTGGTTCCTGTTGATAGTATTTTTAGGTGGGAATTTACAAGACATGGCCTGCGTATCAATAGGAAAGGGAAGGGTCAACTGGCTGGGATGACAGCGTAATCTTTAAGGTGGGGCACTGAAACTCATGGGAGTACTACATTTCTAGGCTAAGATCAGTGTACAATCATCGAACATTGATTGAAATTAAGAGAAGCTCAGACAGGCAGGTACTAGAGATGTTAAAATATCACGAGATTCACATGATAGTACAGTTAAAAATAATTTTAGTATGTCGCAAGATTCTCATAAAAGCACAGTGAAAAATTATGTTAGTATATTGCATCAGAATATAAGGGAATTAAAAAACAAAGTATATGACTTTCTCATTTGTTTAGAAGATTTAGAAACTGAGAGTGGAATAGATGTACTTTGCCTGTGTGAATACCATATAGTCACTGGTATGGAAATTGTAAATGTAGGTGGATATAAGTCTTCAGCTCATGTAAGTAGAGACACTATGGAGAGAGGAGGATTTGCCATATATGTTAAAATCTGTCATAGTGTGAAAAATTTGGAAACTAAAAACTTTTGTGTAGAGCAACATACAGAAGCATGTGCATGTGAGCTTAAACTAAATAATGGCACTTTTTTAACTGCAGCCATGTATAGGTCCCCACTGTGAAATTTTCAACAATTTTTGAAAAACTTTGATTTTTTGGTGCGCTGTCAGACAGAGGGAAGCAGGTTATTGTTTGTGGGGATTTCGATGTAGGTTTTCTGAAAGATTCCGATAGAAAGCTTGACCTTGGAATATTACTTGGTTCTTTCAATTTGATGTCAGTTATTGATTTTCCTACTCGGGTGGTACAGGAAAGGAGCATACTGATAGATAATGTTTTTATAGACCAAGATAAATTTAATAAAACAAAAACTTTTCCTTTTAAGAATGGTCTGTCTGATCATGATGCACAGCTAGTTACAGTATATGACATAGCTCTATACAGTGATGCAAAACATTCCTCCAAAACAGTGCATTCAATTAACGATTTAACAACTGAAAATTTTAGGGAAAGCTTGCGATAGCTAGACTGGGATCAGGTATACAGGGAACCTGATGCTAATTTAAAATTTATCCTATCTGATGATACCTTTGTGAGTATATTTGAAAACAGTTTCCCTAAGAAAACAGAGAAATATAGCTGTAAGAAACCATGTAAAAAGCCATGGCTTACTAAAGGGGTAAAAATATATTGTAAACAGAAAACGGAAATGTATCTTATAACTAAGAGGAGTAATGATCCCAAAACAGTGAAACATTATAAAAACTATTGCACTATGTGAAGAAAGGTTATTAAAAAGTCCAGAAGTATGTGCATTTTCTCTGAGATTGTCAGATCTGATAATAAAATTAAAACTACTTTATATATTGTCAAAAGGGAAACAGGACAACTGAGAACACAGGAAGACTGTATTTCTATCAAACTCAATGGAAAGTTTGTTAACAAGAAGTCTGCTTCTAACTGCATTTTTAATAATCGTTTTTTAAGTGTTGTAGAGAAAATAGGATCCAGCAATTCATTAGAAAATGCAAGGCAATATATGGAAGAGGCAATACCTATGCCATTTGATAAAATTGAAATTCATCCCACCTCTCCTACTGAAATTAAGAAAATATTAAATTCGCTCGAAAGTAAAAGCTCACATGGAACTGATGGCATTTCCAACAAAGCACTAAAAGCTTGTTCCCAACAAATAAGTAGGATTCTCGGCCACATATGTAGTAGCTCACTGAAACAGGACATTTTTCCAGATAGACTGAAATACGTTATTGTTAAACGTTTGCATAAAAAAGGAGTACGTCTGATGCTAAAAACTACCACCCAATCTCACTTCTGACAGCATTATCCAAAATTCTTAAAAAAAGAAATTTATTCAAGAGTAGTATCACATATTTGTAAAAATGAAGTGCTAACAAAATGTCAATTTGGTTTTCAGAAAGGCTTTTCAAAATAAAATGCTGTATATGCTTTCACTGATCAAATATTAAATGCCTTGAATAACCGAACATTGCCCACTCGGATATCTTGTGGTATGAGTGGGGCAGTGCACGAATGGTTTAATTCACATTTAACTGGAAAAGTGCAGAAGCTGAAATTAACTGTACAGGTAGTCTGCAAAAATCAGCAGAGTCCTGTAACTGGGAAGATATCAAGAATGGTGCCTCACAGGGTTCGGTCTTGGGTCCCTTATTGTTCTTAATATATAATTATATTAATGACTTGCAATCCACCCACGGTATCTGAATGGTCAGTGTGACAGATTGTCAATCCTCTGGGCCTGGGTTCGATTCCCGGTTGGGTCAGGGAATTTTCTCCGCCCAGGGACGGTGTGTTGCGCTGTCCTCGCCATCATCCTATCGTCCTCATCGACTGCAGCCGCCAAAGTCGCGTCAAATTGAAAGACCAGCATCCAGTGAACAGTCTGCCTGACTGGGGGCGCTAGCCATACGATTACATAAATAAATTACTTGCCCCTCTACATTCATGAAGATGCAAAGGTAGTTCTTTTTGCTGATGATACAGGTACAGTAATCACACCCAAAAAACAAGAATCAGCTGAGGAAATTGTAAATAATGATTTTCAGAAAATTATTAAGTGGTTCTCTGAAAAATGGACTCTCATTAAATTTTGAAAAAACACAGCACATACAATTCCGCACAATAAATGGCATAATACCATTGATGAATACAGACTTTGCACAGAAGGCTGTTGCTAAGGCAGAATATTCAAAATTTCTGGATGTGTGCATTGATGAGAAATTAAACTGGAAGAAACACATTGACGATCTACTGAAACGATTAGGTTGAGCTATTTGTGCTACTATTGCTATTATTGCAAATTTTGGTGATAAACATAGCAGTAAATTAGCCTGCAACGCCTATTTGCATTCACTGCTTTCATATGGCATCATATTTTGGGGTAATTAATCATTAAGAGAAAAGTATTCATTGCACAAAAGCGTGTAATCAGTATAATAGCTGGAATCCACCCAAGATCACCTTGTAGATATTTATTTAAGGAACTTGGAATATTCACAGTGTATTCACTTAAGAAATTTGTTATTAATAACCCATCCCAATTCGAAAATAATAGCGAAGTGCATAGCTACAACACTAGAAGACAGGGTGATCTTCACTATTGTGGATTAAATGCCACTTTGGCACAGAAAGGGGTGAATTATGCTGCCACAAAAGTCTTTGGTCATTTGCCAAATAGAATTAAAAGTCTGACAGATAGCCAACCAACATTTAAAAACAAATTAAAAGTACTTCTTAATGACAACTCCATCTACTCAATAGATGAATTTTTAGATATGAAGTAGTAACTTTAAAAAATCAATTAATTGTTTTGTATAAACAAAACTTAGGTAAATTAACATGTTCCACATCATTATAAAATGTTGTATACATGATCTATGGAACAAGTATTAATGTATATATGTACAATGGCAACTCGGCCTCCCCAGCAGCAGCGATGGGGCCTTTACGAAACTGACGACGAGAGTTAACAAAATTAACAAATTTATGTTCTTCAGGAATGTTTATCTTGCCTTTGCTAGTCTACATTTGATATCCTCTCTACTTCAGTCATAATCTATTATTTTGTTGCCCAAATAACAAAATTTCTCTACTACTTTAGTGTCTAGTTTCCGAATCTTATTCCCATAGCATCGCCTGGTTTCATTCTACTACATTCCGTTATCCTTGTTTTGCTTTTGTTACTGTACACCTTACATCCTCCTTCCTCCTTTCAATGCACTGTCCGTTCTGTTCAGCTGTTTTTCCAAGTCCTTTGCTGTCTGTAACCGAGTTATAATGTCATCAGCAAATCTCACAGCTTTTTTGTTTCTTCTCCCTGAACTTCCATTACTTCTCCAAATTTCTCTTTAGTTTCCTTTATTGGTTGCTCGATGCCCAGACTGAATAACATCAGAGATAGGCTTCAACCCTGTTTTACTTCATTTTCAATCACTGTTCCCTTTCATGCCTCCCAGCTCTTGTCTGGCTTCTGTACAAGTTATATACAGCCTTTGGCTCCCTGCTGTCTTCAGAATTTCAATAAAAGTTTTCCGGTCGACATTGTTAAAAGCTGTGTCCAGGTCATCAAAAGCAAGAAATTTAGGTTTGCCTTCCTTAACCTATCTTCGAAGATAAATCGTAGGGTTAGTATTATCTCATGTGTTCCTACATTTCTCTGCAATCCAAACTGACGTTCCCCACGATTTGATTCTACTAATTTACTCATTCTTCTGTAAATTATACACGTTAGTATTTTGCAATTATGACTAAAGTGCTGCAAATGTTGATCTTGGCCACTAACGTATGGCACAAAACTACTCCATTCTGGCAAAACTGCCCATAGAATTTTGTGTGGAATTATTGCACCACTTCTAAAACTTTGTCAATTCTGCTGTTTATTCCAGAGGAAAAATCACCACATCCATTTATATTCATAACAGGGATCAGGGATGTGTTACCCCCAATGTGGAATGATCAACTAAATATCAAATTCATTAGAGCTTACATACAAGGAGTTGCTGCCCATTGGGATATGGAACCTGCCGAAAAATGCCATACTTACAAAGTATTTGAGCTTTCTTAAATAAATATTGGTCAATATCCACACAGGAGCAACTTTGGAAGGGCTTGTATGATCCTGAGCACTATAATATGCAACAGGGCAGCTTAAGGAAGTATTTCGAACATTATCTAAGCAAACCGAAATACTGAGATGTACCTATGACACACAAGGACATTATCATGAAAGTTGACAATCCTTTGGGCATGCCATCTTTCACCCCTTGTTAATTACATAGTTCCCGCAGAGGCAATGCAGCCGTCTCAGCTACACAGCGAACCATCAGGACGAGTAAGTGTAGGTATGAGAGGGAATGACAGAGTCTGTTTGCCACTAGCAATAATAGTTGCGGCACTACATTTTTTTCTGTGCTAGCGAGGACAGTAGGCAGATGTGGCCAGAGTGGAAGAAGTCATAGAAACAGTTGCAGGCTCTTCCAGGAAAGCATCCTGGTTTCTACAAAAGCATGACTGCTTTACTTGTGAGCGCAGACGGTGGCACCTCACCATAAAGCCGGCCATGAGGGCGGTCCAGTCTTCAGCAGGACAATGGCCAGGGCCTACAGTCCGGAGGCTCATTTTCCAACTGACAGAAGGCCACTTAAATTTATGATTTGCTGTGGGAATGGGTACATTGTCCGCTGCAGGTGTGGGTATACCCTCATGCTTCTCTGATGCCAAATTTAGTGGGTGAGACTATAGATTTTGGGGGAAAACTGTTCTCAGTGGAGGAATTACGCTATGCAGTGTCTAAACGGGAGTTCTGGAGCAGTGTTATAAGTACACCATTGGCGCAATTTGTTTTAGCAGCTTGGCTATTGGAGGGTACTATTTTTGGTGACACCAAGTGAATTTGATGTCGAGGAGGGAGGAGACGGACAGATTTTCGTGGCATTTAGTGGATGTCTACAGTAGAGGACGGTCTGGGCAGCTCGGCCAAAGTACGCTGTAGCCTCGGAAAGCCACCACAGAGGACGGACTTGGCTTTTCTGGCGTGTCAGTCGTGAATCTCTGCGCGTCTCAGCGCGAGGGTACATCAGCAGCGGGCTTTCCAATCGCACACTTACAGCCAGACTCCAAATCACGCATTGTTAAATTCAGTGGTGAACATGCTGACAGCCCAGGCCTATTAGCAATCTTTGTCGGAGGACTTAGTCTTCACTGCAGTGAGTCCATCTATAGTCTTGTATTTGAGCCAAGCAATGTTGTATTAATGCTCAGATAACGGTACACAATCTCAGTCAGAGCCTTGCATATAGTCAGCATTGTTGCTATTATCTTGGGGGGGGGGGGCATCGTTTTAGCTTGACCCCCCTCCCCATTAATGACTTTGCCAGCCATCAGCATCATCATTTTTTTTATTTGATCTGTGTGCCAATTATGGAAAGCACATGTTGGATTTGTAATAAACTAAGCATGAAAAGAGCAATATTTCGTTTCAGTTCCCTGTCCTTCCTGTCGATTTGAATTATAATATTCTTTTTTGAGCTTGGGGCATGTAATAAGGATAGGAAACCTTACAATCGAACTGTGAAAACCGGAGTTGCCAGCACACAGAAAGGAAAATCTAATCTATACTCAGGAGGTGAATCTAGAGCAATTTATATCCGTTCTTGACTCACTGGACGTGATTCATGAAGAACTGAAGTGCAGATCTGGCTGCCTGTTGGACAGTTACTCTAGCTGGTCACAGGCAGGAAACCAATACTGATTGCCACCGTGAAATCACTCCTTAAGAATAGTGAAAGTGACCGAAGGCCACAAACTCCACAAACCCTGAATGGGTTAACAAACTGCACGCACCAATACTTAGCCCTCCAACGCATGTCACGGGGTGGAGTGAGGGCAGTAGATGTAATTGCAGCATAGATATGGTGACATATGACAGTATGGACATTCGGGATGAATTACACAGTGACATTAATGCATACAAGGAATAAATGGAGGGCATGATCCAGACAACTTTTAGCACAATGGTGGAAGGAGTTCTCACCATCATTTTGGTGTACACATGTGCCATGGTAAATGTCATGGTGAGCAATATTTTTGGTAACATCAGAGAAATCCATCGTATACCTACTTTACCAGTGCAGAACTGCAAGATTTCAGGAGCTATTGGCACAAAATTGTGCAGTGTGAAATGGCAGGTTGAAATGAATATAGATAATGGAGCAAGAAAGTGCACATTCCTAATCGTTAAAGACTTGACTGTGAGCTGTATAATTGGCTTAGAATTTATGTGTAAGGAGAACAGTGTTACTGACCTGTCACTTTGTAAATGCATTTTGAGAGTTGATGGCAAGGAAGTAATAGTGGATCTGTTAAAAACTAGAGTATGGCACGGTAGATACTGCCAAAGTAACAGGATCAAAATTAAACAGAAATAATTAGTGTATATAAGTAACATACAGTCACCTATACATATAGCGAATCAAAGTCAAGCTCTAATAACAAGGACTTGGAATCTAACCTGTATTACATTCAGAGTAAAGTAGAACAGTCATCACACCTTGATGCTATACAGCAAGCCAAGTTGGCTGACCTTTTAATGAAGTATATTAATGTCTTTCCTGATAAACTGTGTATCATTAATGGCTGTCAGTATAACATGGAGGTAGTCATTCATAAGACCTAATGCTCGTTTACTTATCCCATCCAGTGGACAAACGGCACAATTGTAAAAATATAAAAAGGAATTATGAAAATGATAGACTGGAGAATAATTGAAATATTGCTTTTTGTGGTTGCAGTCCTTTATTGGCAGTTGTTAAGCGAAATGGCCATGTGTACTTAGTTTTGGACATATGAGAAATAATTAAAAAATTGTACCTGTATTATCAAGAAGTATACATGAGATGCTTGAGGACAAGATTCGAAAATTTTATGGGGTCAGTGCTTAAGTAGTATGGATTAGATACCTCATACTCGCAGATCCTCTTATCAGAAATTCCAGAAAAAAAACACAGATTTTCTTTTTGGAGACAGAAGTTGTCAGTTTAGGCACTCCTTTTTGGTCTAAATGTAAGTGCCGGAGTTTTTATTACAGCAACGGACACCATACTGGGACTATGATTGCTAGTGACATTAGTGACATTATGTAGATGATTTATTAACAACTACACCTACAAGGGGACCGAGCGAGGTGGCGCAGTGGTTAGCACACTGGACTCGCATTCGGGAGGACGACGGTTCAATGCCGCGTCCAGCCATCCTGATTTAGGTTTTCCGTGATTTCCCTAGATCACTCCAGGCAAATGCCGGGATGGTTCCTTTGAAAGGGCACGACCGACTTCCTTCCCTAATCCGAGCTTGTGCTCCGTCTCTAATGACCTCGTTGTCGACGGGACATTAAACACCAATATCCTCCTCCTCTACACCTACATGGGAGAAGAATTTGGTATTAGTAGAAAAGACACTACATAATTTTTTACATTCTGAAGCAAAAGTTAATTAGAGAAATCTGAGGTTGGGAGAGAGCCACAATTTTAGGACATATCATGTCACCAGACAGCATACCAGACAGCATTACACCAGATCCTACTAAGATCAATGCCATTAAGAATTTTCTGCCACCAACAACTCAGAAAAAACTGAAAGATTTTGTCAGTTTCACCCCAATCTTTAGGAGATATGACACAACAACTACTAACCAATGGCGATGTACAAAAATTGTTAAGAAAGACCACTCCACAGTACTGGACAGAGGGAATGTCAGGTAGCATTCAACAAAATAAAGGATGTGTCAGTCCATTAAAAAATAATACGGCAACCTGATATGATCAAGGACTTTTGCATCACTACCACACTTCATGTTCAGGAATTGGCTCATGTTTATTTAAGATTGTAGAAGAAAATGAGAACATCTGAAGTACGCATGAAAGGTTTTGACAGCAGGGTATTAACTAAGGGTGAAAGCTCTTGTTCAGTCACAGAATTAGGGGCTCTACCCGTGGTCTACACTCAAAAAATTTCATTATTACATATGTGAAAAACAAATAAAGGCGTATTATGGTCACAAACTTTAAACTTTCTACTCAGTTATAGACTTTTACTCCCATGTTTAGCTAGATAGTCATTGTCGTTGCAGGAATATGACTTTGAAATATTACATGTATGCGACAAAGATAACATTATAGCTGATGCATTGTCTAGATTACCTGAAAGTTTGCCAGACTTTTCAGATGTAGTGGAACAAGAGTAAAAATTTAAAGTGTACCTGAATGAAGATGCTACACACGGACAAATTATTTAGACGTGTAATATGGGGAGTATGTAGGACAACAGCAGCAAATGGTTCGCAATAAGAAATCACTAACAGAAATCACTTCAGACAAACTGGCACAGTACTACAAAATTCATAACAACGTTCTATATCACAAGTACAATTCCGATAGTGATCTATGGTGCCTATGTGTTCCACCAGAATCACAAGAAAGTCTGATTGGTAATACATACTATAGCTGGGAGTATTTTGGAGTCTCAAAATGTGCACGCAAGATACGCAAACACTGTTATTTTCCAGATTTATACAGGAGAGCATAACAGATTTTATGAACTTGTCTGATCTGTCAGAAAACAAAGTCTCTAAACGGAAGTAACAAAACAGAATTACATGCTATTCTAACAGAAAAATCTTTAGAAATCATATCAATTGATGTTTCAGGCCCCCTACCACGGGCTAGGGGAGGTGTTACGTACTTAACAATGGTGAATTATTTTTTTTTTTTTTTCAAAATACATCAGAATGTACACCAAGAAATCAGAGACAGACCTCTTGTTATTAAAACTTCAAGCGACTATTTCCTGTGGTTTGGCAAGCCGTTACCACTTTTATCTGACAGTGCATCCAACTTTACAAGGAAAAACCTGATATTTTTCCTACAGGAAAATGGAATAAAACAACCTTCGATAGCCAAATTTCATTCAGAAAGTAACGCCAAGGCAGGATATTTAGAGAATTCAGAAATTTATACATATGTACCCACCAAATAAACAAAGCGTGTAGAATACATGTAATCATTTGAAGTAATAGTCGACAAACTTCCTCACATATCTCCAACTCGAACACCACGGGAGTTACTGTTGAAAAACCACATGAGCAGTGAATGGGTAAACCTGTTGCCACAATTACAGTGCGAGGATGATTCATGGGAGTAAAAAATAAGGCAGACCATAGTATCATTGATTGAAGGTGTTCGTGAAAGAAAGGAAGCTTATGAGAAAAAGTGATACAACCACAAGAATTTAATGTAGGGAACAAGGTACTCCTTATAACCTATTAGAAACCTACCCTAAAGATGAAAAAGAATAAGAAGTGGCAGTTGATGTATACTGGGCCATTTATAGTGTTAAGAAACCTTCATGAAGGGTGTTGTCTAACAGCATACATTGACTCAGAAAAAATAGAAGGAATGTACCCTCACGAAGAATCTAAAGAGATATGTAAAGCAGTAATAAGATTTTTTTCTATCTCGTATGATGAGATGTATTTGAAATTAAAGATATTTACAAAAATAGAGATGAAACTTTATAGTATGCTGTAGCCTAATATGTTAGAATTTTCACATGTCAATGATACTTAGACAGAAAAGAAAACCATGAACATGGATATCAGTTACCAACAAATGAACTACATATTTTTATTAAACATAATGATTTTATGGTACAAAAACATACAAGTGATGGTAATGGCTCCGCAGCCCATAGTTGCATGTAGGTGGGTAAATAGTTGAACTTTCTGCATTTCGTGAATATTATTCCTGTTTAATTAGTATATAAGTGCACGAAAAATTATGGACTCAGTATGAAAAGGGCAGTAACTAAAAGTAAAAGTAAATACTGGTTGTAATGTTTTTGTTTACTACTTACTTAAGAACTGTGATTTTAAATAAGTGAACCGAGTAATGCACAGTTAATGGTAATATGATTTTGTGGATTCATCAATTTATGAGTAAAAGACAGAGGTCAATGAACTGCATCTCAACACATTGGCATAAATTTGTGTAGTTACATTAAAGCGCCAAAGAAACTGTTATAGGCGTGCGTATTCAAATACACATATATATAAACAGGCAGAATACGGCGCTGCGGTCGGCAATTTCTATATCAGACAACAAATGTCTGACGCAGTTGTTAGACCGGTTAGTGCTGCTTCAGTGGCAGGTTATCAAACTTTAAGTGATCTGAACGTGGTATTACAGTCGGCACACGAGCGATGGGACACAGCATCTCCGAGGTAGCAACGAAGTGGGGATTTTCCCGTACGAGCATTTCACGAGTGCATCGTAAATATCAGGAATGCGGTAGTACATCAGATCTCCGACATAGCTGCTGCCGGAAAAAGTTCCTGCAAGAACGGGACCAATGACGACTGAAGAAAACCGTTCAGCGTGACAGAAGTGCAGCCCTTCCGCAAATAGCTGCAGAAATCAGCGCTGGACCATCAATAAATGTCATCGTGCGAACTATTCTACGAAACATCATCGATATGGGCTCACGTACCCTTGATGACCCCACGACACAAAGCCTTAGGCCTCACCTGCGCCAGCCAACACCGACATTGGATGTTGAAGACTGGAAACATGTTGCCTGGTCGGACGAGTCTCGTTTCAAATTGTACCTAACGGATAGACGTGTACAGGAGGTATGGACACAAGCTCATGAATTCATGGACCCTGTCAGCAGGAGACTGTTCAAGCTGGTGCAGGCTCTATAATGGTGCGGGGCGTGTGCAGTTGGAGTGATAAGGGACCCCTGATACGTCTAGATACGACTCTGTCAGGTGACACGTACATAAGCATCCTGTTAGATCACCTGCATCCATTCATGTCCATTGGGCATTCCGAAGGATTTGGGCAATTCCAGCAGGACAATGCGACACCCCATATATCAAGAATTGCTACAGAGCGGCTCCAGGAACTGTCTTCTGAGTTTTAACACTCCAGCTTGCCACCAAACTCCCCAGATCCCCAGACATGAACATTATTTATCATATATGGAATGCCTTGCACCGCGCCGTTCAGAAGAGATCTCTAGTCCTCGTACTCTTACGGAGCTATGGACAGTCCTCCAGGATTCATCGTCCCATTTCCCTTCAGAAATACTTCAGACAGTGGAGTCCGTGCCACGTCGTGTTGCGGAACTTGTGAGAGCTCGTGGGGGACCTACACGATATTAGGTATGTGTACCAGTTTGTTTGGCTCTTCAGTGTAATACAGTAAATATAGTAAATAACCAGGAACACTAATAATCAAGTGCAGATAACTGTAAATAAACATGTACATAGTCCTTTTAATTATTTAAAAGAACTTTTTACATGTAATTAGTAACTCACATTCGACGTTTACTTTCATGCTTATCTGATTTAACATGTCAACAAACAAGATGGGCTATGATGGTCTTCTGTGGGTTTTGAGATTCAAGGACAGTTCCATGTGGGGCAAGGACATTTACGCTACTGTGGTAGTTTTTCGTATTGGTATGTTTTACATTTATCTGCATTTCTTCAGTCCCGCAAAATTAGAGGTTTGGTATATGTGGGAACAAACAAGGACGTCTTGATAGAATCATAATGTAATTCTGTGGAGATGTGCACAAATGCAATTAAAACAAACATTAAAACTAAAAATGAATGCGAAAAGCAATCTGTACACATCAACCCCTTGGACATCTAGAATAATCGAAGAAATGACAATACAAATGCTAAACTTTTAAAGTAAATGTTAATGAGAAAACTACTATGTAGAACATATTTCAAAAAGCTTTAAAGTTATTCTTGATAAAAATAAGATTCTGATCCACTGGGAATAAAAATATGTACGGATCGGCAACTTAAAAATGTATAGAGCATGAGGTGTGTTAAGAGACAGGAAAAATGTGTCACAGTGGTCTTGATATTGCAAGTAAAGTATTTATATTAACACAAGAAGGACAACTGTGGACATACACGTGGGTGACCCTCAAGAGTCGATGTATATATAATGCCATAGAGAACAGTGACTGAAATATTAGTGAAGTGGTCACTTACTTTCGTGATCTTGAACTGTGAAATTTGGATCAAGTCTGGTGGCAGATTACTCTTCAAGTAAAATAATGCACTTTCAAGACCACAGTCAAAATGATTCCTGGCTTCCTAAGCGAGCCATTCAGTGCTCAAGCTTTTTTCACAAAAGAGTACTCTTTTTTGACTGTAAGTGTGTGCAAACGAAATAATCTGTTTGTAAATGTGTCAAATAATCATGTATTCCCATTTAAGTAACTTCAACTGAGTCCTGGAAGTGAAGTGTCGTTAAACCATAAGCTGCAGAATTGGGGGTCAGTGTAATGTGTCTTATAAAAAGATTTTTACTATGCAAAGAAATTTCAATATACACTCCTGGAAATTGAAATAAGAACACCGTGAATTCATTGTCCCAGGAAGGGGAAACTTTATTGACACATTCCTGGGGTCAGATACATCACATGATCACACTGACAGAACCACAGGCACATAGACACAGGCAACAGAGCATGCACAATGTCGGCACTAGTACAGTGTATATCCACCTTTCGCAGCAATGCAGGCTGCTATTCTCCCATGGAGACGATCGTAGAGATGCTGGATGTAGTCCTGTGGAACGGCTTGCCATGCCATTTCCACCCGGCGCCTCAGTTGGACCAGCGTTCGTGCTGGACGTGCAGACCGCGTGAGACGACGCTTCATCCAGTCCCAAACATGCTCAATGGGGGACAGATCCGGAGATCTTGCTGGCCAGGGTAGTTGACGTACACCTTCTAGAGCACGTTGGGTGGCACGGGATACATGCGGACGTGCATTGTCCTGTTGGAACAGCAAGTTCCCTTGCCGGTCTAGGAATGGTAGAACGATGGGTTCGATGACGGTTTGGATGTACCGTGCACTATTCAGTGTCCCCTCGACGATCACCAGTGGTGTACGGCCAGTGTAGGAGATCGCTCCCCACACCATGATGCCGGGTGTTGGCCCTGTGTGCCTAGGTCGTATGCAGTCCTGATTGTGGCGCTCACCTGCACGGCGCCAAACACGCATACGACCATCATTGGCACCAAGGCAGAAGCGACTCTCATCGCTGAAGACGACACGTCTCCATTCGTCCCTCCATTCACGCCTGTCGCGACACCACTGGAGGCGGGCTGCACGATGTTGGGGCGTGAGCGGAAGACGGCCTAACGGTGTGCGGGACCTTAGCCCAGCTTCATGGAGACGGTTGCGAATGGTCCTCGCCGATACCCCAGGAGCAACAGTGTCCCTAATTTGCTGGGAAGTGGCGGTGCGGTCCCCTACGGCACTGCGTAGGATCCTACGGTCTTGGCGTGCATCCGTGCGTCGCTGCGGTCCGGTCCCAGGTCGACGGGCCCGTGCACCTTCCGCCGACCACTGGCGACAACATCGATGTACTGTGGAGACCTCACGCCCCACGTGTTGAGCAATTCGGCGGTACGTCCACCCGGCCTCCCGCATGCCCACTATACGCCCTCGCTCAAAGTCCGTCAACTGCACATACGGTTCACGTCCACGCTGTCGCGGCATGCTACCAGTGTTAAAGACTGCGATGGAGCTCCGTATGCCATGGCAAACTGGCTGACACTGACGGCGGCGGTGCACAAATGCTGCGCAGCTAGCGCCATTCGACGGCCAACACCGCGGTTCCTGGTGTGTCCGCTGTGCCGTGCGTGTGATCATTGCTTGTACAGCCCTCTCACAGTGTCCGGAGCAAGTATGGTGGGTCTGACACACCGGTGTCAATGTGTTCTTTTTTCCATTTCCAGGAGTGTATTAATGATTATTATACTACAAATAATGGATAATGACAGTGATTAATTAACAAACGTTAATAAAAATCCAGAGACTGTGTATATGAAAAGTAAAAAGAGACCCCAATAAAAAGACTACATTCATTTTTCTACAAGAAACAGATGCTCTTGAACGAAGCTGAGTCTTCCTTTCTCAGTGTTTTACTTCGCAGTACCGAGAGGTAGCGTTGCGGAAATCCCATATTGTACATTTTTATAAAACAATAATACTTTCATTCCTAACTATCGGTGGCTGCCAGATATTGTAGTGAAACTTCTGATGTTATATTACTGAATGTGTTTAATGAATTTATATTTTTTTAGACAGGTGTATCAGAAAATTCTACTCACATTGTCTGAAGGCAAAGCGACTGATTGCTCATCGCGTTGTGTCGTTTAAGTATGTTATCCTCCACAAGCCGAACATGATGATCTGTTTCCACGACGTCTGATCGAACATTCGTTACCACTTCTTACATGGCAGTCACTGTAGTAGTTTTACGGTATGGGTCTTCAAGCAGTTATGATGCCCAGTAACCACCAAGGGACGCTACATCGAAAGAATGCAATAGGCGATGGCACAAAGTTCTAAAACATAGTGATACCACATTCTAAAAGAGTTAAATATAACAAGTTTGTTTGTGTGGCCATCCTCGGCAGCAAGCATATAAATATTTGTTTTGAAAATAAAACTTTTTCCTGCTGCTAGTTACTTTATTTATCCCATACGCGTTTCGCCTTCTCCTGTTCTAAAGCATCATCAGTGGGGTCTATAAAGATACAGTTTTGTTAGTTATAGATCATCAAACAGTTCACTTCGCGATTTTTTGTAAAAAAAGTAATTACTTACGATGTGCTGATCTGCGTTTCCTCACATCTGGTCTGGAGGTCGCACTACCACTTTTATCACTGCCATATAATCATAACTTTGTGTTCTCGCCTTCCACACACTGTTCACCATGTTTCTCACTCTTTTTTGTGGTGGACTATTGTTCTTTTGTCACTCGATACAACTATTTCGTAGTACGCTTCTCTTCACAGCGTAAATATTACGACTCCATTACGTGCTTCATCTTCTTTAGTATGTTTACCCATTTGTTGCCAACCTAACGAAGTATATGTTCGATACTAACTTCTATTTATGATGTTTATACCGTGTGTGTGTGTGTGTGTGTGTGTGTGTGTGTGTGTGTGTGTGTGAGAGTGAGAGAGAGAGGGGGATAGAGCCGACCTTTTTTCGGGGGTGGGGGGTGGGGGGGGGTATTTGCGGGTGTACTAGCTGTTAGCGAGTGGCTGAAAACTTTGGTGACAGTTGTTTCGTTTCAATATTCTGTGGAGGGTTTCATGGATGAGTGAGGGTAAAGATGTTGGGTTCTATTATTATTATATTGGGCAGTATTTTTATCTTAATACTTCTTGGAAACATTATTCCATTATTTTATCTATTAGTGTTGATGTGTATTAAGTTACTAACCACGTCGTGCCATTACATTCGTAATGTGTCTTTCCTGAGGCAAACCCATATCCATGAACAGCATATCTTTTTTATTAGGTTAAACATCTCTCCCACTTTTATCTGCCAACACGGAAAGATATGTTACAAGATATATCAGAAAATGGAGCTACCAACGAGGCAGTAAATGGCCGGACTCACTTTGGGAGTTGCCCATTCCCTTCTTTCGCTCCGATCTGTTTCCTTATGTAGCTTGGACCTTATTATCTGATCCAGCAAATGCTAAATCGCCTCCTGGGTTGTTACTTTTGCAGTGACTGACTTTTGCTTAGTTATTAGCACTACAAGCGTACATTGTAGCCAAACAGGAAAGGAAGGTAGAGAAAACACACTGTCAGACAGGCCCAAGAAGCTTAAGAGTTGGCACTTACTTGAATTCTTGAGTGTCACTGCTGCTGAATCATCTTCATTGCTGCACTTTGCTGGTCAACCGTATTAACTTCCAACAGTTCTGCTGACACCAAATGTAGTGGGCGCCAGTAGCAAGGCGCGGATGAGGATCGCTCTGCTGGGAAGTGGGGGAGGAGCAGACAGAATAGGCAGCCAATTTGTTGTTAAACATTCTTTATTTCCAGTCATAAATGAAACGCGGAGCAGTCATGTCTGCAGTAGGCAGACTACAGGCAGCTGGTGAGATTTGGTCGGTAGTTTGGGCGCAGGACTCGCGCCTCCTGCAACCAGGTACACTTAACAGGTAGCAGCACTCCTCTAACTGGCAGGTAGTAGCCCCGAGTCCCCCTAGCCTCCTCGGTGTGCTAGTTTGTGGTCTCTTGTTTCTGTCTTTGGTAGATCATTTCATAGTAAACTTGTCCTACGGCGTGATTGCAGGTACACCGAGTAGAATGGGAAAGAAAATGCTAATTCAGATAGATTACGCTTTCAGATTCCAAAACAATAATGGAACGTGGTGCAGCTCTATGGAAGTGCAACATTAAGAGGTCCAAAAACATTTTTAAAATTGTCTCTTTTGAGGAGTCAGATGTGCTCGAGAGTCAAGACGGCCGCAACTACGCAGAAGTATGCGGTGACAAAGTTCAGAGGCAGTAAAAAGTTTGTGATCTGAAGAGGAAAGCTACAGTAGTTACATGTAAAATGTTGAGCTGTGAAGTTCCATTTCGTTGCCTCCTCCCCTTCTGGGTGCTTCGCTTCTTTTCGTCGGTCAGTGTGTGTACTATTTCCTTCATGAACCACTTATAAAACTTAGCTGCTAGACGGAGTTATGGCAATAAGCCACATTCGAATTGGCAGCTGAGATAGGCCATGATTCGAGGATTTTGTAGAAGTCTAATAAAATATATGACATTTAGTCCAGCTTTATGTGAAAGTAATCGATATCTAGAGCACAATTACACGAACATGAAGGTTTTTTTCTGTTTTTGCTCAAAAGTAATGTTCAAATGAATAAATGAATCAACTTGAAGTAGATAAATTATCATAAAAAGTTTATAAACTTTTTAAACTTATATTGCATGAAAAAAAGTACTTGTTAATGCTAGTTTCCAATTCATCGTGTTCTTTTTGCCACATATGAGACCACAAGGTGAAAGACTTTTCATGTTGATGACAAGTCACCTGTCAAATAAATTGCAGGTAAACTGGAAAAGTGCTTGATAGCGAAGAGTTGACGTTCTTACAGTTATTTCACCTTAATTTAACAACAAGGGTGGGGGGGGGGGGGGGGGGGATACTAGGAGGCATCGAATCGAAACGATTACTTTTTTAAAAGGTTCGATAGCTGGCTAGCAAATTAGTATTTCCTGTTGTTGTGGCCGGCCGCTGTGGTCGAGCGGTTCTAGGTGCTTCAGTCTGGATCCGAGCGACCGCTGAGGTCGCAGGTTCGAATACTGCCTCGGGCATAGATGTGTGTGACGTCCTTAGGTTAATTAGGTTTAAGTAGTTCTAAGTTCTAGGGGACTGATGATCTCAGAAGTTAAGGAAGGCCCATAGTGCTCAGAGCCATTTAAACCATTTAAACCTGTTGTTGTGAAAACAAGAAAGAAATAGTCAGGTCGACTGCTAAACATCTACATCTACATGGCTCCTCTGCAATTCACACTTAAGTGCCTGGCAGAGGGTTCATCGAACCATTTTCATGCTACTTTTCCACCATTACACTCTCGAATGGCGTTTCGAGCTCTGATTTCTCTTATTTTATTATGATGATAATTTCTCCCTACGTAGGTGAGTGTCAACAAAATATTTTCACATTCTGAAGAGAAAGTTGGTGATCGAAATTTCATAAATAGATCTCGCCGCAAAGAAAACCGCCATTGTTTCAGTGACTGCCACCCCAACTCGCGTATCATATCAGTGACACTCTCACCCCTATTGTACGATAACAGGAAACGAGCTGCCCTTCTTTGCACTTTTTCGATGTCCTCCGTCAATCCTACGTGGTAAGGATCCCATACCACGCAGCAGCAATATTCCAGCAGAGGACGGACAAGTGTAATGTAGACTGTCTCTTTAGTGTGTTTTTCGCATGTTCTAAGTGTTCTGCCAGCAAAGCGCAGTCTTTGTTTCGCCTTCCCAGCAATATTATTTATGTGGTCTTTCCAGGTTAAGTTGCTCTTATTTGTAAGTCCTAGGTATTTAGTCGAATTGACAGCCCTTAGATTTCTGCGATTTATCGTACACCCAAAATTTATCAGATTTCTTTTAGTACCCATGTGGATGACCTCGCACATTTCTTTGTTTAGTGCCAATTGCCACTTTTCGCACCATACAGAAATTCTCTCTAGGTCATTTTGTAATTGGAATTGATCGTCTGATGATTTTACTAGACTGTAAATTACAGCGTCATCTTCAAACAATCTAAGGGGCTGCTCAGATTATCACCTAGATCATTTATATAAATCAGGAACAGTAGAGGGCCCATGACACTACTTTGCGGAACGCCAGATATCATTTCTGTTCTACTCGATTATTTACCGTCTATCACTACGAACTGTGACCTCTCTGAGAGGAAATCACGAACCCAGTCACACAACTGAGACGATACACCATATGCACGCAATTTGAGTAATAGTCGCTTGTGAGGCACGGTATCAAAAGCCTTCTGGAAATCTAGGAATATGGAATCGACCTGAGATCCCTTGTCGACAGCACTCATTACTTCATGGGAATAAAGAGCTAGCTGTGTTGCAATAGAATGATATTTTCTGGATCCTTGTTTACTATACGTCAATAAGTCATTTTCTTCAAGGTGATTCATAATGTTCGAGTACAGTATCTGCTCCAAAATCCTGCAGCAAATTGAGGTCAGTGACATGGGTCTGTAATTCAATGGATTACTCCTATTTTCTTTCTTGAATATTGGTGTGAAATGTGCTGCTTTCCAGTCTTTAGTAATAGACCTTCTTCAAGTGAGCGGTTGTATATGATTGCTAAGAAAGTCGCTATTGTGTCTGCATACTCCGAGAGGAACCTGACTGGTATACCATCTGGACCGGAAGACGCCTTTCTTAGGTGATTTGAGTTGTTTCGCAACACCTAAGATATCTACTTTTATGTCGCTCGTGCTAACAGCTCTACTGGTTTCAAATTCTGGAATATTTACTTCGTCTTCTTTCGTGAAGGAATTACGGAAAACTGTATTTAGTAACTCCGCTTTAGTGGCACCATCATCGGTAACATTTCCATTGCTATCGCGCAGTGACTGTATTGACTGTTTTTTGCCACTGGTGTACATTACATACGACCAGAATCTCTTTGGGTTTTCTACCATATTTTGAGACAATATTTCATTGTGTAAACTATTAAAAGCATTTCGCGTTGACGTCCGCACTAAATTTCGAGTTTCCGTGAAACTTAGCCAGTCTTGGAGATTTTGCGTTCTTCTGAATTTGGCATGCTTTTTTCGTTGCTTCTGCAACAATGTTCTGACGTATTTTGTGTACCATGGTGGATCAGTCCCGTCTCTTATTAACTTATGCGGTATGAATCTACCTATTGCTGTCGATATTGTATCTGTGA
Organism: Schistocerca serialis cubense; assembly: GCF_023864345.2. Lineage (NCBI taxonomy): Eukaryota > Metazoa > Arthropoda > Insecta > Orthoptera > Acrididae > Schistocerca > Schistocerca serialis. The sequence continues at coordinate 163,922,971 of NC_064643.1, read as the reverse complement.
ATTTGAGCCATATCTGGTCTGCACTTACATAATTAGCTTGGAAGGAATGGAGACTCTCTCTTAGGACAAGCGAATTTTTATCTGCTGTTTTAAATAGATATTTTTGCGTTTTTTAGTGGTTTTGGTTGATACGCTTTTGAGCCTCGCTACAATGACTTTGTGTTCACTAATCCCTGTATCCGTCATGACGCTCTCTATTAGATCAGAATTATTTGCAGCTAAGAGATCAAGTGCGTTTTCACAACCATTCACAATTCGTGTTGGCTGATGAACTAATTGTTCAAAGTAATTCTCAGAGAAAACAATCAGTAGAATATGAAAACGTTGGAAAAACGTTTCACCCTCCAGCTTATCCAAGGCAACAACATGTTGGAAGGAGTGACAGCGACTGACATATTAAGTTAACAGAAAACACTGCATAACTTTTCCACTGTATTGGACTGAATATGCTACAATGGGAAGAATCTTACGTTTCTACAATCTAAATATGAGGTAAACTGCAAGATTTACTGAATCTTATTCTGCAACGTACTTTATTACTTTAAGACCTGCGGAATATGATGACCAACCTATACATACATTTGTAAAAAAAAAAAGAAAGAAACAGTTTCCTACCGATCAACAATTCATTATTGTAAAAAAATAACACTATTTTTACTTGATTTTTTGTTCTTGCAATAACTACATCACAGTTCTTGATTTTTCGTCAGAACCCAGTTGAAATAATTGACGTACTATATTGAGTTTTACAGTTTCACATTAAATTCATGGTCACCACGCTAGAAAGTCTCTAGTTATGAATTTCGTTCAAAATAATCAGACAGTCTAAAGTTACGTTGTGCAAGACGCGACACTTGGCTGCGACTGCGACGCTGCCCCCTCCTCTTTCCCCACCCTGGCAGACGGCGACACGGCCGCAACACGACTGGAGTCGTCGCCGTTTCCCAAGCTCCGGTCGGCGGCGGCGGATTCAAATACATAAGAAAAATAAGAATTCCGATTTTCTTGCTGTAAAAAATACTGTATGTTAATGCAACAAAGTTACATCGGCTCCCAGAGTCAGTTTTTCGATACAGATTCTCCTTTTACTTTAAAAAATTGAAAAGTATCTCTTCCGGTTTTGCGTGTTTTTTTCGCTGTATATTACTTCTCTATCAATTGTGAGGAAAGTAAAAGGCACAAAAAATTGATGTTTGCGTATCTTACAGTTTCACATCACAGCTTGATAATGAGGTGTCTATTTTTCCGATATTCGTCACAGTTATTCCGATACTTAATTTACAAGTAACCTACTGCATAAAATTTGAATTGTGTACAGTGAAAAATGTGGTCGCTGGCTACTTTACGTATGGTTCACGTTAGGTCATACATCGTTGCCGATGAAAAGAAGCTAACATATCGAAATTATTTTTTAAGTTGAGATCAGATTGATATCGATCTCCGTTTCCGAGATTTGGGCTCATATATCTCCGGGAGCGTCGCGACTAGCCGCCAGTTCTGTCGACGCGCAACGAGAATCGTGTGGTCATCACACGATAGAGAATGCATTTGTTTTGTTTCGCTGACACATTTGGACCTAATGAAACCATTTTATGTCATATTCCTCCGGTATGAGTTACTAATATTTCTCCATATGCTCTTGACAATTTCATTTAAAATGCCACGAAACGTAGGTTTCTTAAAGCCAAGTGATCAAGCAGAACCCATTCTCTTGGTTTTGCTGAGGCATCTGAACCTGTTCCAAGCTTTTTTTCTCGTTTATTTCTCTGATACGAGTCCCGAATATTCCTCCATCTGTTTTTGCACATTTCACCTAAAATTCCAATGAAAGATAAGTTTATTAACAATAAGCGCACGCTAGCGTCATTGCATTGTTTCAAGTTCTTGACAACAAGATAGGGTTACACCTTAAACATCTCTAGAATTTTGATTCTGAACGTCTACAGTATACACTGGCAGAAATGTGGAAGAAATAATGTCCGTGCTTGTTCACAAAATTTCCCCAAATTATACTTGTCAGTTTCTCCCATGCAGAAACTTTTGGAATAAGCTAAGGCAACTTTCATAGCCGACTGAATCTTTATTCCCATCGAAATGAACTTCCATATTCTTGTATTCTGACAGCATACATCGTTATGGATGACATCAACATTTAATCCATTTAATCTTGCCAAGCTGCACTCAAAAGATGACTCCAGGATTTACAAAAGACGAATTTCAATTGTGAACTGTGTCAGACGAGAAGGTCCTTGTAAAACAGTAGTGCACTTTTGGCACAAGTTTTTTGAGCACCATCTTCTACCAATGAATTGAAGTGAATGTGACAAATCACTTATTGCAGCATACTGTTTGCGCAATCTGTTGAGAAACGCCTTCCTCAAAAACGAACATCTATTGACTACAGAAAGCTGTACAACAATCTGGCTGTGGTTTTTCACAACTAGAAGGTATCATCAAGACACCAATCTACCGTTTACTTTCAAAGTGAAGGTATTGTAAAATGTAACTTTCTCGTTGTACGTTAGATTGTTCATTTTATAATGTATTTGCCGTTTTCAATTTTTATCGTCACAAAAAAGAGTAATGCGAAAATTGACCTTCAAGTTCATTTTCATCATTCTAATTCTACATCTGCATGGATTATACTGATTTTCATAACAGGCCTGAAAAATTTGCATTAATGGGAAAATATTATATATTTCACTCACCTGCCAGTTTCAACTGTGCACCAATTTATTCCCAAATTCTGTCTCTGAACATAGTGTCTCTATATTTAGGGTTCTTCAAATCGTAAAGGCAAGGCTGTTGCGAGACCAGCTCACAGAGCATCACATCCTGTGAGTGGCTCATTTCAGTTTTCCTTGACTGGCTCGACATCTTCTCGCAGCCGTACGTCTTTGTGTCGTGCGACTTCCGTCGCAACACTGCTCACTGGTGCAGTGCTGCGACAGCTGCCGCAACAGTGGCGCGTCGCATCCCAAACTCGAACTGCGCATGCGCCAGCGGACAACTTCTGACGTCACGTAGCGACCCGTCGCAGTCGCTGGTGTGCGTCGCGTCTTGGACAACGTACCTTAAGACAAAAAACGACACATCACGAAAGAATTATTCGAATGGGGCGGAAATCGGTAGATGTGGTGTACGTATACAGACAAACAAAAATGATAACAGTTTCAGAATAATTGGATGTTTTATTCAAGAGAAAGACTTCCACAACCTGAGAAAGTCAATAACGCGTTGTCCACCTCTGGCTCTTATTCGGCTTGACATTGATTGATAGAATTGTTGGACGTCCTCCTGAGGGATAACGCGGCAGATTCTGTCCAATAGGCGCGCTAGATCATCAAACTCCCGAATTGGTTAGAGGGCCTATTTAATGCTCCTAACATTCGTTGACGGGAGATCCAGCGACCTCGCTGGCTAAGGTACGGTTTGGCAAGCAGGAAGACAAGCAGTAGAAATTGTTGCTGCGTGCGGGCAGTGTTATCTTGCTGAAATATAAGCCCAGGATGGCCTGCCATGAAGGGTAACAAAACGGGACGTAAAGTATCGTCGACTCAGAAGTGTCTGGGGACGCCTCGAACAGCGATAGGATACCAACCCGACTCTAGCCCGCCATGCGCCCCGACCACCACGAGTGGTAGCCTGGAGTGCCATTTCGTTTCATACCGCGACCCTTTCGGTTATCATCCGCAGCACCCTTACAGCACAGTGGTACATTGATGATATTTGATGTTTCGTTGCCCTTCATGGCAAGCCATCCTGGGCTCACATTTCAGTAAGACAATCGCTGTCCGCACACTGTGGGACTTTTTACTGCTTCTTTTCGTGCTTGCCAAACCCTACGTTGGTCAGCAAGATCACCGGATCTCTTTCCAGCTGAGAACCTTTTGGGTGTTTTGGTAAGGGCCCGCTAACCAGTTCGGGATTTTGATGATCTTTGGTCGGAATTTGGCATGATACGCCTCAGGAGGACATCCAACACACTCTATCAATCAATGCCAAGCCACTGCTAGCATAAGGGCCGCAGTTGGGCCAACGCGTTACTGACTTGCTCAATGTGCGAAGCTCTTTCTCGTGTATAAATCATCTAAAATGGCTCTGGCCGCTGAGGTCATCAGTCCCCTAGAACTTAGAACTACTTAAACCTAACTAACCAAAGGACATCATACGCGCCAGCCGGGGTGGCCAAGCGGTTCTAGGCGCTACAGTCTGGAACCGTGTGACCGCTACGGTCGCAGGTTCGAATCCTGCCTCGGGCATGGATGTGTGTGATGTCCTTAGGTCAGTTAGATTTAAGTAGTTCTAAGTGAAGTGTTGGCAGAAGTGCCAACACCGTGTTGTTTGAGGAAGCCGAAATGCACGCTATAAGCTCACGCAGGCTGGCGTGAGGTCTGAAACAGGATACGTAATGAATGCTATAAAGAAAAGTACGTAGCTGCTGGAATACTTAACTTTAATCCACAATTGGTGAACATTGGTCTTGTTGATACAGTATTATCATCTCAATATAACTTGGTGATGGCGCCTTGCTAGGTCGTAGCCATTGACTTAGCTGAAGGCTATTCTAACTATCTTCTCTGCAAATAAGCGAGGCTTCGTCAGTGTTGCATCGCTAGCTAAGTCGTCCGTACAACTGGGGCGAGTGTTAGTCAGTCTCTCGAGACCTGCCGTGTGGTGGCGCTCGGTCTGCGATCACTGACAGTGGCGACACGCTAGTCCGACATGTACTAATGGACCGCGGCCGATTTAAAGCTACCACCTAGCGAGTGTGGTGTCTGGCGGTGACACCACACTAAGTTCTAGGGGACTGATGACCTCAGCAGTTAAGTCCCATAGTGCTCAGAGCCTTTTGAACCATTTGACATCATACGCAACCATACCCGAGGCAGGATTCGAATCTACGACCGTAGCGGTCGCGCGGTTCCAGACTGAAGTGCGTAGAACCGCTCTGCCATAGCGGCCGGAAATCACTTAATTTTTCTGAATTTGTAATCATTTGTTTGTCTGTACATGTACATCACATCTACCGATTTCCGTTCCATTTGGATAATTCCTTCCTTGTGCGACTTATATTTTCTAAGAGTCTATTTTTTCAGATTTTGTGCACATTATTGGATCCTACGTTTTTAATTTTAGTGTCAGATTCGTTATCAGAAAAGAAAAAGTCCTCAATCCACATTGAGCTAAGCTTTTACTGTGGACAGTGTTTTCGCTATTCTGACCAAGTGTGTAGCGGTGTACTGCCACTCTCCAACCCAGAACGCTTATAAAACACTGAGGAATAATCTCTAAACACATGTAAAATGAAAATCATGCTAATATTAAAAAAAAATTAAACGGGCAGTTTTACAGTGAAGGTTTTAAGCGAAATATGGTTGTCTTTTGAAACACAGTAAATCGACGGCGGACTTTTGTAAAACAAAGTGTGCTTGGTTACGGAAAAGGATGTGGGATGGAAAGGATGTCAAGGAGGTTTTGGAAAGGGAGGGAGGACGGTGCAGGGGGAACAGGGACCACGATAAAAAGAAGAAAAGGAGAGTTCTGTTAAAGTGGGGCGAGGGGTAGAGGAGTTGGTTAAAGTTTCGTTGGGACAGGACATGGAGTGAGTGGAGGTGTTGAAACGTCCCCTTAGAAAAATTATGAATGACTGTGCTAGCAAACTTCTACGTTATTTGATACAGAGACAGCTGAGTAAAACTGAACGTACTCCTTTACTTTACTACTCTCTTTACTTATTCTGATCATCACCAAACTGACACACAATATTTTTAGCGCAACGCAGTCTGACTTTCAATAATTCCCACAAAAGAATGGCCCTGACTAACAGTTACCTATACCTTTCATGAATGACTTGCCTCACAAAAATGTTCGTTACTCGAACTACTGCAATACGGCGAGCGCTAATACTGCCAGCTAAATAAAAGATTCTAACTACTGAAGGCACTAACTACTGATAGGCATAGTTAGCAAATGAAAAATTTAGATACAGAACAAACAATGTATTTACCTTAATAATGTTCAAAAGCCATCATATATATATATCTATCAATTCATGACATCCATATTTACAAATTTCATTTTTCTAGCGGACACACGTCCAGATAGTCCGCTTATAGTAACCTCTCAAAACTCCGGCATCTCTCTCTCCACATCCACCACTGCTGGCGGCTCACCTCCAACTGCCCAACGCTATGCGCTCTTCACATCCTACTGCCCAACACTACGCAAGAGAATATTCCAACAATGAGTCCAACCAGCCACAGACTGCACACAGCACAATCAGTGATTTTCATACAGAGCGCTACGTGGCGTTACCAACATAAAAACCTAAACAGCCTACTTACAGTGTAACAGTGGTGGGATGTGCTGGTACAAATGTGGCAGAGCTGGAGGGGTGATAATCAGGTTTGAAGCGACTGATTTGTTGGAGTCAAGTTTGTAGGAAATGTAGGATATCTGGAAGTATTCAATGTGGGAGAGGACGGGAGGAAATATGTTCATATGATACTAATCGTGTAGGATATACGTATCAGAAGGCAAAAAACAGAGTGCATGACCTTGGAGGTGTTGGGAGGAATGGTAAAATTTTGGTGGAATGGAAATACAGTCGAAGATGACATCAGAGAGAGTCGGTCAGATGAAGGCTTTGTAGGTAAGGAGTATGGTGGAGGGCTACAGTCCCCAAGCTCCGCCACGCCAGTTAATATTTAGAATCACTTTCATTGAAATTTTTGTTGTATGGTTAGTAAGTGCAGTTTCCATGTTAGTTTACAGTCGACGGTTAGTGCGTGTCATTTTAAGGTGTTACTCAACTGGATAGGGGCGCTGTAAGTTGGCAGGAAGAGGCGTTGGCATGGGAGTCGCGAGTGATTCGTCCTATAATTATTGCCTGGTTCTTGGAGGGACTGATCTTCGGGTGGCCACTGGTTGTACAAGGAGGAAAAATGGACGAGATGGAGTTGAACAGATAGTTGGGGGAGGTTGCGTACAGCGCTAGGAAGACGGCGGAAGAGTTAGACAGGAGGAGGTGGTTTAGGCGTATCAGAAGTGTAGAGGATATACAGAAGTGGGAAAAAGGAAAGGGGCTTGAGGTACACCCGTGGAGTGCAAAGGAGCGCATTCTCTTGTCTCATCCCAGTAGTGCTCATTCCTGGGAACTTATTGCGGGACATTCAACGATATCGTCAGACGATGTAAAGGAGTGGTGTCAACACTGGAACATATGTGTGAAGATAACCATTCTCCACTTTTGTCCTAGTGGTGCTCATTACGGGTATTTTATGGTAAACTGCTTTGAGAGAATTGTAGAGAAAATAAAAAACGATGGTAAATTTTGTTTGATCGTATGAGATACGAACCTCAACTTATAATGAAACATAACAGAACATTTTACTTAACTGACAGCAACACCAAATTGAGATTTCATTCAGAATCGTCATTAATTTTGACTGCATTTAAGTACAAATCAGTATTATACGTCAGCAAACCTATTCAGTTCACTTAGAACATACGTGACATTTACATAAAATATAACTGAATTTACTTACCCACACATTTGCTTGACGTGCCTAACAGTTAACTGGCAACAATTATCACGACAGCAGCATCTATATAATACTTGTGAATTTATATCTGTATATGTGTTTCAGCGGATTAATTGTTTAGTCGTTGTTATTGTGAGAGTGCATGTCATTTCACTCAGGTATAAAGATAAAAGCTAGTTGCGAGATATTTTCATTAGTACATTCGTTCAGATATGAATCTTACCGCATGAAGTTCAGTTTGAGAGAAGCAGTCTGGCGCTTCGAGTTAAACTAACGGAAAAAAATCGCAACACCAAAAAATAATTAATATAAATTAATGAAATTTCGGGAATACATTTGTCTAGGTACATATTTAAGTGATTAACATTGCAAGATCACAGATAAGTGTAAGCGCTAGATTAGCCATTGCAAATGTGAAATGCTGTCACTTTAATAACTGATGGAACCACCAGCACGTTGGATGCAAGGATGCATGTATTGTGTTGAGCAGGTGCAAGATGTTAGTTTGTACACTCATGCTCATAAATTAAGGATAATTGCAGAATGTGGTGCCACACAATATGGCACTACACGAAACTGGCGCTTATAGTATAGGCACATAGGGAACACACACGAAACAGATCTGTAAGTCCACAGTATTGGTGATAAGTTGAGATAACCGTCCCGAAACACATGTGCTACAAAAAACGACTGTTTCCTGCGCATGTACCCCGACATAAACATGGGATATGATCAACATCCACACGTACGAAGGCTGCACAATGGGTTGGCATACTCTGGATCAGGGGTATAATCTCCTATTCTTGCACCAGTGCCTGTCGGAGCTTCTGAAGTGTCGTAGTTTGAAGACGTGCAGCGATACGTCGACCGAAAGCATCCCAGGTGTGCGATGTGCTCGATGGGGTTTAGGTCTGGAGAACAGGCAAACCACTTCATTCGCCTGATATCTTGTTTCAAGGTGCTCCTCCACGATGGCAGCCCGGTGCGTTATCATCCATCAGGAGGAAGGTGGGATCCACTACACTCCTGAAAAGGCAGACATACTGGTAAAAAAGGACGTCACGATACACCTGACCTGTTACAGTTCCTCTGTCAAAGACATGCAGAGGTGTACGTGCACCAATCATAATCCCACTCCACACCATCAAATCACGACCTCCATACAGGTCCCTTTCAAGGACATTAGGGTGTTGGTATCTGGTTCCTGGTTCACGCCAGATCAAAACCTGGCGAGAATCACTGTTCAGAGTACACCTGGACTCGTCCGTGAACATAACCTGGGACCACTGTTCCAATGACCACGTACTGTGTTCTTGACACTAGGCTTTACGGGCTCTCCTGTCACCAGGGGTCAGTGGAATGCGCCTTGCAGGTGTCCGGGCGAATAAACCATGTCTGTTCAGTCGTCTGCAGACTGTGTGTCTGGAGACAGCTGTTCCAGTAGTCCGGTAAGGTCGCGAGCAAGGCTACCTGAAGTACTCCGTGGCCGTCTGCGGGCACTGATGGTTAGATATCGGTCCTCTTGTGGTGTTGTACACTGTGGACATCTCGTACTGAAGCGCCTGGACACGTTTCCTGTCTGCTGGAATGATTGCCATAATCTTGAGGTCACACTTTGTGGCACACGGAGGGCCTGTGCTACGACCTGCTGTATTTGACCATCCTCCAGTCACCCTAGTACTCTACCCCTCATAACGTCATCAATATGTGTTCTTTGAGCCTTTTTCAACAGACAGTCACCATTAGCACGTCTGAAAACGTGTGCGCACTTACTCGCTGCACTGTACTCTCACATGCACCAAATACCTCTGCGTGTGTGGACTGCTGCCAGCGCCACCGTGCGACGACCACAGGTCAAATGCACCGCATGGTCATACCCCGAGACGATTTAAACGCGCAAACCGCCCACCAGAGGGTTGTTTCACTATGTACCAGCGTTATCCTTAATTTATGAGCATGAGTGTAGAATGGAGTTCCATGCCTGTAGCACTTTGTGGTCGATACAGGGACGTAATGCTCGCTGTGGATGACGCTGGAGTCGTCGTTTGATGATGTACCATGTCGATTGGAGACAGATCTGGTGATCGAGCAGACCAAGGTAACATGTCGACAATCTGTAGAGCATGTTACGTTGCAATAGCGGTATGGATATTCCGTGTTGCTAGGGCCTCCCGTCGGGTAGACCGTTCGTCTGGTGTAAGGCTTTATAGTTGACGCCACTTCGGCGACTTCTGTGTCAATGGGCATGAAATGATGATGATAAGGACAACACAACACCTAGTTCCTGAGCACAGAAAATCTCCGACGCAGCCGGGAATAGAACCCGAGCCGTTAGGTGTGACATTCCGTCGCGCTGACCATTCAGCTACCAGGGGCGGACAATAGCGGTATGTGGGCGAGCATATACTGTTGGGAAACACTCCCAGGGTGAGCATTATCCTGTAGGGCAACTCCCCCAGGAATGCTGTTCGTGAATGGCAGCACAAGAGGTGAAACCGCCAGATTGAGGTATAACTTCCAATTAGGGTGCGTGGGATAACCATGAGATTGCTCCTGCTGTCATACGAAGTCGGGCCCCAGACCATAGCTCCAAGTGCAGTCCAGCATGTGTAGCACACAGAAATGTTGGTTGCATGTCCTCAACTGGCCACCTTCTAATCAACACATGGCCACCACTGGGACCGAGGCAGAAGCAGCTCTCATCAGAAAACACAACAAACCACCCTGCCCTCCAATGAGCTCTCGCTTGACCACTGAAGTCGCAAATGGCGGTAGTTTGGGATCAGTGGAATGAACGCTACACGGCGTCTGGTTCCGAGATGTCCTTGATGTATCCAATTTGTAACAGCTCTTTGTGGCACTGTAGTGCCAACTGCTGCACAAATTGCAGCTGCAGATGCAGTACTATGCGCCAGAGCCATACGCCTAACACGATTGTCTCTCTCTCGGTTGTGCCACATAGCCGTCCGGAGCCCGATATTCTTGCGACCGTACATCCTCGTGACTGCTGCTTCCAGCAATCGTGTACAGTGGCTACATTACTGCCAAACCTTTCTGCAGTGTCGCAGAAGGGACATCCAATTTTTCGTAGCCATGTTACACGACCTCTTCAAACTCAGTGAGGTGTTGATAATGGCGTCTTTGCGCCTTAGAGACATTCTTGACTAACATCAACTCACCACTTGGGAACTCAAAGATAACTAACGCCCACGATCGTTAACTGTGAATTTAAAGCAAACCTGATTTGCATCCTCATAGTGGCGCTACTAACGCCACTCTTACGCGACTTGCGCGAAATCTGAATATACACTACTGGCCATTAAAATTGCTACACCACGAAGATGACGTGCTACAAACGCGAAATTTAACCGACAGGAAGAAGATGCTGTGATATGCAAATGATTAGCTTTCCAGAGCATTCACACAAGGTTGGCGCCGGTGGCGACACCTACAACGTGCTGACATGAGGAATGTTTCCAATCGATTTCTCAGACACAAACAGCAGTTGACCGGCGTTGCCTGGTGAAACGTTGTTGTGATGCCTCGTGTAAGGAGGAGAAATGCGTACCATCACGTTTCCGACTTTGATAAAAGTCGGATTGTAGCCTGCCGCGATTGCGGTTTATTGTATCGCGACATTGCTGCTCGCGTTGGTCGAGATCCAATGACTGTTAGCAGAATATGGAATCTGTGGGTTCAGGAGGGTAATACGGAACGCCGTCCTGGATCCCAACTGCCTCGTATCACTAGCAGTCGAGATGAAAGGCAGCTTATCCGCATGGATGTACCGGATCGTGCAGCCACGTCTCGATCCCCGAGTCAACAGATGGGGACGTTTGCATGACAACAACCATGTGCACGAACAGTTCGACAACGTTTGCAGCAGCATGGACTATCAGCTCGGAGACCGTGGCTGCGGTTACCCTTGACGCTGCATCACAGACAGGAGCGCTTGCGATGGTGTACTCAACGACGAACCTGGGTGCACGAATGGCAAAACGTCATTTTTTCGGACGAATCCAGGTTCTGTTTACAGCATCATGATGGTCGCATCCGTGTTTGGCGACATCGCGATGACCGCACATTGGAAACGTGTATTCGTCATCGCCATACTGGCGTATCACCCGGCGTGATGGTATGGGGTGCCACTGGTTACACGTCTCGGTCACCTCTTGTTCACACTGACGACACTTTGAACACTGGACGTTACATTTAAGATGTGTTTCGACCCGTGGCTCTACTTTTCATTCGATCCCTGCGAAACCCTACATTTCAGCAGGATAATGCACGACCGCATGTTGCAGGTCCTGCACGGGCTTCTTGGATACAGAAAATGTTCGACTGCTGCCATGGCCAGCACATTCTCCAGATCTCTCACCAATTGAAAACGTCTGGTCAATGGTGGCCGAGCAACTGGCTCGTCACAATACGCCAGTCCCTACTCTTGATGAACTGTGGCATCGAGTTGAAGCTGCATGGGCAGCTGTACCTGTACAAAGGCCGTTATTACGGCCAGAGGTGGTTGTTCTGGGTACTGATTTCTCAGGATCTATGCCCCCAAATTGCATGAAAATGTAATCACATGTCAGTTCTAGTATAATATATTTGTCCAGTGAATACCCGTTTATCATCTGCATATCTTCTTGGTGTAGCAATTTTAATGGCCAGTAGTGTATAAACACGCCTACCAACTGTGTTTATGCCGCACAACTCCTTCTTGGTGTTGCAATTTTCTTCCGTCAGTGTATATTTAATCACCAAGATATTGCGCCCACGTTGTATACTGTGTCATTACGTATTTACGACTGTTTAATGTGCTCAGAGTTGGAATACACAGCTTTGGGAGGATATTGATTTTGTTCATGCGTGTAGGTTACAGCCAGAACTGTTGTAGAGCACATGTAAGACTCCACAAACCGTCATAAAAATTGTCTTAAACTATCTACATGCAGTCGTGGTGGTATATCAGACGGAAGGTAGAGTAGCTAAGACCATTGTAGAAGATACGTGAAGCAGTGCTGTTTATGGTTACGTAGGATGTGCGGTTGTACAGAGAGGATAAAACAAGGCAAACATTACTTATTATGGTGACTATGTTTGGAGTTCGAAGTGCAGACTGGAACACCATATTGAATTTGTGGGGTAGTCAGCGCCCAAGATACGTGAGTTGGTCATCGCAGGAGTAGTTCGAACGTAAGCCACATGGTTGACTGGGGATGCTTTACTGTGACACGTCATTATTGCTTTTCATTCCAATACCTAAAGGTAAGGCGAATTATTTTCGGAAGGGTGGAAAAACTCTTAGTGGCGTTTCTCGGAAAAGATCAGTGTGCGTTTCGAAGAAATGTAAGAGCACGTGACGCCTTACTGACCCTACGATGTTTCTTAGAAGATACAGTAGATTAAAGAACGGCAAATCAACGTTTATAGTATTTTTAGAATGTTGTTATCTCTTCCGCATGACGCCACGAGGCAGACGACGGCATGGCGGCCGGTAGACATTCCTTAGGCCTTCACGTTCTGGACCATGAGCTCATTTTTTTCGACAAGGTTAACTGGAACACAGTCTTTCAAATTCAGAAGGTACCAAGGATAAAACACAGGAAGCGAAAGGTTATTCACAACTTCTACACTAACCAGGCTGCAGTTAAAAGAGTCGAAGCGACTGAGTCAGCGTTGTCATCTTTAGTCCATGTTATTCAATCTGCACATTGAGCAAGCTGTGAAAGAGACCTAAGAGAAATTTTGAAAGGAAATTAACGTCCAGGAGGAAGACATAAAAACTTTGAGGTTTGCCGATGACATTACAGTTCTATGAGAGGACTTTGAATGGCAATGGAACCGAATGGATAGTGTCCTGAAAAGAGATAAACGTCAATGAAAGTAAGACAAGAATAGCAGAAGGTTGTCGAAATAAATCAGGCGATGCTGAGGAAATCAGATGAGGAAATGAGGCACTAAAAATAGTCACGAGTTTTGTTATTTGGGCAGCAAAATAACTGACGGGGAAGCAATAGAAGTGATATAAAATGATTTCTGAAAAAGAGATCAATGTAAACATCGAATACAAATTTAACTCTCAGGAAATCTTTTGCGAGGGTATTTGCCTCGAAGCCTCGACATAAGTGGAACGTGGACGATAAACAATTCAGAAGAAAGGAGAATAGAGTCTTTCCACATACGGTGCTATAGAAGAATGCTGGAGATAAGGTGGCTAGAGCGAAGAATGAGGAGGTGCTGAATCGGAACGGGGAAAAAAGGAATTTACGGGTCAATCTGACTAAAATAAGGGACAGGTTGATGGGACATGTCGTGAGGTATCAAGGAGTCCTCAATGTGGTACCCGATGGGAGTGTGAGGGGTAGAACAAGCCTCGGGCACAGGAAGCGGGTTGAAATGGATGTAAGTTGCAGTTTTTAAGCAAAGATGAATAGATGTATCCAGGATAGACCAATGTAGGCAGCTGCATCAAACCAGTCTGCTGGCAGAAGAGCAACAGGGTGGACGGTTTCATAGAAAGGGTGAAATAAGACCTAAGTCTGGAGTCTGAAAAAGGGACTAAAATACCATCTCGAAATGGTGGGATTGGAGGTCTGCGAGGTACACAGCTGGTAACTGGAGGAGGAGTTGTGAAGTAAGCCCCATTGGTTGACAGGGGAAGGTTAGTGTGAAACTGTTTTAAAAATACTCCTTACCCCTTACCCCTAAAGGCATAGCAGGCTCTCCATGTAAGTGACCCACAGGAGAGTATTTGTAGCCAGAGTCTACACAAGCTGCTAGTGGGGCCCCATTGGGAATATTTGGAATGGGCTTGCTAATTCCAGCATCAAGAGAAAGCTATGGACAGAGTTTAAGGAAGGGTGCTGTTTATGTGTCTGCAGAGTAAGGTAGATTACTTGCTCGACATGTGCTGTGATTGTTACAGCTCTTTTCCTTCACTGTTATTTCATCCCCTTCACACAGAGGGGTGGGTTATCAGTGGTACAATATTCCTCGCTTCAGCCAAAGGAGTTAAAAAACGTAACTAGATTGAGAAAAAAACATTCGAAATGAATTTCTATTTTTAATTGAAATTAAAAGACGGACAGCCAAAAAAAGATAAGATATGCATTTTAGAAACACGTCAGACAATGTTGAAATTCTTCCAAAAAAAAAAAAAAAAAAAAAGACACTGAGGCGCCTCCCTTCCACTTGAAATGTGAAGGACCAGCACTGGGAAAGAAGTATTTTGGGAGGAGAGAATATGTTCCGTAGGATTGAACAGTGTGAGTAGAAAAGATAGGGGTCAGTTAGGCGGGAAAACGATGGAGTTGAAGGCAGAAGCCGAGCGGGATTATCTGAGCGGTGCCGGCCCATGTGACCGAGCGGTTCTAGGCGGTACAGTCTGGAACCGCGCGAACGCTACGGTCGCAGGTTCAAATCCTGCCTCGGGCATGGTTGTGTGTGATGTCCTTAGGTTAGTTAGGTTTAAGTAGTTCTGGTCCCGGCGGAGGTTCGAGTTCTCCCTCGGGCATGGGTGTGTGTGTTTGTCCTTAGGATAATTTAGGTTAAGTAGTGGGTAAGCTTACGAACTGATGACCTTAGCAGTTAAGTCCCATAAGATTTCACACACATTTTTTGAAGGCAAGGCTTTGGGTGGACAGTGGGAATAGAGAATGTGGAAAAGACACAGGGTGAGGATGAGTTTCGTGTGTGGGTATGGTAATGGTTATAAAAGGAAGGGGATGGGGATACACAGAGTGGGAAAAGGAGAGAGAAGCCCTGGAGAAGAGTGGGATAAGTGGTAGTGAGTCGTAGTTGGTAGGGGGATCTCATTGTCTGGGAGAGGGAGTCGATTGATGTTTCGTTGCGATAGCATAAGAACTGTGTATAAGTGAGAAACAGTAGGATGTATTTGTAAAGATGCAACAGCATACCAGGGATGGTGGTCAGAGGGGAGACAATGGGGTTAATGAAATCTAGTTTGCGAATAGTTTAGGAGATGCGGTGTCCGATGAGAATGGGGAGGGGTGGGAATTTGTGAGACGGTAGAGGATCCATGTGAGGGAAGGTAAATATATGCGAAAAGCCAGATGGAGCGCACGGCGTTCAAGGATTTGGAGGGTCTTACAGAACTTCTGTGGGTGGGATATCTATGCAACATTTGCATAGCAGAGGACGGGTTGGATCAAGGTTTTGTAGGTGTGGAGAATAGTGGAAGGGTGTAATTTTCGAGTTCGGCCTGTTAGAAGTTTCAGTGTATGGTATGGTTACTGCGATAAATTCAGTGGGAACGAATCATTTTAATCGAAACCAAGTTTCTCCCTGAAATCAACTGAGAGGCGAAGATAAGGGAGGCAGTATCAGAAGCGTGCTTGTTGGTTTGGAAATGAGATCCCCAGCGGTTTGTACGCAGCAGGAGTCTGTTATTGGGTATCGTATCAGAGTCGGCACTGTGAGTGGGCGAGCGGCGGCGCGGCCATCTGACGGCAGCCTCGTCCGCGCGGTTCCGCATAACGCCGTCGCCTAGCAACGCGTTCCCCAGCTAGAGAGTTTTCGGCGCATTGGGGCCGGCGGCGGTGCTGCGGCGTTCGGGCCTGACTCACCGCCGGCAGCGTGGAGGGGGCAGAGGCGCGGTCGATACCGCCAGACGGCGGCGCCCCTACCCCTACCCACTACTTCCCCCCACCACTACTGCCTGGCCGCTGCACTCTGCGCGGCTCCCACCCCTCCCCTCCTAGCGCCCGACCGCTGTCGTAGTAATTCTCGCCAGCCGCGGAAGACTGGCGTGCAATTACTGGAGGCTGCCGTCGGTGTGTCCTCCGGGAGCGGCTACTATTAAAAACACGCAGAAGCTGCTGCTGCCTCGCGCCAGTAATGGCATCGCTGCAGGGGCGAAGCGTCTCCGCCCGGAAGAATGAGAGCGAGTGAAAAAGGATACCGTCCTTCTCTAGGGAGACCACTTCTGGGGAATGAATGAACGTAGCCCGGGAGCAGGGATTTCCGAACTTTGTAGAAGGATAAGAAGTGTATTTTATATTTAGCGCCAGGCACCGTTTAGAAAACTTTGCTCGCGTATATGATGAGCTATCTCACATAACACTAACACTTCGTTCAGAAAATAGGGACTACAGTAGAAAGGTCGCGATCGTCATAATCAACTCGTAGTAAAACGATCAGTGCAGTATGATAATGTGAAACACTGAAAAAACTTCGGCACTCAATTCAAACTGAAGGCATGGAACGCTCAGTCAAGCCCTTTTGTAGCATGATGATAATGCACGTCACCATTTTGGTGGTGTTACTCAAAACTGTATTGAACAATTCGGCAATGACGATACAAAAACCAGTGCTCACCTGTGGCTGTCTTCACTGGCAACATCTTTCTGTGAAGAGTGCATAGAAAAGTTGGTTCCCATTATGAAAGATGCCTGATCAATGGTGGCAACTATGTGGGAAAATTTTTTAAGAAATGCTCTTTCTTGTAAAAATAAATTTTGGTTGGTAAAATTTTTTTATGGTTTTTTTTCCAAAATGGTACTTACTTTCCAAACCTGTCCTGTACCTGTATTATATTTACCTCTAACTAGGGGCTTCTACAAGCCACAGTACTTAAAATATCTATGTATCCACTGAAGATATTCGTTTGTGATGGGTGCTCCAGCTTTCTCCATAAGCTAATCAGAAAGGATGCTAAACAGCCGGAAGGCGTTCGATACATTTCCGCACTGTCGCCTGATAAACAAAGTAAGAGCCTACGGAATATCAGACCAGCTGTGTGGCTGGGTTGAAGAGTTTTTAGCAAACAGAACACAGCATTTTGTTCTCAATGGAGAGACGTCTACAGACGTTAGAGTAACCTCTGGCGTGCCACAGGGGAGTGTTATGGGCCCACTGCTTTTCACAATATATATAGATGACCTAGTAGATAGTATTGGAAGTTCCATGCGGCTTTTCGCGGATGATGCTGTAGTATACAGAGAAGTTGCAGCATTAGAAAATTGCAGCGAAATGCAGGAAAATCTGCAGCGGATAGGCACTTGGTGCAGGGAGTGGCAACTGACCCTTAACATATACAAATGTAATGTATTGCGAATACATAGAAAGAAGGATCCTTTATTGTAGGATTATATGATAGCATAACAAACACTGATAGCAGTTACTTCTGTAAAATATCTGGGAGTATGCGTACGGAACGATTTGAAGTGGAATGATCATATAAAATTAATTGTTGGTAAGGCGGGTACCAGGTTGAGATTCATTGGGAGAGTCCTTAGAAAATGTAGTCCATCAACAAAGGAGGTGGCTTACAAAACAATTGTTCGACCTATACTTGAGTATTGCTCATCAGTGTGGGATCCGTACCAGGTCGGGTTGACGGAGGAGATAAAGAAGATCCAAAGAAGAGCGGCGCGTTTCGTCACAGGGTTATTTGGTAACCGTGATAGCGTTACGGAGATGTTTAGGAAACTAAAGTGGCAGACTCTGCAAGAGAGGCGCTCTGCATCGCGGTGTAGCTTGCTGTCCAGGTATCGAGAGGGTGCGTTTCTGGATGAGGTATAGAATATAGTGCTTCCCCCTACTTATACCTACCGAGGAGATCACGAATGTAAAATTAAAAAGATTCGAGCGCGCACGGAGGCTTTCCGGCAGTCGTTCTTCCTGTGAACCATACGCTACGGGAACAGGAAAGGAAGGTAATGACAGTGGCACGTAAAGTGCCACACACCGTTGAGTGGCTGGTGGAGTATAAATGTAGATGTAGATGTAGATGTAGAAATCTCAGATCTTTTCCATAGTGTTGCACATTGGCTTCGCTAGTGCTACGGCCAACGCGTACTACTTGCTCCTGCGCCTAGAGACCGAAGCTATCCAGTCAGCAGCATCTCTGTTCCAGGATAAACGAACGAAAAGGAAGTGCAGGAGCTTGATACCATTCTAAGCCATTAAACAAAGGGAACATCGTAATTTCGCACTAGTCTGAGATACAGCAGAGTACATGGTTTTGGTCTTGAGCGAGGTCTCGTGGCTCAAACAAAGCGTGAAAACCAAAGTCAGTATGCCCACTCCTCACACATGCCTGAGTCTTGGACACTCGACATGTGCTCCTCAGAAAGCAAGAATAAAAACCCTAACGTTTCTGAAAATACGTCCGTAGTATCCAGCCTGGCAGAAGGTACTTCTTGTGTACCATGTATTAGCCTTTCCTTACTTTCAGTTCTGATATGGAGCGCGGGAAAAATAACTAACTTCTCTATCCATACTGTAACCAGTCTAATCTTGGCATTGCAGTCCCCCACGGGTTTAACACATGGGTTGGACGCGTAGTACATGCCAAAATTCTTCGCTTTAAATCGGTTCTTGAAACTTTGTAAGTAAGCTTTCTCGGGATAGTTAGCGTATATATTCATCCCTCTGCCTCTTCAGGACTTTTAAGCATTTACGTGACTCCTGTAGGTTAAACAATCCTGTAAACAATCGAGGTGCTCTTCTTTAAAATCGCTCAGTATCCCTTGTTAGTCCCGTTTGCTATGAGTCCCACGCAAGTAAGCAATGGTCTAGCCATAACCTTTATTCACAAAATGGATTTTTCAAATAACCTTTAGTATGGGTTCATGTAACTACATGAGGGTGTGAACTTACTAACATGGACTGTTATTTTAAGTGATTGGTTTCACTGATGTGACGAGCCCTTGATCCTAGGGGCCTTAATTTTTACCTCTGAACGTACAGACCGTTGCTGGTACGTGTCATGTAGAGACAGCTTTCACTGAATGAACTGATAATCTGAAGTTTGTTTGTCCTTCTGAAGAAGACGGGTTTAAATCGGTCGAAACCACTGTAAAGGTTATTTGAAAACCATTTATTGTAACTGGTTGACTGTCTTTTATACCTGCTGTTCTGTAACCGTTGCTGTAGTGCAGCCATGTAAAAAAGAAATTGATTCTCCCAGTTTCCAACATGGAATCGAAATCTGCCGTCACCTGCTTTATCTGCGATTGAGGGCGTAGGATCATTGTATTCCATACTTCACAAACTGTTACACACAGGTATTCATTCGTATGTGTAGGCTAATTTCCCACTTTATACCGCAAAATACCATAGTGCGACATTACTCGTCATTGCCCATAAGACTGCCACATTTAGCGAAATAAGAGGTGGACTTTTACCCCAAAAGTAATTGTGACCCTCATTTGGAGATTTAAAAACAATATTTACTACTGTCACAATCGTCTTGATATATTTTTCCTGTAACTTCACAGCCTCACAGAACAAATTGAACTTTCTAGCTGCAGTTCTATTAGCAAACCAATACGGTTCATACTATTTCAAGCAAAAAAAATCAGTTTTTCCCTTTGTTTCTAACGGTATCTACGGAAAAACTTACAATTGGCAGCCAGTCAAGAAATAATACACTCCTGGAAATGGAAAAAAGAACACATTGACACCGGTGTGTCAGACCCACCATACTTGCTCCGGACACTGCGAGAGGGCTGTACAAGCAATGATCACATGCACGGCACAGCGGACACACCGGGAACCGCGGTGTTGGCCGTCGAATGGCGCTAGCTGCGCAGCATTTGCGCACCGCCGCCGTCAGTGTCAGCCAGTTTGCCGTGGCATACGGAGCTCCATCGCAGTCTTTAACACTGGTAGCATGCCGCGACAGCGTGGACGTGAACCGTATGTGCAGTTGACGGACTTTGAGCGAGGGCGTATAGTGGGCATGCGGGAGGCCGGGTGGACGTACCGCCGAATTGCTCAACACGTGGGGCGTGAGGTCTCCAGAGTACATCGATGTTGTCGCCAGTGGTCGGCGGAAGGTGCACGTGCCCGTCGACCTGGGACCGGACCGCAGCGACGCACGGATGCACGCCAAGACCGTAGGATCCTACGCAGTGCCGTAGGGGACCGCACCGCCACTTCCCAGCAAATTAGGGACCATTCGCAACCGTCTCCATGAAGCTGGGCTACGGTCCCGCACACCGCTAGGCCGTCTTCCGCTCACGCCCCAACATCGTGCAGCCCGCCTCCAGTGGTGTCGCGACAGGCGTGAATGGAGGGACGAATGGAGACGTGTCGTCTTCAGCGATGAGAGTCGCTTCTGCCTTGGTGCCAATGATGGTCGTATGCGTGTTTGGCGCCGTGCAGGTGAGCGCCACAATCAGGACTGCATACGACCGAGGCACACAGGGCCAACACCCGGCATCATGGTGTGGGGAGCGATCTCCTACACTGGCCGTACACCACTGGTGATCGTCGAGGGGACACTGAATAGTGCACGGTACATCCAAACCGTCATCGAACCCATCGTTCTACCATTCCTAGACCGGCAAGGGAACTTGCTGTTCCAACAGGACAATGCACGTCCGCATGTATCCCGTGCCACCCAACGTGCTCTAGAAGGTGTAAGTCAACTACCCTGGCCAGCAAGATCTCCGGATCTGTCCCCCATTGAGCATGTTTGGGACTGGATGAAGCGTCGTCTCACGCGGTCTGCACGTCCAGGACGAACGCTGGTCCAACTGAGGCGCCAGGTGGAAATGGCATGGCAAGCCGTTCCACAGGACTACATCCAGCATCTCTACGATCGTCTCCATGGGAGAATAGCAGCCTGCATTGCTGCGAAAGGTGGATATACACTGTACTAGTGCCGACATTGTGCATGCTCTGTTGCCTGTGTCTATGTGCCTGTGGTTCTGTCAGTGTGATCATGTGATGTATCTGACCCCAGAAATGTGTCAATAAAGTTTCCCCTTCCTGGGACAATGAATTCACGGTGTTCTTATTTCAATTTCCAGGAGTGTATATTAAATTTTTGTAATATTACTTTGGTGCCCTGATCAGTGTAAAACATTGCAGCCCACCCAGGAAGCCCTCCCGCCAATAAAAACACTTATAAATAAACAAAGCTTCCATCCATACCAGTGGCGCTTCAAGCTAACTAAAAGATCACGTGGCGGAGCATCGTAGTAGCAGCCTACTCTATGATATGAGTATTAGCAGGCGGGCCAACATGCAAGCTGATGATGCACTGGCTGGTCGGTAAAGTACTGTACATGGTATTGGCCTACGCTGCTTTTCTCCTTGCCAGGTGGAAGTTCACTTGATCGTGCCGCACATGTTTGGATTCACTCGGAATAGACTGGCTGCATAGGTGAAGAATACTACTGTACCGTTCCGACTATGTAGTCGGCTCTTTGGCATAGCTTGTGCCCTAAAGATGACACGCTGTGCGGCCTCGGATCATAGATACGGACAGAACGTGCACGCCACTATGTCTGACAACGGACAAATCGCCGCTTTCCTATCACTACGCACTATGCGAAACGGAGCCGATAGTTACATTTTATTTCTTTTACAGCTGAAATAAATCACTTATTTTAACAGCTAAATTACTTGTTGTGTTAGTATTACACATGCACTAACACAGTTGTCCTAATTTCTCGAAAGTCCTCATTATTAATGTGATGTTTACCGTTTTTAGAGTTCTGTCTGGTGAATCGGTAACAAACAGTTTGAAACGTTGTATCGGCAACTCTTTCTTTTTACAGGCGACGGAATTACTGTTCCCCTGTGAATTCCTGTATTTACTGCAATGTGAGTCATTTAGTTCATTCTATCCATTGGAGTATTCGGGTGTTACCGTCAAATATCGCTACACAATACTGATTCTTTTCTGCCGCCATTTCGTTGTTAGTTTGTTTAGTGTGTACTGGGCACATCTGCGAGCAGGAAAGCTTTGCGTTTTTCCCACTGAGAGGTGTTCTCCTGGTGCGGGCTCTGGGTCCTCTTTGTCAGCAGCAGGCAGTCAATGATTCTCATTGGAAAGGGCGAAAGCTCCCTGGAGCTGAGCAGTTTTCGCAGGAATCAGGTTCCGCTCTCCCCTGTGCTTTTGTTGGAAGAGCCGGCGCCTCTCCTACCCCCGAGCAGAAGGCGCCCTTCTACCACTGCCATTTCCATAGAATAACTGAGCTCGACATTTTGCCTATTCTGTGCGGACATCAAAGAACTATCTGAGAAAACTGGCTGGATCACAGTTTGGCAGCCAAGCTGGAACCATCTTAATATCTGCAACGGCATTATGCTACTTCGCTGCAGAGTATGCCTGTCCTGTTTGGTAGAAGTCAACACATGCCAAACAGGTGGATATTGCCCTAAACGACATATGCAGAATTATAAAAGGCTGCTTGAAGACGGCTCCAGTCGAATGGCTCTGCCACCTTGCAGGAACTGCACTACGTCCTTTATGAAGAGAAATAGCAGCAAACATGGAAAGAACGAAACTGGAGCAGGAAAAAAGCGTATCCTATGCAAAGGCAACAACTCTACCCACAACTACTAAAGTCAAAATAAGTTTCCTCAGAACTTTGAGAAACTAACAACCACCGACGAAGGAGCCAGGCTGCTACCATGGAGGGATGAGACATCCCACCCTTCTGGTCGGCAAACATTTTCAGAATCTGAGTATCGGCCAGTCTGGAAGTCGTTGAATAGGCTGACGTCAGGAGTGGGCAAATCATGGGCTAACGTAGCAAAATGGGGATACACTGAAGAAAACAAAATCCAGTGTGACTGCGGGAAGGACAGACTGTTCAACATAGGTTTCAGTGTCGACTGTGTCCAGCCACCCGCACAAAAGATGACCCTCACCAGGCAATGCAAAATGCACTGGAAGTGGCCAAATTTTGGTCAAAGATTATACAAACTGTGTTGATCTGTCGATAACTGTATAAACTGTGTTCTATGTGTGTTTCTGAAACGAGAATAATAAAATCAAAGGACGAGACACTGAGATGCTGCCTGACCTCTGTGGGACGGCTCTGTTGCTTTCGCTTCAATATTTGGTTGTACCCCGAATTGAGTCGCTCCACCACAACGCTTGGCAAGAAGAAGCGACCAGCAGATGGGACACTGCTTCATCGTACTACCTATTTCTTATTTGTTTAAGATGCATTTTGTGTGACAAGATAGGAGGTCTTGCAGCATTCCCCTCTTCTTTTTATGGAATAAGGGATATTCTCATTCGTCGCATTGGTAACAGCATCGAGTCGCCCCCCCCCCCCCCCATACAGAATTTCTTGAATGTAAAGATGGGTTGGGTTGTCTGGAGAAAGAGGCCAAACAGCGAGATCTCATCGGATTAGGAAAGGTTGGGGTAGGACGTCGGCCGCGCCCTTTTGAAGGAACCATCCCAGCATTTGCCTGGAGTGATTTAGGGAAAACACGGAAATCCTAAATCAGAATGGCCAGACGCGGGATTGAACCGTCGTCCTCCCGAATGCGAGTCCAGTGTGCTACCACTGCGCCACCTTGCTCGGTACGAATGTAGAGAGTTTTGCAGGAACATCTGTGTTTTGTAGCCATTCGATCACCTCCTGCCGTGACGGTCAGAAGTCTCCTTGCCGCCGTTTGGTGCTGATGGGTGCATGGTTTGCTGACTTTGAGGATGTGTAAGTGTCGCAATTGTGGTAGCGCGATCCATATACCGAGTAGTTCGTTACTTGCATACTTTGCCACGCAACTTACTTGTGTTATAGTTTGTAGCAACCTGTTGTACCACTAACATTGATTTCACGAGCTCTCCACAGGTGAGCAGATCTTGTTGCACTTTATCTGTATGGTGCTTCCCCAAGGTGTCAGCGTCATTTTGTAATTTTATTTGAGTTTTAGACAACTTTGTTCTCTGTTAATCTTGATTGTGTTTTTGTCAGTCATTAGAGCAAATAAGTATCTGTCGATCTCAGTCTCGACTTACATTCTTTACGTTGTCCATTGGCTGCCTGTGGTCTTGTGGTTAATTAAGCTGACTCTGAGTCATGGGGCCCAGGTTAGACCCCATCCAGCTCGGGCATTTTCTTCACTTGGGACGAGGTGTGTGTGTGTTGTCCGCATCATCATTTCGTCGCCATCGATTCGCAAGCCGTCAAATAAAAAGACTTGCACCAGGAGGCCATATTACTCTACAGAAAGGGATTTGCAGCCAATAATGCGATATTTTTTACATTGTCCAACAGCTTTTTCATGGTTGAGAGTAGTAAGTGGGCCTTAGAGCGCAATTGGAGGTAGTGCCGTGAACAAGCTATTTGACGAATTAATTTAATAATTACATACCCTCTTACTACTTTTATATAGCATTTTTTGGATACAATGGACACAGTCGAATTAAAAAATTACAAAGCATTTCCTATCGAACATCTTCCACTCGTTTTCGAGTTTCAGATCTCAGATCCTGCATTAATCATCATGAAGACTAACTTGAAATAGTTAAAAAAAATCACTTCACTTCACTTTCAGCTACCCCAGTTTCAGTATCTCTTGAGAACAATTAAGTTTTATGTCTTCTAATAATAATTTTGGATCTCTATTTCTGTAGAAGTTTTAGATGGTAAGGTTAGAGAAAAATATATACAAAATTACAAAGACATAGTGTGTAACCATCAGTTACACCCTTCAAAAAATTGCTGACACAAGGGTAACTGAAAAAAGTGCAGTTTTTTTATTTATTTGAAAATCTGGACAGTTTGAAACCAATAGAATTAATTTGAAAATATCATTCCAGTTACACTAGAAATGGGAATTATTCGATTAAATTTGAACAGAAAAAATTGACATTGTGAATTCCAAATCACGAAATTTACTAGGCGCTGGAAATGGAAATTATTCAGTTAAATTTTATCAGAAATAATTCAGATTGTGAATTCCTAATCATGAAATTTACTATAGTTCTTCATTCATTTGTGTCTCAATTTCATATTGTGTTCTTAAAAAGATGAAGATCCCAATTACTAATTATTTTCAAATATCTATCATTGTCGAGCATTTGACATATATTTTCTCCTTATCTGGTATGTAAATATTCACAACCAGTAATACTACATAAAATCTATATATACGTACTAACTAAACTTACTAATGTTTTTAAAGGAATTATTATTGCTAACATTGATTATCTTCTTCAAAAAGGCTTTCATTTATACAGAATAAAAATTTATTAATAATTTTTAAAACCATATGATATTGTATCATAATTTTCTAGAACAATTCTTTTATTGTTTCTAAAAGAGAGTTCTTTCTTAGCAGCCTTCTTGAGCAAACTCTCAGTATTTATATCTCTAGTTATTTCACTGTACTCTAATTGTATTTTTCCTTTTACTTCATCTACAATTAATTTTATCATCGATTCACCATTCAGCTTTTGAATTTTCTTAAAATTTAATGTGAATCCCTTTACCTTCATCTCTGTGTTTTTATCATTTTTCTCATAATAATAACTTTTTGGTCCTGTCAAGACCAGTTTCTAATCCATTTATTATTTCCTAATCCATCAGTCCATTCACCTAACATCGAACCTGTTTCCACAGTTTTTTGCCATTATAGATGTATGCTACACTGTCTATATCAAAATATATAACAGCTTATTCCAATTTATCTATCATATCATATAATCTGAATCTTCCATTTGATGTAATAAATGACACTGTCAAAATATTTGTAGATGTGTTAATTTGTGCATAATAATCCTTGAAATTGTACTTCATTTGAACGAATTTGTCAGTAACGAAATTTATATCTATATTGTCTAATCAATCATCCAACAGTATCTCATAAATTTTTTGTCAATCTGTCATATAGTCAGTTTCATTCATATTTTGATGTTGTCCAAATTTCCCTCATAATGAATTCAGACATATCTTAGCAACAGATCATTTTCACAGGATTTACTTTTATATTCTCAAGATCTAAGTCAATACCTATTTGTTCTTTCATATATTTATGTATATATCATCATCATCAAAATCATGAGGACTGGGTTCTAATTTTAATTTCATAAAGCCTTTCACATAATTTTTTAAACAAAATCTCCTTTTTTCCTCAAAATTCCATACAATGTGGATATCTAAAACTTTCTATCCTTGTTCTATAGCTTTCTTCACTTCATCAGTTGCCCAAGTTCCAACAAAAGTTATTTCTTCATCACTATATTTACATTTTTAAATTTTTTTCTGCTGCACATTGAACACACAAATGAAACAGCAGTTGTTCGTTTTTATCAATCGTTATTCATTCTGGTAAAACTAGATGAAACAGGCATTTAGGTGCTAATACTTCACAATTTATTAAGCCCTACCATCAATTGTTATAATATTCTGGTTTACATATTTTCATTGGATGACGTATATGATGTATATGATAAAAATCGTAATATTGTACCATAGGATAAAGACTACATACATTGACTTATTTTATTTTTGTGTTAGCACCATATGCTTTAGCTCTTAATTTTATTGTATTTGTATGACCATCAAAAAAATTATCTCTTGGATTCATTGGATTGTCGATTTCAGATAATTGCTTCAGTTTCGTAAGATTTTTTAATATACAGATGAGTTAATCAAAACACATTCCCACATCTCAACTAAATTATATCCAGCATTTTATATTTCTGCACTTCTTCTTAGTGGCTTTTGTTATAAATCATCCATTGTTTCTTTCTTTTCGTTGTTAATTGTTTCAGTTTTAAAACTTTTTTTACAGCCACGCTAAAACCAAACATGGTACTGATAAACACAACTGCTTTCTTTGTCAAAAGTATCTTTATTCCTACTATTTTTACCTCCCCACTATTAAGTGCATGTTGAATATTTTTAGTGTGTAAACTGTTTAGCCAACCTATAGATTCTTTACTACAATTTGCTTTTTGTTCTTTATCCAATGCAGTAATTTTATTTACAGGTAAATATTTACATCTGTAAATAATATCAAAAACTGCAGCAACTGCTAATTAACAGAATGAATCAAAGTCAGTTATTTCTAGAAATTGTTTTCTCAGTTCTACAAAAACTGTTTTCAAAATATCCACATCAGAATTACAATATTCAACAATTTCTTTTTTCGTATTGTCCACTATGCCATTTGAGAAATTCTGCTCTTACTTTTGGTTTCATAGTGTCAACACAATATTTGGTATCAGATAAAATTTGTGTGATATGTTAATGCTACTATCACTGCACTAGGACATCACAGATTGTCATTATTTTTAATTATAGTAATATATCTTTTGGTCTTTTTATCCTGAGTTAAATTTATTATTTTATATCCCCTACCACATCTTGTAATTGCCAAGATTTGAATAATAAATGAATTATTTACTATATCAATAGATTCATCAGACATATCTAAGTTTGTTACACAAATCTTGAACAAACTTCTTAGAGTTATTTGTTGCTTTATATCCAGTAGAAATGCAATTTTGGTTTTGAAATTTTTATGTTTAACTTATCTCCTTTTCTGAAGTTAGTTCTTTTCATAGCTACTTCTGCCATAGAGTTAAGTGCTTTCGTTATACAATCTGTTTTCTCAATAGTTGTATCGACTTTACCCATATTATCATCGTTTTATAGTCAACAGAATATGAAATCTTTCATTAGATTTGGATCTCATTTCTGTAATATCAGATAAATCATTCTTCAACAGTTTCTTTTCTTTTTCTTGTTCAGACAGTTTACTAAAGAATGGATGATTCTGATCTAGTGTCACTGTTTTTTCTTGTCTCAATGGTCAATTTTCTTCAAATACATCATTGTCAAATCTGTAAAAATAATTTATAATCAGCACATGTTTTGGTTTGGACCTAGTCTTTTGTTATAATTTATGATGGAAAGGAAAATCTTGTAAAACAGTTAAATGAATTAATTCTGTTTTCTTTAATTTACTGTGTCCTCTAACACCAAGATTTTTAACTTTAGCTTTGATTTCTAATACATTAAATTATCGAGATTTCTTGTAGGAATACGTATATTAAATGAAGTAATTATATTGATTAAATCATATTTCTTCAACCTGCTGCAGCCTATAAAACCCCTTTGTAAAAATTCAACTTTTATTAATAAATTACTGCACAGTCGTTGAATCACAGCTGTCACTACTATCCCAAAATTCAATTAAATAAAAAGATTTATCTTTTCATCCACCACATAATAAAAGTTCAACTTATTCAATATTTTTTAATATAAATGGTAATAATTACAGTAAATTATCTGATAGTTGTAACAATTTCTCTAAAACATGTAAGAAGTTTAAAACACAGAATGAAGAACTTTCAAAGAGGAACTATTTAGGGTTGCATGAAATAGCAAAAAGATTTAAACATAAGCAATCATTCTTACAGGAGTAAGCCGTACGGTTCTAAGTGCTTCAGTTTGGAACCGCGTGACCGCTACGGTCGCAGGTTCGAATCCTGCCTCGGGCATGGATGTGTGTGATGTCCTTAGGTTAGTTAGGTTTAAGTAGTTCTAGGTTCTAGGGGACTGATGACCTCAGATGTTAAGTCCCATAGTGCTCAGAGCCATTTGAACCATTTTCTTACAGGAGTAAACAAAATTTGATAGAATGTACTCATAAAGTACAACATAACCATAACAATTCGATGGAACTTGTCTATGCTAAAGATTCAGAAAGAGAGGTATTAAATGTAAAACAATTCCAAGCTAGTACAAAAATTTAAAGGTAGAGAAATAGTATAACCATCAGGAGAAGAACTAATAGATTTTATATAAAAAATATAAACTGGTACTAGAAAAACCATTTCCAAGCTATTAAGTGAAAAAAAGTTGTTGAGTTAAAACAAATATCAAGATAATATAAAATTTGCGTATATTCTTACATTAATGGTAGTAAGAGTATTCAATAAACATAATTAATAAAATTAATTTGACAAGACGAGGAAAGGCCTAAAAGGTTATGGAATTTAACTTTGATGATGCATTATTTTTAGATTAGTTATTGTAGAGCCATTCCAAAAAAAAAAACCTTCCTGTTCAGTACCATCACAAAAATTTAACTAATAAAAGAACACAGTCTCAAAAAAATTATATTTTTTATTCTGTTAAGTATAATGTTTCAGCAAGTGGCATCCCACTTTCTGGAAAACATTACAAAACTAATTTAATACAATCAATGGTGTCCCACTTTCTGGAAATTTAAAGGACATTACAAAACTAATGGAATACAATTTTCGAATAATTATAATGTTGAATATATTGAAAAACACATGATGATCCACTTATCAAACAGTGTTTTTATAAAATTACATTACGTCTATTTATCCAAATGCTGTGTGAATTACTAAGGAAGGAAAGACTGTTTTGCGAGCAATTCGTGTATCAATTGTTAAATATGAACCGAATTATGAAAGTGAACTAGAACAATAAAGACTAAAAACTCTGAGAATTACAATATCTTTCTTTGAACCACAGACCACAGAGATTGCTGGATTAAGTGGAAAAGGAAATTTCGAGTGAGATATCAGCAGTTACTACAATTCTGCAGAATTTGATAAAATGTATTTCATCTTCGTTGTTTCCCAGACAAAAAACGAAAAATTCAATTGTTTGATTCGTCTTTATTTCATGTTTCATGTTAAGCTATGGAGTACATACCTTAAAAATGGGTGAAACGAAGTTTTTCTTCAAGAAATGTGGAATCTAGATCCTCCAAATAATTATATGAAGGCACACAGAGCTTTCCTAGATTTTAAGAGAGTTGCACAATTTAATATTGATGTTAAGGTAACCCCCTTCAAGTTTATTGAAAATTATCCTAAATATGTCACAAATATGTCTAGCAGAATGAGTGTCTTAACTACTTCAAAAACAACAATGAAGCTATGTGCAACTTTTAATGATAAAATTCCGAATGAAACACTTGTGTATCTAGTAATGTACAGTAAAAAGAATATGACATACGATGCACAATACAGAATTTTAACTCAGAATTTTTAAAATCGCTCTAGAAGTGCAAGTGCACCAGATCCTTCTTCATTGACAGTATTAATCACCTGCACTGTGGCAGCGGCAGCTCAAGCAGCCTTCTGTGGCAGGAAATGTGAGCAGATATATGGGGCACTACCCATCTCTAGATAATGAATCTTGCCTTCCTGTTGGCTATGTCTCTTATCTCTATCTCTCTCGCACGTTTTTACATTTCTCTCATGGGTTGTTTGTGTACTGAATAGCAAATGGGTCTGATGCAACCTCCTTTTACATTAATACAGGAACATACTTCATTTCGAATAGATATTATTCTTTTTTAATACTAATTTTAGGTATTGACATTTATATGTTCTTTACAATTCGTCTCTTCAAGTAAATGTAAGATTGTGAAGAAAATAAATTATTTTACATGTGAAATAAACAGCCGAAATTAACTAAATTCCAGTCAACTTTATCACTCAGATACCATACACACAGTTATATCAAGCATTTAGAGAAAAGAAGGAGCGTTGTATGCACTCATCACTCATCTTGTGTGATCAGACATTAATTTTATAACAAGCATTGCACCTACCCTTCTTGATTCTCATCCAGAACAGGGTCCCAACCTCACAATATTTTAGACAAAACAAACGTGTATATTATATGACTTTCAGTTACTCAAGTACAGATGTCGAAACAATGTCAAGGTAGGAACCATAATAACATTCTGAAGTCACAAGGATTATATTAGTTTTGGAGACGAATGGCATGTCTACACTTAGACACTGTCTCATTCACATTTCCTAGTCCAACTATCGCAATACTCACTATGAACGACACGAAGAGATAAAACCTGAAACATGATCGTAGTTAGTGTAAAATCTTAATGTGTTGCAAGTGTTATTACAACATTATTTTATCAGGTTTTTCAGAATGTAGTCGCGAATACTTCGACCCTTGCACCGACATACACACAGGATGAAAAGTGCCGAATAGATACAGTTGTCTAAAGGTAGTGAAAGTCATTTTTACGTTCAGAGCTAACTATTCCTGTTTATGATTATGTAGCCAGGTAGGGGAGCAATGAAGCAGATTCTGAGCGGGAAGTGGTGAGAGGCTGGTGTACTGAGCATAGAAGTGTCCCAACCTCATTTTCTGTTGAGAAATCAAGGCTACAACAGTGTAAGAACTATTCCATTCACTCTATGTGCTCAAGTTATCAACAGTGCATAAAAATTGATTGTAGTGAAGGAAAAGAACCACCTGCTGTTGCTTTGCTTCTGAGTAGCGCATTAGGAACACATATTTGTATTCCACATGTAAGCTTTACTATCTCGCTTTCCTCTAGGGATAATAGGACACCTTAAACCAGAGAAAGTATTTGACCTTAGTACGT
This sequence comes from Schistocerca serialis cubense, assembly GCF_023864345.2. NCBI lineage: Eukaryota > Metazoa > Arthropoda > Insecta > Orthoptera > Acrididae > Schistocerca > Schistocerca serialis. The sequence continues at coordinate 163,891,292 of NC_064643.1, read as the reverse complement.
TAAAAAAAAAGAAACAACCTTGATATTGTGAATAATTCTGCTGCAAGTCTCTGAACTGATAGTTCTCCTGTTGCAGACATCATGCAACTGCTGTGTGATGTGAAAGAAATTGTTTCTTAAAGTAGTCACAAACCGTAAACAACAAATAAAAATAAGTAAACAAATTCTCTAAAAATTCGTCGTTAAGCTGCGTGGTAGCCAAGTTGCAAGCTGATAACTGACAGAGCACAAATGAGTAGGTAAGAGTGAAAGATATGTGTTTGAGTTTATTTTAGTGAAGGTGGACCTGTAACGATGATTCTGCTTTTTAATGTTTAATTGTATGTTGCTAAACTTTGGGCTTCCTGTTTTCAGTGGTACACATACCACACCTTAAAGCTTATGGGTTGTGTAATGGCAAGTGTTGCTGACAATGCATAGAGAAATTTTAAATGCGATAATTCTAAGAAAATCATGCCATCTCTGAAAATTATTGTTATCAGAAAGTATGCCTACGGACTTTGATGGAAAACTTATTACTTTGAAACTAAATTTGGTCTCTTCGAAATTTAATTAAAGAAAGAATCTGTTTTCTGCATTATTTGGCTTACATGGACAACGCCGTACAAAGTATTCTCGTAGCTACAGCGCGTCTTGATAACAAAGCTGGCAAATCTAACAACTGAGGTACGCAAAGGTGCAATGCGTTCTCTAAAAACACTATCATTGCTGGTTAGTCTGCCTGCTTAGCTGGGTGGTAACGTGCTTGCCTCCTATGCACTGGGCCTGGGTTCAATTCCCGGCCGGGTTGTTGTGTTGTGTTGTCCTCTATCATCATTTCATCCTCATAACCGGCCACAAGTCGCCCAATGTGGCGCCACCTGAAATAAGACTTGCACTTGGCGGCCGAACCCGAAGGGGACATCCCGGCCAACAATGTCATACAATCATTGCATTTCATTTCATTCTCGGTTCACAATTTTTGATAACGGTTTTAAATAAATTGAGAAGTAACTGAATCTTGCGATGTAGACAATGACTCTGGGTTAAAGGAACTATATAGCAATCTCATAGTATTTGCCTTAATAACATTTAATGCAACTTCAGTAATATTATGAAAAGGCCAGGACTCACCATATAACGGAGATGCTGAGTCGCATATAGGCACAACAACATGAGTCCGGACTCGACAGTCAGAGAGTCGTGACGTATGTGTGAGTTGCGTTTGTGTGAGTGTATGGGGGTATGTTGTCTTTTTGCCCGGAAGCTCGTTTGTTTGACAATCTTTTTTTTGGTCTATCTACGACTCAACATCTCCACTATATGATGAGTAGCAATTTATCCATTTAATAATAGTTAAGATTTCTCTGAAATCACGTGACTATAAGCAAAGAATTATAAAAATTAAACTTTATGTGTATAATCTATCCTTAACAAAATTCTACAGTCTAATTATTAATTACACTTCTCTCACAATAATCGACAAATCCTAACGAAAAAATGAAAATCAAAAAGATTGCTGATCAGGATGTCTGACGAACCAAGAATGCTGCATTATCAGACCGCTGCCGCAAATACAACAAATTTAACCATTACCTGTAATCCATTCTACACAAAGAGTATAAACTTACCAATGTAAAAATTAGTTCTTTTTCCGTCCACAATAAATCTTCCATTAATCCATAATATAATTTTCAATACTCTCCACTGTTTGCTGCTTCATGCAACTAAATCAAAACTCGACTGTTCACATCTAACACCGAAGCTCAACTGTCTGTCTTCTCTCCTCTCCGGGCGATCGACAGATAAATCCGGCGCGCATCTTTGCAGAGCAAAGATCACTCCTGACTCATCTCTGTGCAGCGCAAGTTCTCTGCCGAGGCTGCGCACGAATGTCCAAGCAACTTAAATCTTACGAGAGCGATTCCAGACATCCAAAACAAGAAAAAGTAATACGAAAATTTACACATACACCTTTGAAGGTGTTCAACTCTCATTAGGACCAACGATATTTTGTGTCACTGATCAGTTTCTCTTCCTCTAGGTAATGATTTGTTAATGTAAAATGGGAAGTTGTGCCGTGGTTCAGTGTCCACGTTATACTGAAGTTCTCCCTATAAATGGCTGGGTAAATGAGTTCAAAGGTCTGGCAAATCTAAGGGGATAACCCCCCCCCCCCCCAATAAAGTGCTACAGTTTTCTGAACATGACGGGTTGAAGACAGCTTTACCTTTACTACTGAGCTGATAATCACCCGATCATGCTGTGAAGGTTGCGTTCGGCGTGTATGATGGGATAATAGATAAATGAGCTTTTCAAATGTGACTTTTTACTCTTTATGGAATTAAAATAAAAACTATGAATTTTCTAATACAAACTGCCTTTCATCCTCTGGCAACTGATGATTGTCGTCATGGAAGGCGACACTTTGGTGGAGATGAGCTAAATACAGTGCTGAAATAACAGACATTACAGTTTCAGTATTCTTTTAACAATAAAAGTAAATTTTAACTCAAATCTTTCCCTTTATAGCTCACACGCCCACCAATTACCCAACGTCGAACCTGCGCAATCTTTCGTCCTGAATGTATCTATGGTTCCCGGGTCTAATACGTGACTTCCTGCAGTAGTCAACTGTGGTGTTGGACAGAGAACTATCGCTAGCTGTATCCAGCGCTATCTCGTGTAACACCCACAATCGTCGCTAGTCCTGCACCTATAATATTAATCGCAATGCCCCCCGTTGTATCCATTATACTCATTATCCCTACACTGGTGCTGCTCCTGCATCGATGCATCCTTTCTGCACAGATCCTGACTACCCCAGATCATGAATTGCTGTCTGAAGTTTAACCCTTCCCTCCTGATGTTGCCTACCCCATTCTTGCCAACCCCAAGTAAAAGATGAACCCACACTCTTACTTGTCTATCGGCAAACCCTACACATCTCCGGAAACACAAATTCTGTCCAATGTTCCTATCTTGCACACATATTCCACTCTGAGCCTTCTCTCCAACGATGCATTACGAGTAAGCATCGACCGCCACCAACCTCGTGACATAGAGATTCACGTGCACCGCCAGATTCCCATCCTGTATATATGACCCACTTCTAATTTCCATCAAATACACTACTGGCCATTAAAATTGCTACACCACTAACATGACGTGCTACAGACGCAAAATTTAACCGACAGGATGAAGATGCTGTGATATGCAAATGATTAGCTTTTCAGAGCATTCACACAAGGTTGGCGCCGGTGGCGACACCTACAACGTGCTGACATGAGGAAAGTTTCCAACCGAATTCTCACACACAAACAGCAGTTGACCGGCATTGCCGTGTTAAATGTTGTTGTGATGCCTCGTGTAAGGAGGAGAAATATGTACCATCACGTTTCCGACTTTGATAAAGGTCGGATTGTAGCCTATCCGGATTGCGGCTTATTGTATCGCGATATTGGTGCTCGCGTTGGTCGAGATCCAATGATTGTTAGCAGAATATGGAATTGGTGGGTTCATGAGAGTAATACGGAACGCCGTGCTCGATCCCAACGACCTTGTATCACTAGGAGGCTGTAACGGATCGTGCAGCCACGTCTCGATCCCTGAGTCAACAGATGGGGACGTTTGCAAGACAACAACCATCTGCACGAACAGTTCGACGACGTTTGCAGCAGCATGGACTATCAGCTCGGACACCACGGCTGCGGTTATCCTTGACGCTGCATCACAGACAGGAGCGCCTGCGACGATATACTCAACGACGAACCTGGGTGCACGAATGGTAAAACGTAATTTTTACGGATGAAACCAGGTTCTGTTTACAACATCATGATGGTCGCATCCGCGTTTGGCGTCATCGCGGTGAACGCACATTGGAAACGAGTATTCGTCATCGCCATACTGGCGTATCACCCAGCGTGATGGTATGGGGTGCCATTGGTTACACGTCTCGGCCACCTCTTGTTCGCATTGACGGCACTTTGAACAGTGTACGTTACATTTCAGATGTGTTACGACCCGAGGCTCTACCCTTCATTCGATCCCTGCGAAACCCTACATTTCAGCAGGATAATGCACGACCGCATGTTGCAGGTCCTGTACGGGCCTTTCTGGCTACAGAAAATGTTCGACTGCTGCCCTGGCCAGCACATTCTCCAAATCTCTCACCAACTGAAAATGTCTGGTCAATGGTGGCCGAGCAACTGGCTCGTCACTATGCGCCAGTCACTACTCTTGATGAACTGTGGTATCGTATTGAAGCTGCATGGGCAGCTGTACCTGTACACGACACCCAAGCAAATTGGTATAGCAAATTTAATGGCCAGTAGTGTACAACCTTACCTTTGAGATTGGACGTGGTGAGCTAATATTAGTCAAGAACGGCTATAGGCGGTAAGGAATCCTCATTGAGTGTGAAGGAGATCATGAAATAGGGCTACGAGAAGTTGGATGTTCCTTCTGCGTTATTTCAGGGAGACTTGGCAGGAATGTAGCCACTGTACATGATTGCTGGCAGTGGTGGTCACGAGAATGTACGGTCGCAAGATGACCGGAGATTATCCCGGCACTATCGGGAGGGAAGACCACCATGTTCGGTGAATGACCCTGGAGCATGGCACTTCATCCGAAGCAGCAATTTGCGCAGCAGATGGGCCCACAGTGAAACAACGAACTGTTACAAATTGGATACTTCAAGGACAGCTCGGAGCCAGACGCCCTGTAGCGTTCATTCCACTGACCCCAAACCACCGCCATTTGCGACTTCAGTGGCATCAAGCGATAACTCACTGGAGTAAGATGGAGGTCTGTGTGTTTTCTGAAGAAAGCTAGTTCTGCCTCGGTGCCAGTGACGACCGTATCTTGGTTAGAAAGACGCCAGCTGACAGCCTGCAGCCAACCTGTTTGCGTGCTGGACACACTGGACCTATAGCTGAAGTTATGGTCTGGGGTGGAATATCGTATGACAGCCGGAGCACTCACGTGATAATTCCACACACACCATGACTGCAAGTTTCTACATCAATCTGGTGATTTACCTTGTTGTGCTGAACAGCATTCCAGGGGGTGTTTTCCAACAGGATAACGGTCGTCAACAGACCGCTGTTGTAGCCCAACATTCTTTGAGTGTCGACACGTTGCCTTGGCCTGATCGATCACCAGATCTGTCTCCAGTCGAGCATTCATGGGGCATCATCCACAAACTGCACTAACTGTCCCTGTATTGACCTACAATGTGCAACAGGCCTGGAAATACACCCCACAAACTGATATGCGGCACCTATGATATACAATGCATGCACGTCTGCATGCTTGCATTCAACAATCTGGCTGTTGCTCTGGTTATTATTGTACCCGAATTTCACATTTTCAATGGCTTATCGCGCACATACATTAACCTGTTATCTTGCAACGTTAATCACTCAAATACAGTACTGGGCATTAAAATTACTACACCAAGAAAAAATGCAGATGATAAACGGGTATTTATTGGACAAATATATTATACTAGAACAGATATATATTTACATTTTCACGCAATTTGGGTGCATAGATCCTGAGAAATCAGTACCCAGAACAACCACCTCTGGCCGTAATAACGGCCTTGATACGCCTGGTCATTGAGTCAAACAGAGCTTGGATGGCAGCTTCAACACCATACCACAGTTCATCAAGAGTAGTGACTGGCGTATTGTGACGAGCCAGTTGCTCGACTACCATTGACCAGACGTTTTCAACTGGTGAGAGATCTGGAGAATGTGCTGGCCAGGGCAGCAGTCGAACATTTTCTGTAGCCAGAAAGGCCCGTACTGGACCTGCAACATGCGGTCGTGCATTATTCTGCTGAAATGTAGGGTTTTGCAGGGAACGAATGAAGGGTAGAACCACGGGTCGTAACACATCTGAAATGTAACGTCCACTGTTCAAAGTACCGTCAATGCGAACAAGAGGTGGCCGAGACGTGTAACCAATGGCACCCCATACCATCACGCCGGGTGATACGCCAGTATGGCGATGACGAATACACGTTTCCAATGTGCATTCACCGAGATGTCGCCAAACACGGATGCGACCATCATGATGCTGTAAACAGAACCTGGATTCATCCGAAAAAATAGCGTTTTGCCATTCGTGGACCCACGTTCGTCGTTGAGTACACCATCGCAGGCAGGCGCTCCTGTCTGTGATGCACCGTCAAGGGTAATCGCAGCCATGGTGTCCGAGCTGATAGTCCATGCTGCTGCAAACGTCGTCGAACTGTTCGTGCAGATGGTTGTTGTCTTGCAAACGTCCCGATCTGTTGACTCAGGGATCTAGACATGGCTGCACGATCCGTTACAGCCATGCGGATAAGGTGCCTGTCAACTCGACTGCTAGTGATACGAGGCCGTTGGGATCCAGCGCGGCGTTCCGTATTACCCTCCTGAACCCACCGATTCCATATTCTGCTAACAGTCAGTGGATCTCGACCAACGCGAGCAGCAATGTCGCGATACGATAAACCGGAATCGCGATAGGCTACAATCCGACCTTTATCAAAGTCGGAAATGTGATGGTACGTATTTCTCCTCCTTACACGAGGCATCACGACAACGTTTCACCAGGCAACGCCGGTCTACTACTGTTTGTGTATGAGAAATCGGTTGGAAACTTTCCTCATGTCAGCACGTTGTAGGTGTCGCCACCGGCGCCAACCTTGTGTGAATGCTCTGAAAAGCTAATCATTTGCATATCACAGCATCTTCTTCCTGTGGGTTAAATTTGGCGTCTGTAGCACGTCATGTTCGTGGTGTAGCAATTTTAATGGCCAGTAGTGTATGTTACCTAGACAGATGTATATGGAACTGATTAAGCTGTATACCGGACCGAGACTCGTACTCGGGACCTTTGCCTTTCGGGGGCAGGTGTTCTACCGACTGAGTTGCCAAAGCACGACTCACGAACCCCCCCTCCAGTCCCCCTCACCACCCCCACAGCTTCACTTCCGCCAGTGCTCGCCACCTACCTTCAAACTTTTTATATCAGCGAAGGGTGAAAATTTCGCTAACGAAACATTCCCCAGGCTTGTGGCGAAGCCATGCGTCCGCAATATCCTTTCTTCCAGGAATTCTAGTCTTGCAAGTTTCGCAGAAGAACTTCTGTGAAGTTTGGAAGGTAGGAGACAAAGTACTGGCGAAAGTGAAGCTGTGAGGAGCGGTCGTGAGACGTGTCTGGGTAGCTCAGTCAGTAGTGCACTTGCTCGCGAAAGGCAAAAGTCCGTAGTTCGAGTCTCGGTTCGGCAGACAGTTTTAATACGTTTCATATTAGCGCACATTTCGCTGCAGAGTGAAAATTTCATTCAGAGGATCTACTGTGTAAAGTTGAATCCGAACAAGGCGTTGTTTCTGGCGACTCCTCACATCGTTGACAGGTGTAGGATAGTTTGAAGGTATAACGCAAAATTTCCGTGGTAAGACTGGGATTCGATGCTGCGACCTCTCGGTTTTCAGGGGCGCGCTACGCCACCAGATGCAGACAGTTCATACAAAGGTGTTTATGAGTGAGTTTGTGAGCATCCAAAAACCTAGCATTAATGGCAGTATCTTTTGATTGCATTGATTTAGAAGCTTAACTTTTTTACACCGCCATGGGACCATAGAGTTAAGTATCTGACATAAATTTCGACTTGATAACTGCACCCGTACCTAAGAAAAAGGCTCTTATCGGGAGGTCAGACAGAAAGAGGGACTACAAGTGCCAAAAACATTTTTTTATGTGATATAATTACAATACAATGATTTTCGGAGTTTGTCCTTTGCTTGTACTGTGAAACCATGCTTCCTGCCAAACTTCGTTATTCTAGGTCAACAGGAAGTACCCTAAAGTTTTGATGACTGAGTACCAAAAATTTTACATAAATGGCCGTAACGTTTTATTTCATTGGCTTAGAAACTTAAAATTTTCCCACCACCAATAGACCGTAGACATTGGTACGTGACATTTATTTGAACTTGATACCACCAGGCGTTCCTCAGAAAAAGTGGTCTTAACCTAGGGACAGATGGACAGACGGACAACAAACGGAAAAAATATTTTTGTTTGTGATGTAATTACAACACAACAGTTTTCCGACTTTACTTGTACTGTCAAACCATGGTTCTTGTCAAATTTCATGGCTCTAGGTCTACGCGAAATATGCTTTAGATTTTGATGAGTGAGTTTGGGAGTATCGAAAAATGTTACATAAATGGCCGTATCTTTCGGTTGCACTGAAATAAAAAATTGACGTTTCAGACCGCTAAGGGATGGTAGACCTTATACGTGACATGAATTTCAACTTGATGCCTTTACCTGTTCGTGAGAAAAAGGCGTCTTAACATTCGGAGACACAGACGGACGGCCGGCCGGGTAGACGGAGCGGTTCTAGGCGCTACAGTCTGGAAACGCACGACCACTACGGTCGCAGGTTCGAATCCTGCCTCGGGCATGGATGTGCGTGATGTCCATAGGTTAGTTAGGTTTAAGTAGTTCTACGTTCTAGGGGACTGATGACCTCAAAAGTTAGGTCCCATAGTGGTCAGAGCCATTTCTTGAACAGACGGATAACGAAGTGACCCTAAAGGGTTCCGGTTTTACCAAGCGAGGTGCGGAACTTAACATGTGTATTAACTTGCCAACATGGACTTTTTATTCCGATGTCCGCAGCTCGTGGTCTTGCGGGAGCGTTTTCGCTTGCCGCGCAGGGGGTCCCGGGTTCGATTCCCGGGGGGTCAAAAAGTGGTTCAACTGGCTCTAAGCACTATGGGTCATCAGACCCCTAGAACTTGGAACTACTTAAACCTAACTAACCTAAGGACATCACACACATCCATGCCCGAGGCAGGATTCGAACCTGCGACCGTAGCAGTTGCGCGGTTCCAGACTGAAGCGCCTAGAACCGCTCGGCCACACCGGCCGGCCCGGCGGGGTCAGGGATTTTCCCTGCCTCGAGATGACTGGGTGTTGTTGTGTCGTCTTCATCATCATCATTCATCCCCATTACGGTCGGAGGAATGCAATGGCAAACCGCCTCTGCTAGGACCTTGGCTAGTACGGTGGTGCGGGTCTCCCGCGTCGTCCCCTACCCTCCTCGGAGTATAGGACATCATCATATACTCTTACAAAACATTGTCGTAAGCAGAATGAAATTTTCACTCTGAAGTGGAGTGTGCGCTGATATGAAACCTCCTAACGTATTAAAACTGTGTGCCGGACAGAGTCTCGAAACTCGGGACCTTTGTCTTTCCCGGGCAAGTGTTAGGGTAGCTCCGATGGTAGAGCACTTGCCCGCGAATGACAAAGGTCCCGAGTACGAGTCTCGGTCAGGCACACAGTTTCATTCTGCCACGTAGTTTCATTGTCGTGAGGTTTCGCAACAAGTTATCTATTTCTCAAAATACAGGCAACGGTAGTCTGAAGCTGTCATTGTAAACGCATAATCTGATTCTAACAATGGTAAATTTTGTTTTTCTGTGATCTCGAATGTGAAACTTTCATGTCGAGGAGACCGTTCAACAAGTTTTTCTTCGTCGTTTTTTTTTTTATCTTCACACACGATCCTGTTTCCCACTATTAAAGATTGCAATAAATGCGTTTAATAAACAGCACGACAACTACCACGTCCTGCACTGTCGTTTTGCGACAGCATACGCAGTTACGCTGACTCACAGCTCACAAAAGACAGCGCTGCATTTGGTAACAGCGTGAATGCGGACTATCCTCTATCGCTCTAATGAAAATTACCCAGCTGAGGCGGAAAATAAATTCCGTCGGCGAACTGCCGCAATTAGTTAGCTGGGAACTTATTCTTCTGCGGTCCTGGGAACATTGCTGTCCGCAGCGCTTTCCTGGAGCCGTTTCAAGTGGGAGTATATTTCGCGCATTCAGACAGATTTGGCAAGCCGCCGTGTCTGGCTGTTCTGTACAGCACTCAGAGACGGCGGTGGCTCTTTAGACGCTGCGCAACGGCGCCGCAGGCTAACTGTACACTAGTCGTGTTCTTTAGCTAAAACTCAGAGCACGAGTGTGATGGGATAGTGATGCAGAGGTCGGGCATGGTCTGCAGTTTTTCCGCAGCGTTTGGAGGTGAAGGCAGATGTCACAATAATCTTTGTTAGTGTCAAATATAGGGTGACACACGGGAGACGGACGGTTTTTAATTAAATAGTAGCCGGCTGGAGTGGACGTGCGGTTCTTGGCGCTACAGCCTGGAACCACGCGACCGCAACGGTGGCAGGTTCGAATCCTGCCTCGGGCATGGATGTGTGTGATGTCCTTAGGTTAGTTAGGTTTAATTAGTTCTAAGTTCTAGGCGACTGATGACCTCAGAAGTTAAGTCGCATAGTGCTCAGAGCCATTTGAACCATTTGAATCAAGGAAATGATACTCAGCCAACTTTAAAATTATAGCATATTTATTTCCTAAAAATCAAAACCCATTATTTGCCATTTTAGCTAACAAAGTTATTTGTGAAAAATAATGTGGTCGAGGTGATTCCATCATTTCGAATGCAGGACTCAAGTTTCTTCTCAGAATCCTTCATCACACGGACTAAAATCTGTCCAGGGATGGCAGCAATTTCTTGAATGATTGCATTCTTCAACTCGTCCAAATTTCGTGGTTTGTGGTTATAGACACAGTTCTTAAGGTATCCCCACAGCAAAAAGTCACATACTGACAAGTCGGGAGACCTGGGATGCCAAGGAACATTGCCAAAACGTGAGATAATCCGGCCAGGAAACATGCGTCTAAGAACTGTCATTGAAGTGTTTGCGGTGTGCGATGTTGCCCCATCCTGCTGGAACCAAACGCATTTTAAAGGGATTCGTCGTCTTCTTAGTTCTGTTTTCAAGAATATTTCAAGAATACGAATGTAACGAACTGATTTAACAGTAACTGTGGGCCCGTTCTCTTCAAAAAATAAGGTTCAATAATGCGAACAGAGCCAAGAGCACACCAGACTGTTACTTTTTCTGAGTGTAGAGGACGATGGTGTATAAGGCGTGGATGCTCTGGAGCCCAGTAACGTAGGTTTCGCTTATTCACGGTCGCGTTTAAATGAAAATGAGCTTCATCGCTCATCAATAAAATTTCATTTTCATTCGATCCCAAAATCACTTGCATTCTGTAAGCGAAGTCTTCTCGTACAGCAAAATCAGTTTCCTTAAGTTGTTGGACAATGAGCATTATGTAGGAATGAAATTTTAATTTTTTATGCAAAATTCGTCTAACCGATTCACGATTGATTCATAACTCACTAGCATGACGTCTAGCTGACCGTTCTGGACTTCTGACTGCCTTACCCTTCCAACATTTTCTGGTGCCATTACTCGGCATCTCGGGCCAGGATGCTTATTATCCAGTATGTTTCCAGTTGATCTGAAGTTTTCCACCCTTCTGAGGATTGTGCCACTGCTCGGAATAGCTCCACGTCGACCGACATTAAACCGCGCACGAAACAATCGCTGCGTAGTAATAATAGGCTCACCACTTTTCACGAAGCTGTCAGACAAACACTCGACGTTGCAAGTCCCACTGGTCCATAGTGACTGAGTAAATGAAATGGCGTCTTGTGTGGATCAGAACTACCCCCACCACGACCACCTCCCACCACCGCGTCCTCAGTACTACGCAGTTCAAAACCGTCCGTCTCCCGTGTGTCACCCTGTACGAGCAGCAGTCTCACATGGAACGTACGGCGCCATACTACCCTGAACGCCTTTCAGTCCCATCATACGGGGCGACAATTATGAAACTATACAAAAAATATATTAATTACAAACTACGGCATGCACATACTTTATTAAACATATAAACGTCACTACAGATACTCGGATTTAGGCAATGACATGTTCGATATGCCTGCCATCTCTGGCGATGATGTGGCACAGACGAATAGGGAAATTCTGAATGACTCGCTGAAGTGTCGGAACATCGATGGAGTCGATGACCTCCTGAATGGCGCTTTTCAGCTCAGCAGTGGTTTTGGGGTTATTGCTGTACACCTTGTCTTTAATACAGCCCGACAAAATAGGAGTCGCATGAGTTCAGATCCAGAGAAAATGGCGGCCAATCGAAGCCTCAGAGTACCCCGGACCCAGAATGCGGTTCCCAAAGTGTCCTCCCAGGGCAACAGACACTCTCCTGCTTCGATGGGGTCGAGCTCTGTCTTTCCTGAACAAGATCTTGTCGAAATCAGGGTTACATTCGACAATGGGGAAGAAAGCATCTTCCAAAATCTTCACGTGGCTTTCAGTAGCCAACGTGCCGTCAAGGAATATCGCACCGATTATTCCGTGACTGGACATCGCAGTCGGGCGAAGAGACTTCTCGAACAGGAAATGCGGCCGCTCAGGCGACCAAATGCGCCAATTTTGCTTATTGACGAACGATGCAAATGAAAGTGGGCTTCGTCGCTAAATCAAACCATATTCACATCAGAGTTCTGCAGTTCTGTGGACAATAGTGTTGGCGAAACACAACCGCTGATCCATGGCCCTGGGGCTTAATGGTTGATGGGTTTGAATTTTGTATGGGAAGAGATGCAGGTTTTCAACAACACGTCACCATGTCTCCTAGTTGATTCCCACCTGTCGAGTAGCTCGTCTGATCGATTTACTGGGGCTGGTTTGAAACACAGCGTGTGTCTTTTCGATGTTTTCAGGCGTTTTCACTCTTTTTGGCCGGCCGGTGTGACCGAGCGGTTCTATGCGCTACAGTCTGGAACCGCGCGACCGCTACGGTCACAGGTTCGAATTCTGCCTCGGGCATGGATGCGTGTGATGTCCTTAGGTTAGTTAGGTTTAAGTAGTTCTAAGTTGTAGGGGACTGATGACCACAGATGTTAAGTCTCATAGTGCTCAGAGCGATTTGAACCATTTGAGCCACCCTTTTTGGACAACGGACATTGCCAACACCGCCATCACGAACACTACCCGTTCTCTCAAAATTGAGAATCAAATTCTAGATTGTCAGCACACTTGGATCGAATGTATTCAGCTTCTAGTAGGTCGCAAACTTTCCTTTGAGCCGCAGTTGAGCTGTTTTTGCTCGCATAGTAGGCCTTTACAAACGCTGTACGCTCAGCCACGCATTATCGTACCATTTTCACATGCAACTGGCCGACAACAACAAGGTAAGTGGGCTTGCGCTTACTAATTCCGATAATGCCCCGCGGCGAACCATGCAGTTTGAACGTCCTAACGCAAGCTGTTCAGAAGTTATGACGATTTTATTTCATATAGTTCAATAATTGTCACGATGTACGTAAAGCGTGTAGGTTAAGAGGCTGGAGAATGCGCTACTGGCGGCCATGGTATCTGCGGCATTCCAACCGAGAGCCTTGCGAGCCGTGTCGTCAACGTGGTGTTTCCGACAGCAAATATTTAAGCTGCATATTTGCCGACCGTCAAAGGAAGCCACAGCAGCGAAGGAGGTTCTGTGGACCGTCTGTAATGGAGTACCGCTTCACATTTTGTTCAGGCTTAGGATTGGCTACGCACATAGTGCAGAGGCAAAAATACTAACAATTGTATTTTTTGTATTTTTACTTTTACCCTTTTGTCTACAGCACTTCAGCTGCAGAATGTTGAACTTTTATTATTATTTTATTAATTTCAACTTTCCACTCTACTTTTTGTAAGAAAGTCGGATTTGAAACACCTTAAATCCCCGAAGTGATAAAGTCTATATCTTCTTACAACGTCTTTTAACCTTTTGTGGAGGTATATGTATTTTACTTTTTCTCTTTTTTTGAGAGGCAGTCCAATGGAATCTTTTTTCTATTTCAAATATAGCATTTAACGCTTCCTCCTTCAGATTGTTTATTAGGAATTATATAAGTTTCCTTTAATTTACGTCTATGGTCACAAACTTTTTGTTAACAGATTACCAGTTTCGTTCTATAATGACCATCGGCAGATCTATTTTATAAAAACAAAGTCCTAATTTAAACAAAGTCCTAATATAAAACAGATCTGATGATGGTAATTATAGACCGAAACCGGTAATCTGTTAACAAAAAGTTGGTGACCATAGTGTAACCTCCCCACAAAATTTATTATTAACTAGTGTAACCTCAAAACAGAATTATTCCTAAACCTCTCAACAGTAAAAATTATAATTATGTCGTTCACATTCAGTGTAACGTCCCAACAAAAAATAAATTCAGTAACCTGGTAATAATACAATGTAACTAACCTCTCAATTAAATTGTCACTCACTTATGACTTTTCAATAATTCACTGTGAATTTAACCTGGTAAATTTTGGACGACAGCAGTGCTGCGTCATGGCCCTGAAAGATCATTCTGAATAAAAAAGAGAAAAATTCTTACCTCAATGAAGTCGCCGGATAACGCATATATATCTGCTCTTACAATAAATTTTTCTGGCACAGCCCTGTGCAATGCTGGCCGATAGATTCGTGATTTATGAAAGGGAAACAACAGGTTTTTTTTTTGCAATAATCGGGATGATCGTGGATTGGAGAAATTAGTAAATTCTTTAAATTGAAATGAATGATTGTTAAAAATTACTTTATATCAGAATGATTATTATTAGGACATTTTTAAAACATTTACATGGGAATTGAGATAACATTACTAGATATGCGCGAGGCTGCTTTTTACCTTATACAATAATGCTCAGGCTCCGGCATCGCTGCACCGCGACCGGCCAGCCAACACGATACACCATACCAGAGTAGAGCAGACTCCAGACAAGCAACAACTTACTGCTACAGCTACACAGTTCCTACTGCAGTCAACACTGCTCTCTGGTCAGAGATTCTCTTATACCTTGCATATCGCAGGCAGCGCATGAGCAATACATCGAAATTACATCTGCTCGGACCTCTTACAATAGACGTAAATTAAAGGAAACTTATTTTATGTACGGGTCACTGTTTTATTCGCGACAATGTCGCAGCTTGTGAAAGCAGGAATTATATGTTCGGATGTTTTTGAATTATGGACGAATTTACACTGAGGTTGAAAAAGTCATGTGATACCTCCTCATACCTTGTTGGGCCTACTTTTGCCCGGCGTTTACAACAACTCGATGTAGCATGCACTCAACAAGTCGGTGTTAAGTCCCTTGCAGAAATTTTAAGCCATGCTGCCTCTACAGCCGTCCATAATTGCGAAAGCGTGCCGATGGAGGATTTCGTCCCACAAATCTTCGATGCGATTCATATGGGGCGAATCTGCATGGCCAAATCATTCGCTTCGAATTTTCCAGAATGTTCTTCAAACCAGCCGTTAATAAGTGTGGCCTGGTGACATGGCGCATTGTCATCCATAAAAATTTCATCGTTGTTTGGGAACACGAAGTCTATGAATAGTTGCAAATAGACTCCAAGTATCCGAATAATGGGTTCAGGGGGACGAGAGGACCCAGTCCATTCCATACGAACACAGCCCACACCATTACGGACCCCAACTAGCTTGAACAGTGCCATGTTGACAACTTCGGTGCATGGCTACCTTGGGGCTGTGCAACACCCGAACTCTACCACCAGCTCTTACCAACTGAAATCGGGACTCATCTTACAAAGCCACGGTTTTATAACAGTCTAAGGTCGAACCGATATGGTCAAGAGCCCAGGAGAGGCGGTGCATCCGATGTGCCGTGCGCTGTTAACAAAGGCACTGGCATCGGTCGTCTGCTGCCATTGCCTGTTAACATCAAAGTTCGCCGCACTGTCCTGACGTCTCACGTTGTTTTCTGCGGTTATTTCACGCGGTGTTGCTTGTCAGTTAGCACTGACAACTCCACTTGAACGCCGCGGTTCTCGGTTGTTAAGTGAAGGCCGTCGGTCATTGCGCTGTTCGTGGTGAGACGTAATGCCTGAAATTTGGTATTCTCGGCACACTCTTGATACTGTGGATCTCGGAATAGTGAATTCCCAAACGATTTTCGAAATGAAATGTCCCATGCGTCAAGCTCCATTATCATTCCACGTTCAGAGCCTGTTAACTCCCGTAATAAGGCCATAATCACATCGGAAATCTTTTGACAAGTATCACCTGAGTACAAATGACAGTTTCGCCAATGCATTGCCCTTTTATACCTTGTGTACGAGATACTACCGCCGTCTGTATATGTGCATATCGCTATTTTTGTCGTCTCAGAGCTCTTTCCCGTGCCAGCCTTCAACAGAATTCGTGATCCTGTGCCTCTGCTTAAGAACATTCCAAATTTCAATTGGTATACTAATATTACCCGTCCACTGATTGACCGTATTTTCTCCACTGAGCGTTTTCTTCAGAATACCACTTAGCTGCATTAGCTTTATTTGGTGGTAGACGTGCCACTGCAGCACACATCCGGCAAGATAATTGGACTTCTTCCCTACCCTTTATATCTCCGTTACTTCAGTTCTTGTATTTTCCTCCACAGACACTGGCTGAAGTGAAAACTGCAACCGGTAAGTGATGTTGCGGGGAAGTCTGTTTTCATAGCTTTAATAGTAGCAATTTAAGTCTTGTACTGCAGTTTTCTGTGGACACCCAGGCATCTGACTTTTGATCCAGAAAACAGTCTTTCCTATTTGTTTTGATATTTGTCTGGAAGCAAAACAAATAAACAGGAAACCGCTGACTCTCTTCTTCTGTGCTTGAAGTGGTTTGAATTTTTTCCAACAACTGTCTAATGTTCTGTTCATAAGAACAGTTCCATTTTCACACAGTATTTTCGCCGCTTATTCTCAACCGAACATCAGATTTCTTTTGTCAGGAAAAGACCCATCGTCAGTTTTCTAAAAACTGTTAACTTCAGTTAGTTTCAAAATTTCTTTGCTCGGTTGAATCTCCGATCTAGTGCCAACGTTCTGGGTCTTCCCAATACTTTCCTTTCTTTTTTTTATACAAAACAACCTCGGAGTTCTCATAATTTGGCATACTCGCGACGAAATTTAAAGCTTTATCTTTCAAATCGTGAAATTTTGCTTCAAAAATCTGGGAAACTAGCGCTGTCTTTTCTCCGTGAATGCTTTTCCTGCAGTTAAGCATTTGTTTCTTAATCTTCACATGTGCTTGGTAGGATGGGCAAAAATGTTGCTGATCAGCCAAAATTTTGCCATTTACAGTTTTTAAGCAGCCTAGGCACTTACTCCGAAATTCACGCACAACCACTTCCTACACTCATCACATTTCCTGTGTACCGGCTAGCGATGACCATCCCTGAAAACACATGGCTTCTCTTCCGTTTTAATTACCTCCGTTGCTCATAGTGTAGCTTTTGTTAGTAGTAGATTAGCCCTACGAAATGGAAGAAGGTACTCATCACCGTCGTTCCTGTATAAGATCTTCATTTATTAAAATTAAAGCCCACAACTAGAGATGTTATTTTGCAAACTAACAGTATGGGGGTTTCCTTCCGATTAACTAAATTAGCCTTCTGCAAAAAGTAAATAAAAATTCTGTACCGGCTGGCTTCACGCAGATTGATATATACAAAGAAGATTACAACGTACATAAATGTAACGATAATGTAATATCCAGAACGAGATTTTCATTCTGCAGTGGAGTGTGCGCTGATATGAATCTTCCTGGCAGACTGAAACTTTGTGCCATATCGAGACTTCAACTCGGGACCTTTGCCTTTCGCGGGCAAGTGCTCTACCGACTTTTTTTTGTAACCAATAATTTATTTGAAAATGTAACAAGAAAGAAAACATCTCCATTGTTGTGAATTACAAGTTTTAATATTAGTATTGTTATTCTTATTATGGTATTTGTTTTCTTTTTCTAAGTTTTGAGGTAGGCAGTACACACTGCCAATTTGCTAATTTTCCTTTCGGTCTTTTCGTTGTTCTGCAGATCTACATGTTTTAATTAGTGTAATCCTTCAGTTCCATTTTCATTGCTGTTTAGTTTTCTCCAAGTTTTGTTGTAGCATTCATGACACGACTGGCATTATTCAGATATTGCAGTTTTACTTTCACTTGCAATGTTACATAGTAAAATCAGACTAGGTTAGTGATATGTTATTACACAGGTGGTGTTTATACGAGGTGCGACAGTAAAATAATGAGACAGATGTGAAAAAAAATGTTGTTTACCGTTTTAGTCAAGTTTAGTGTTGTCTCCTTCAAAATAGTTCCCTTCTGATTGCACACACTTTTTCCAGCGCTTCTGCCATTGATGGAAACATTTCTGGAACTTATCTTCTGTAGTATCCCCCAAGACCCTCGTCACAGCTTTTAGGATATCTTGTGTTGTTTGAAAATGGTGTCCCTTGACTGCCATTTTGACTCTTGAAAATAGGAAAAAAGTCGCACGGAGCGATATCTGGTGAATAAAGTGGCTGTGGTAGTACTGAAATTTGTTTTGAAGTTAAAAATTGCTGTAGTGACAGAGATGGTGTGAGATTTTTGGGGACCATTTTTGCTCAAATCTTTGTCATACCAAGATCTTCAGTTATTATTAGACGAAGCGTTTCTCGATTGATGTTCAGTTCTTCTGCAATCATTTCCACAGATAATCTTGGATCAGATCGTACGAGTTCATGCACCCTGGCCAACCTGACATCCGTCCGTGAGGTTGATTGTCGTCCACTGCGGTCTTCATCTTCAATATTCGTTCTGCCTTCACTAAACATTTTATGTCAATGAAAAACTTGAGCTCTTGACATAACCTCCTCTCCAAAAGCTTCCTGAAGCTTACGTTAAGTTGTCGTTTTCAACCAATTTAACGCAAAAAGAAATGGCAAAACATTGCGCAACATTATGCGATTCCATTTCCGTGACGAGAGACACAAACACGTTTTAACTTATTACAGCACAACTCACGACTGAGCAGTTGCATCGATGTGCCGCTTTGACTAGAAGCAGCTTATAGACCAAGGTCAAAGATATTGTGCCTACACAAGCCTGCAGGATTGCCACATCTTGCAAAGAAAATCAGTCTTATTATTTTAGTGTCGCACCTTTAGCTATTTGAATTACATATTTGCAACGAAGATATGAGAGCATGGTAGAACAAAACGAGGGAAAGCGTCATTGGTACGTCTGAGTGGACTATATTCGTGCTACAGGGCTCGTTGACCTATTTACCTCCTTCCTATTAGAGAGGAACGCGCAGTCATGTGCAGTGGAGGTGGTTTTCATACACAAGTTACTCGACGTGTCAAATTTTAGTTGGACCTTTAAATAAAATGCACATACCATTTACATGAGGAACAGTTTATACATACATTCTCCGTTTAGCAATCCAGATCTGATAGTTAAACAAAGAAGAAGAGCAAAAGTAAAGCTGAGTGAAAGGCTTTATTAAACACATATTATCATTAGAATAGACGTCGTGGGACTGGAGCAGAAATTTGTAAGAATAAGAACACTTTAAGCTGTGAGCTACCCAAGTACGACTCACGACCCGTTTTCAAAGCTTCAGTTCTGCCGGTACCTCGCCTCCTACTTTCCAAACTTCAAAGGAGCTCCTCTGCGAACCTTCGCAGAAGAGCTACTGTGAAGTTTGGAAAGTAGGAGACGAGGTACTGGCATAATTGAACCTGTGAAGACGGGTCGTGAGTCGTGCTTCGGTAGTTCAGTCGGTAGAGCACTTGTCCGCGAAAGGCAAAGGTCCCGAATTCGAGTCTCGGTCCCTCACACAGTTTTAATCAGCGAGGGAGTTTATAATGTAGTAATGTAATACTTTGTAGGCATCGCTCTTCGATGTATCAGTTTGTTAACGTCCTTGGCATGGAGTGAACCGGTTTTGGTAGCAGATGAGATAATACTTTGCCTCTCTTGTTGTAGACATTCTTTCAGAGCAGTATTACTTCGTATTTAATGTTTTCTGACCGTTCTTGCAAGCGTGTCCGAAAGATGATCAACTGGATTAATGTCTGTTCTCTGTGGTGTAAACTTGATAACATGGGATGGGGCGTATGGTACAAAAACCACAGACGAACAGTTCCCGGTGTATGGCAAGGGCAACTGTCTTGTTTAATGTAGTGGTTGATTTAAAGGAGGGGGAGGGGGGGGGGGGGGGGGGAAGAGAGGAGTGGGAAGGAACCAAACTGCTTGGTCAATGGTCCCTTGAAAGTAGTGCTCTGTACCTAAATAGAAGATATCAACACTTATTTGCAGATTTTTCCCTTTAGGATATTTAAAGACTGAAATATAACCACGTTACCTTCAACAAAAACAAGTTGCCTAACACCAGATGTAGCCAATACATCTTCATACCATAAATCCTTCACCGTTGTGCTCTACTGTGGGTTGGATCATGGAAGTGTTTGGGATGCAGTTCAGTATTTGGTCGTCTCCACACCAAATTTGTTCCCTCTTTTTATATTAAATTTTCTTTCATCTAGGAATAGTACCTCGCCCCAGAAACTTATGTTCTCGCTTATATGCTCTCGAGCACATTTAAGTCTCAATTTCTTGTTCTTCTTGCTGGTGTATTGGTTCTCTTCTAAGTACCCTATCTCCATAACTTGCACTACTTAAATTATAGCGAACAGCACCTGGTGTGATTTCCTTCCTGATCTCATCAATAACATGCGCAGACAATGCAGAAGCTGTCTGTTTTGTCCATACTCATTAATACATTCTTATAGCTTCTGTGGTCGACCTCTTCTTTCGCTATTAATGAGGGTACTCCTTCCTCTAAATCGCTATGTTATGGACTGTGTAGTTGCTCGGCTTCTTCCAATAATACCAGCTATTTCCGAAAAATAATTTTCCCATTTCCTATAGGGAGACAACTATTTGACTTACCTCCAGAGTTGTCTCCTTCCCTTTGAAGCCCATTTTGCAGTTGCACGGTGTTTACGACGTGCCAGTATCATCATGCAAGAGGAGCAGCTTGCCACTGAAGACATTCCTTGCTACAAGTGGTTCGTTAGTCACTTATGTGTTTACATTTCTATCTTTACAAGTTACGAAAACCTTTTTCCCCAGTGTGTGAAGCCAGCTGGTACAGAACTTTTCTTTACTTTTTGCAAAACACAGGAAGGAATCCCTATACTGTTTGTTTACCAAATAACATCTCTGGTTGTGATCTTCAGTTCTAATAAATAAAGTCATTGTACATGAAAAACTGTGAATGAATACCTTTTCAACGACGGTATATGGGTACGAAGGCACTGCCTGAGTGTCGATGACATCACATCGACTGCTAGTGAACGACTAGTGTAAAGCAGCAGTGGGGGAGGCTCTGATTGGAAAATCCGGGGTGCAAGACTGATTGTTCGAAATCCCTAGGTACCTGTGGCATCTACAAGAGGTCGGAAACACCACAGTCGGAGACCCCACATAGCTGCCGATGCAGTCGGCCGAGTACGTAATGGTCGGATAGAGGGCAGGCAGGATTCATCCACCCAGTTGTCGAATGGCGCTCGTTGCGAGTGAATCATTTGCGGTGTAGTTATCGTAGGTAGTAGTTCTGATGACTTTGGCCTGATTAAAATCCGTGTTAGTTGACATGTGTCACTTGCTGGAAAACAAATTAATTCCAATCTGGGCTACCAGGTGCGAATGTGGCTCTGTAAACGCAAGAAAAGCGTACAGAAATGGTTCCATATCTAAAAGATTAGGAACGGGATTGGGCAGAACACGTGAAACAAGTGAGAAAGGCATACGATTTTATTGTTAACCGATGCTTAACACAGTTTTTTTCAGTATGATCACCGGAGACGCAGACGAGATTCTGCATCCGTAAAAGGACTTGATCAAGAGTTTCTCGCAGCAGTTCCAGTGGAATCTGAGCCTTTAGATCAGGTACAGACCGAACGTGTCCCTGCTATCTTTCAGATATCCCCAGAGCCAAAAGTCATATTGATTCAGATCTGGCGACCTTACAGGCGAACCATTTGGAAAACCTCTGGAGATTACACGTACGTGGAAGTTTGGATTGCCGGCCAGTGTAGCCGAGCCGAGCCGTTCTAGGCGCTTCAGTCTGGAACCGCGTGACCGCTACGGTCACAGGTTCGAATCCTGCCTCGAGCATGGATGTGTGTGATGTGCTTAGGTAAGTTGGGTTTAAGTAGTTCTAAGTTCTAGGGGACTGATGACCTCAGATGTTAAGTCCCATATTGCTCAGACCCATTTGAATCATTTTGAAGGCTGCATTAAGCAGATCTTTCACTGGGCGAGCGACGCGAGGTGTTGCCCCATGTTGCATGAATACGGTGGTTTCCACACAGTTGCGCTCTTCCAAAGCAGGAAACACATGCTGTAGAAAGAGGTCTCGATATTGTGCAGACGTCACGGTACAGCTGAAGGCCCTCTGGTTGTATTCCCCTCAAAGAGGAACGACCCGAGAATAAGGGTCCTTGTGGATCCACACCACGGAGTCACATACGGGGAGTGTAATGACTCTTCGTGCACAATACGCAGTTTAACAGCATCTTAAATTCAGGAGTTATATGTAATCAGTGCAACCTTAGCGTAAAATGTGCCTCGTCAGTCCGTAGAATATTGCCTGGCCACCTTCATCAAATTCGACGCGTGACAGAAACCGAAGAGCAAATTCAGAACGTTGCTGCGGACAGTGAGATTTCAGTTGCTACACTGTCTGGAACACGGACGGGCACCAGTGTAAAATAGACCATAAAACTTTCCTTCGTATATCCATAATTGAAACTGACTACTTGGGACGTCAGCTAGTATAATATATGTAAAAAAATGACGAAATTCCTCCAGCTGTATTGAGGTGTTGGATTTACTGGAAATTAGTTTCGTTGTTGTTACATCATCATCTTCAGGCCCATAGTCGTTGACAGCAACCGTATGTGTCTAACAGTAGTAGTCAGTGGTGAGATAGGCGTGTTCCATGCGGAAGGCAAGTAGTAACCCAAAACTTTCTGTACTGTTGACCATGGGATGGACATTTCTCGTGACACTGCACGAGCACCAGCACTAACCGGGCCACGTGCTGCACGTTGAATTACAACAGCAGCAACCTTGTCAATAGCTTCAAAAATGGTTCAAATGGCTCTGAGCACTACGAGACTCAACTTCTGAGGTCATCAGTCCCCTAGAACTTAGAACTACTTAAACCTAACTAACCTAAAGACATCACACACGTCCATGCCCGAGGCAGGTTTCGAACCTGCGACCGTAGCGGTCGGCGGTTCCAGACTGAAGCGCCTGGAACCGCTCCGCCACAGCGGCCGGCGTCAATAGCTTCCACCGGTACAAGACGCCATCCTCTTCCACGTGCCGTGCGATTTGAGGCGTCTTGTCACGATTCGCGCGGCTCCCCCGTTCGGAGGTTCGAGTCCTCCCTCGGGTATGGCTGTGTGTGTTGTCCTTACCGTAAGTTAGTTTAACTTAGGTTAAGTAGTGCATAAGCCTAGGGACCGATGACCTCAACAGTTTGGTCCCATAATCCTTACACACAAATTTCTTCCACGTGCCACACCAAGCTCACCCGCGTTTTCGAATTTCATCATCATCTTCTGTAAACCATTTAATAGTATTTGGCTTCTCCTCAGGCATTTCAGTCGGCGATACCCAGTGCAGCACTGTAATTGCTGCCGTTCACATGAAACAGATTCACTAACAGCGCACGGCCTCTCTTCTCTATAGGTATACCTTTCACTCACGTTACCGCCTATCAGATGGCACCGTCAATGTCGTGCCGTCATACAAACAGTGTACAGCGCACGATTTGCAACTGGTGGCTACAAGTGGAACTAATTTGTTTTCCAGCGTAAATCGGTACCGCATCAACGCATTAGCGTATCTACCAAGTTTCGCTGCCATATGATAATTACAGCCCACACTGGACTCCGTGTGTAGCCGTGCTATAGTTTTAGTTATAACCACCCGGTGCGAACGAGACGCAAGATGCTCTGTCGACATCTGATTTTTGCGGACCAATGAGTACACTGCGGCAGACGACACGTATTGTAGCCCTGAATCTACACTCAGGTTCTAATGTAACCACAACCTCGTGATGTGCAACATATCTGAGAAAATGGCGGTCAACAACCTGTGGCAGAGCTATTAATCTTGCTCGCGTCGTTCACGGTGATTAAAGCTGATCTCTTCTAGCCAACTCAAGATCGAAAAATTTCAGCTGCGGTGCTTACTTGGATTCATTGGTTACCTGGAACTATCCCTATTGTATTGTATTGTATGTTAACTGGGGGCCTAGAAACGACAGAGAGGCTCCGTCCCCGCCGCAGCCGCAGTGGTCCACAACCACACGACGACTACCCCAGTCCACTTCGTCCCTCCGCCGCCCCGCACCGAACCACTCTTTCAGGGTTACTGTGCGGTTCGGCCTCCGGTGGACCCCCAGGGAACGTCTTACACCGGACGAGTGTAACCCCTATGTTTGTGTGGTAGAGTAATGGTGGTGTTTAAAATGGTTCAAATGGCTCTGAGCACTATGGGACTTAACATCTGATGTCATCAGTCTCCTAGAACTTAGAACTACTTAAACCTAACTAACCTAAGGACATCACACATCCATGCCAGAGGCAGGATTCGAACCTGCGACCGTAGCAGTCGCGCAGTTCCAGACCGACGCGCCTAGAACCGCTCGGTCACCGTGTCCGGCCAATTGTGGTGGTGTACGCGTACGTAAACTTGTTTGTGCAGCAATCGCCAACATAGTGTAGCTGAGGCGGAATAAGGGGAACCAGCCCTCATTCGCCGAGGCAGATGGAAAACTACCTAAGAACCATCCACAGTCTGGCCGGCTCACCAGACCTCGACACAAGTCCGCCGGGCGGGTTCGTGCCGGGGACCAACTGCCCCCATACTGGTTGCCCGAGCTGAAGTTTACCAAACGATGAGTAGTCCTGGTTGAGCCTCGGGCACAGATTGTAGGCGACACAGGCACATTCCAAACTAAAACTGAATGCTAAGAAGAAAAAGTAATGGAAAATAAAGTGGTCAATACGACGAAACGACGAAACGAAGGACTACAAATAAAAAATTACATTTAAACCAATTAAGTGAATGAAAACAATATTCAATGTTATTTTCATGAAGATTGAAATTTTTTAAAGTATTTGATGAGACTCGAATCCACGACATCCTAAGCAACGTAATCATATCTGGACCACTACGCCACACCACCACTCTGCTTTGTATTGTCATTTTTGTAATTCTGCACAATCGTGTCACGATAATGATTTGCTGCCTACAAAAAATTCGGCCTCACGCAGTGTCGTTCGAAGCTTTATCTAATTTAACCCGGCACTGTCATGATAATAACTGTATATGTGACGCTGAACCGCGTCTCGTGGGAAAGGACCCGGTAGTTTTTAGCTAATGCTGTGTATGAAACGTGTATATTTCGTTAACATCGCTGTGTGCGTGTATGTGTGTGTTTGCGTGTGCGTGTGTGTGTGTGTGTGTGTGTGTGTGTGTGTGTTATCATGTCCGATATGATGCGAAATAAAAGGGACAGACCCAGTATTCGGGATCCCATCACATCAACAAATCAGCCGAAGAAATTTCTAATTCTGCTCAAGCTTTCTATCTAGCGTATTCTGCTGACACGAAGTGTTAAATCATTGTTAGTGTATTTTAATGATAAAGACAACACTGAAGCACGAGTTCAAATATCTGCTAGGGCGCAGGTCGTAAGTAAGAACAGCAACTAACAATTAATGAATAAAAACAGTTATAATCCCGAATCAGTCAAATCCAACGCCTTTCGCTAGTGTCATCAGCTCAGTGACATCTGTTGGCACTATTTCGGCGACTGGTGCTGTCACTGAAAACTATACACATGAAAGCAGTTACAGTCAGTTTAATACGATTTGTTTCGTTTATTACGCACTGAAGTCTCAATTAATTTTTTGCCTTGTTTCATCTCAATTAATCCACCTCGTTTTCAAGTCAATTAAGACCTGGTAATTGTTTTATCTGTTGTTCTCATTGTGAGCAGGGATCGGAATAATAATTTACGACGTACTTGATAAATCGTTATAGTCTCTAGTAAACAACTGAAATACTGAACTGGGTTCAGAGTCAAGAAATATTTTGTGATGGCGCTCTATCTCTCTCTCTCTCTCTCTCTCTCTATATATATATATATATATATATATATATATATATATATTCCTGGAAATGGAAAAAAGAGTACATTGACACCGATGTGTCAGACCCATCATACTTGCTCCGGACACTGCGAGAGGGCTGTACAAGCAATGATCACACGCACGGCACAGCGGACACACGAGGAACCGCGGTGTTGGCCGTCGAATGGCGCTAGCTGTGCAGCATTTGTGCACCGCCGCCGTCAGTGTCAGCCAGTTTGCCGTGGCATACGGAGCTCCATCGCAGTCTTTAACACTGGTAGCATGCCGCGACAGCGTGGACGTGAACCGTATGTGCAGTTGACGGACTTCGAGCGAGGGCGTATAGTGGGCACCGTCGAGGGGACACTGAATAGTGCACGGTACATCCAAACCGTCATCGAACCCATCGTTCTACCATTCCTAGACCGGCAAGGGAACTTGCTGTTCCAACAGGACAATGCACGTCCGCATGTATCCCGTGCCACCCAACGTGCTCTAGAAGGTGTAAGTCAACTACCCTGGCCAGCAAGATCTCCGGATCTGTCCCCCATTGAGCATGTTTGGGACTGGTTGAAGCGTCGTCTCACGCGGTCTGCACGTCCAGCACGAACGCTGGTCCAACTGAGGCGCCAGGTGGAAATGGCATGGCAAGCCGTTCCACAGGACTACATCCAGCATCTCTACGATCGTCTCCATGGGAGAATAGCAGCCTGCATTGCTGCGAAAGGTGGATATACACTGTACTAGTGCCGACATTGTGCATGCTCTGTTGCCTGTGTCTATGTGCCTGTGGTTCTGTCAGTGTGATCATGTGATGTATCTGACCCCAGGAATGTGTCAATAAAGTTTCCCCTTCCTGGGACAATGAATTCACGGTGTTCTTATTTCAATTTCCAGGAGTGTATATGAATAAGAACACACGTTAAAGAATTTTTTGAATTACAGTGGAGTATTATTCCAATAGGGTTTAATGCTTTTTCCTTCTGTGCATCATGGAACTGCCAAAGTTTAAGCAGAGCTGTAACATTTGTTGTGGCTCGTTCGTAGTTTCTTGCGTATGGCATATGGCATGAGTGAAATGTCAACTGTTCGAACAACGTTCGATACCGCATCGATTCCACAGGGTAGTGTGTATAATAAAGCGAGCAAGCCTTGCAGCCCCCTCATTTACTGAGTCTTAAGGGGAGCCCCTATGATAGGGGTGATGTGCAGAACACTGGTTTATGTAATTTAGTTGCAACAGGGTCCACAGTCGTAACAAACTTCTTGAAACGAATACGTTTCGTGCCTCCACTGCTATTTATATCCATCCTGTTTTTATTTTGTGTACTACATACGACATTTCGCCCTGACAAAACATATGTAACTGACAAGTTAAACATTGTCAGCTCTCGTTTTACTCTGTTTTTAGTCTGATTTTATTCTGGTGACTACAAGCGATGGTCGTTTCCAAATTGTATTCTCTCTTCTTCTTACTCCTGACTTTTATGCCGTACCTTCAGGGGAATGGCATGTTAACCATTGGCTTCGGCAATGTTAGCAGTAGAGGGTGGTCGGGTGTCACAGCCCGCTTTCTCCGGGAAGGCATTCGCGGAGCCCACCTGTCTGACGTGAGTGCAGTAGTCATGTGGAGTTGGGGCCTGACTTTCGAGAAATATACATTTTTTTTTCAGAGTTCTTGATAGGCATGCCATATTGTACAGTTCTCTGTACAAAATTTGAATAGTTCTGAAGAATTTCGCGGAGAAAACACTAGCAATCGGGAAAATTTTAATCTTGTACAAAAAGTTAATTGACAAATTTGCGAAATAAACTAATAATCACAATTCTGAACAGCTCCCCAAGAGTTCTACAGAAAACCCCAATGACATTTTTTGCGCAGATAATAGTTTCTCAGATAACTGCTATAATGAGGAACCCATTTACACACTCATGCGAAGCTGGCATCAGATTTTCGAGAAATATACATTTTTCCAGAGTTCTTGGTATACATCGTATAGTTCTAGAGTGCCCTGTAAAAACTTCTAGCAGTTCTGTTCAATTTTGCAAAAAAAAAAAAAAATTATGATCACGATTTTGAACAGCTGAAGTTGGCAAAATTTTCTATAGTTCTGTAGAACTTCGCGAAAGAAAATTATGATCACGTTTCTAAATGGCTGACTAGCTCTGACGCTGGCAGCCATCTTTCGAAAAATACACTTTTTTTCAGAGTTCTTGACGGATGCGCTATGTTTCTAGATTTCTCTTTACTAAATTTAAATAGCTCTGCAGAATTTCGAGAAGAAAAGTTTCGTAATTGGGAAAATTTTAATGTTGTTAAAAAGATTATTTGCCAGTTATCGAAAATAAAATTGTGAACACATTTCCGATTGGCTCCCCAGGAGTTCTACAGGAAACCTTCACGACATTTTTTTGTGCAGGTAATAGTTTACGAGATAATTGCAATTATGAGAAACACATTTTCATTGCAGAAAATATACGAAATTGCGCTAGAGTTCTGATGACAATCCGATCACATTTCTCGATAGCGCCCCAAGAGTTTTATCGAAAAACTTAACATATTTTCTTGCGAAGATAATCTTTTCTAATTGCAATAATGTGGGACCCCCCTATATGAACATAGAGCATTTCGATCGGAAGGTGAACCGAGCTGCCCTAGTTGTGATCGGTGCATGAGTACAAGTTGGCACACATCGTGTCGACTGTCGATATGTATCCTCAGTAATCTAGGTAGTTGCCATTTTTACTCTACTTATTGCGTTTTATTACAACAACTTCGATTTAATTTGATACTCTTTGCTACAATTGTGTACTGGATTTGAAGAGAGATGTCTCCATAACGTGCTTTCACGAATTCCTGTTACTTCAGCGTTCAATACATATTGGGATTCTGCAACATACATTTAGAAAGATATCTGCTATTTTTTTTCTGAGAAGAGTCCAGATGTGTCATACAGTTCAAGCACCTTTTGTACTTGCATTTGTTCAGTTTCACAGTTGGATAACAGGGATATGGGTAGGACCTCGTTCGCTTGGACTTATTCAGTTAAATAAGAGTGTGTGTTTTGTAGTGACCTAAATTGGTTGATTTAACTGCCTAAGTCAAGTTCCTACCCCTATCCCTGTTACACAACAGCGAAACTCAACGAATGAAAGCACAAAAGGTTTTTGAATTGTACGACGTATGAAGGCCTCTGAGCAAAAATAGCAGATGTCTTGCTAAATGTTGGGAAGTCCCAGTATGCATCGAGCATTGAAGCAACAGGAATTCGAGAAAGCACATTATAGAGATAGCTATGTTCTAATCCAGTACATAATTGTAGCAAAGAGTATAAAATTAAATTGAAGTTTTTGTAATAAAACGCAATAAGTAGACTAAAAATGGCAACTACCTAGATCACTGAGGATACATAACGACAGTCGACAGGATGTGTGCCGACTTGTACCTGCCTACACCGATCACAACTAGGGCAGCTCAGCTCACCTTCCGATCGGTGGCGCAGTGGTTAGCACACTGGACTCGCATTCGGGAGGACGACGGTTCAATCCCGTCTCCGGCCATCCTGATTTAGGTTTTCCGTGATTTCCCTAAATCGTTTCAGGCAAATGCCGGGATGGTTCCTTTGAAAGGGCACGGCCGATTTCCTTCCCAATCCTTCCCTAACCCGAGCTTGCGCTCCGTCTCTAATGACCTTGTTGTCGACGGGACGTTAAACACTAACCACCACCACCACCACCACCTTCCGATCGAAAAGCTATATTTTCGTAAAGTGGGTTCCACATTATTGGAATTATTGTTGTGGTTGGCAGGAGAGCCAACACCGTTTTACTAAAGGAGGCCGAAATGCACGCGTTGTAGCTCACGGAGGTTGGCGTGAGGTCTGGAACATGACAAGGAAATTAGAATTTAGAAAAACGGACGTAGCTGGTGGAATACTTAACTTTAATCCATTGATGATGAACTTCGGTTTTGACGGTACATGATTCACAATATCAATAGTAACTGGTAATGGCGCCTTGCTAGGTTGTAGCAAATGACGTAGCTGAAGGCTGTGCTAACTATCGTCTCGGCAAATGAGAGCGTAATTTGTCAGTGAACCATCGCTAGCAAAGTCGGCTGTACAACTGGGGCGAGTGCTAGGACGTCTCTCTAGACCTGCCGTGTAGCGGCGCTCGGTCTGCAATCACTGATAGTGGCGACACGCGGGTCCGGCGTATACTACCGGACCGCGGCCGATTTAAAGGCTACCACCTAGAAAGTGTGGTGTCTGGCGGTGACACCACATATCGAGCATTGAAGCAACAGGAATTCGAGAAAGCACATTATAGAGATAGCTGTGTTCTAATCCAGTACATAATTGTAGCAAAGAGTATAAAATTAAATTGAAGTTGTTGTAATGAAACGCAATAAGTAGACTAAAAATGGCAACTACCTAGATCACTGAGGATACATAACGACTTGTACCTGCCTACACCGATCACAACTAGGGCAGCTCAGCTCACCTTCCGATCGAAAAGCTATATTTTCGTAAAGTGGGTTCCACATTATTAGAATTATTGTTGTGGTTGGCAGGAGAGCCAACACCGTTTTACTAAAGGAGGTCGAAATGCACGCGTTTTAGCTCACGCAGGCTGGCGTGAGGTCTGGAACATGACAAGGAAATTAGAATTTAGAAAAACGGACGTAGCTGGTGGAATACTTAACTTTAATCCATTAATGATGAACGTCGGTTTTGACGGTACATGATTCACAATATCAATAGTAACTGATAATGGCGCCGTGCTAGGTCGTAGCAAATGACGTAGCTGAAGGCTATGCTAAACTATCGTCTCGGCAAATGAGAACGTAAGCAGGCAGTGAACCATCGCTAGAAAAGTCGGCTGTACAACTGGGCGAGTGCTAGGAAGGCTCTCTAGGCCTGCCGTGTGGCGGTGCTCGGTCTGCAATCACTGATAGTGGCGACACGCGGGTCCGACGTATACTACCGGACCGCGGCCGATTTAAAGGCTACCACCTAGCAAGTGTGGTGTCTGGCGGTGACATCACAATTATAAACGACTATCTTCACAAGAAAATATGTTAAGTTTTTCGATAAAACTCTTGGGGTGCTATCGACAATTGTGATCGAAACTGTCATCAAAACTCTAGTGCGATTTGGTATATTTCCTGTTTTGGGTTTCTCATTATTGCAGTTATCTGGTAAACTACTATC
Source organism: Schistocerca serialis cubense (assembly GCF_023864345.2). Taxonomy (NCBI): domain Eukaryota; kingdom Metazoa; phylum Arthropoda; class Insecta; order Orthoptera; family Acrididae; genus Schistocerca; species Schistocerca serialis. Next base: position 163,860,088 of record NC_064643.1, on the reverse strand, counting down.
TGCGCAAAAAATGTCATTAGGGCTTCCTGTAGAACTCTTGGGGAGCTATTGAGAATTGTGATTATTATTTTTTTCGGAAATTTGTCAATAAACTTTGTTGTACAAGATTAAAATTTTCCCGATTGCTAGTATTTGTTTCGCGAAACTCTGCAGAACTATTCCAATTTTGTATAGAGAACTGTACAACTCAAGAACTTGGAGAAAATGTTTATATTTCGAAAGTCAAGTATCAACTTCACCAGACTGTGTGCAAGGACATCTTGAGGCAAACAAGTCAAAGATAAACTTGTGAACACAGGCACGCTCTATGTATGATCGATTAACGTGAATGTGTCGCTGCACACAGTTCAGTGCTACCTGACAGTAGTAAATAACGTGGTTGTGTACTGGAGCTTGTACTGTACCGAATATCATGGCTACATTTTTCAGGCCCAGTAATGTGATCAACTGTTTTACTATATGAGGTATTTAACTACTGCCAACTTACTGTTTTTACTTCTAGTTACAAACTGTTTATTGCACTTTGACTCTCTCGCATATCAGGCTAACAATGGACTGCCCATATACATGATTGTAACCTAAGACATATGTGGTCAACAGGTTAAACATTGTAGGTGCTCTTTTTACTCTTTTTGGTCTTATTTTATTCTCAGACTATAACCAGTCGTCCGCAGCTCGTGGTCGTGCGGTAGCGTTCTCGCTTCCCGCGCCCGGGTTCCCGGGTTCGATTCCCGGCGGGGTCAGGGATTTTCTGTGCCTCGTGCTGTCCTTGGGTTAGTTAGGTTTAAGTAGTTCTAAGTTCTAGGGGACTGATAACCACAGCAGTTAAGTCCCATAGTGCTCAGAGCCATTTGAACCAATTATAACCAGTCGTTATGTTGTAATCTGTATTCTAATTATGTTTTTAGGAATATTATAGCATCGCTTTGTTGTCCATCTGTCTATCTGTATGGCTGTTAAGAACCCTTTTTCTCAGAAACGGGTGGACGTATCACGTTCAAATGTATGTCAGATATTAAAGCCTATGTTCCCTAGATGGTGTAAAAATTTTACCCTTCTAAGTTAGTTCAATCAAAAGAGACGGCCAATTACGTCATATATTTTGATACTCGAAAACTCACTTACAAAAACCTATAGGGTACTTCCAGTTCAGCTAAAATCATGATATTCGACAAGAAGGAAGGTTTCACATTGCAAGTAAAGGAAAAAGTCCGAAAATTGTTAATTTGTAATTGTATAACAGGAATTTTTTTTTGTCATTTTTACTATTTATCTGTCTGTCTGTCCATCTGTAAGACCCCTTTTTCTCTTGAACAGGTCGGCGTAACAAATAAAAATTTATTTTGCAGCCTAAGGTATATGGGGCCTTGCGGAGGTAAGTATTTTAAGCTTCCAAGTCCTACTTGCATTTGTCCAATGTTTCCTAATATGAATGCATTTACTTGAGAATGGTTATACAGATCTGGGTGGGAGGCACCTACCTGATTAAATTTGGGCAGTCTAGTAGAAGAGCAGAGAGATAAATCTGATGAAACACAGTGAATATTCCCCCAGCAGCAATGTTTGATGTATTCCTTCACAGAATATATGAACACCATACACAAAAGATTCTCAGTAAACTTGCACTGTAAAATTCGGATAAAATCCCAAGCTTTCGATGAATACACCTATCATCGTCATGAGAGGCTATGTCTGCCCGGCGTGAAAATGGCGACGCTCCCACTTTGACACCCAAAGGACGGCATCTAATTGGCTGCCATGATGACATCACGGATACAGTATGTACACCTACATCCAGAAAAATTTCGACTCCGTGTCATTACGATTAAGCGCTTTGTTTGAGCATCCCATTATACAGTACTGGTTTCTCACAGTCAGAGATCATTTACAGTTCGACATTCATATTTATTTAGCTTTTTCCTCCCAGTTTCCAGTCACCCAGTTTAGGTTCATCGATGCATTCTGGGATGATTCGCTGAAAGACGGCACCATACTATTGCCATCTGAGTTTATGATGTGCCTCCAATGATCTCATAGCTGTAGGTATGTAAAATCATAGCCTTTCTTGCTTTGTAAGTCACCCAATCTAAAAGTATTCCTTATCTCAGGAACATCAATTTAATTTTGTACCTAAAATCAATCTGAGATCCTAAATATTTGCAGCATCCTCACATCCCCCTCTTAGTACACTCCTCCAAACCTACCCATGACAGGAGAGTTATGCCAACTACAGCAGTGTTAGGTAACATTCGTGCTGCATCATTGCTGTTTGCTCATCGCTTCTCACTGATGACTCATCACTTGTCACTGCTGACTCATAATTTCTTGCTGCTGGCTCACCACTTCTCGCTGCTGGCATAAATCTTGTCACTCCTCATTGTTTGTCGCTGCTGGCTCATCACTTCTCACTGCTGGCTCATTACTTCACGGTCTAGCTCGCCACTTCTCGCTGCTGGCACATTTCTTCTCACTCCTGGCGCATCGTTTGACACTCCAGGCACAATGCTTCTCGCTGCTAGCTCATCACTTCCCACTCCTCACACATTGCTGCTCACTGCTGGAACATCGCTGCTCGCTGCTAGCACATCGATCCTCGCTACTAGCTCAACACTTCTCATTGCTCACAGATCACTGCTGCTGGCAAATCACTTGTCGCTCCTGGCACATCACTTCTCACTGCTAGCACATTGTTTCTTGCTGCTAGCTCACCAAATCTAGCTGCTGGCACATTTTTCCTCACTCTGGCGTATTGCTTCTCACTGCTCCTACAGTGATTCTCACTGCTGGCACATTTATCTTCACTACTGCCACAGTGCTTGTCGTTGCTGGCACATTGCTTCTCGCTGCTAACTCGCTGTCCCCCACTGGCACATCACTCGTCACTGCTAGCTCATCACTCTCATTGCTTGAAGATTGCTGCTGGTAAATTACAGTTGGCTCGTTACTGCTCGCACCTGGCACATCACTTCTCGCTGCTAGCTCATCATTTCTTGTTGCTAGCTCAACACTTCTTGCTGCTGACACATTTCTCCTCGCCCTAGTACATCGCTTCTCATTGCTGGCTCATCGATGGCACATTTCTCCTCGCTCTTAGTACATCGCTTCTCGCTGCCAGCACATTGCTTCGCACTGCTAACTCATTACTTCTTGCTGCTGGCTTACTGCTCCTCACTGCTGCCATATCGCTGCTGGCACATCACTGCTCGCTGCTGGCACTTTGCTTATCGCTGTTCACACATTGCTGCTTGCTGCATGCCAGGAGCAATTATCCTGCACCTGTTCTCATCACTAACTAAGTGCATTACTGGCAGTGCTGTGAAAGAAAAACTATGTTTTTGACGTTGTCTGACGACAGTAAGTAGTAGTTTGTTTACACCAAAAAGTGCTTATTGTTAAGGAGAAAGAAGTACAAGTATGCAGTGCACCTTTGAATGTAGAACACTTAAACCATGGGTACTTTCATCTGTTCTAACAAGAGTTCATGAATTATACAGATGCATTTTTCAGACTATACACATGTCACAAATTTTTCCTGTTTATATTAAATACTATTGAAACAGAAATAATTAAACTTGTCAAGAATCAGCCCAAAATTGTTATGCAATATCTGTGGAACAGTGATAAATAGACATACTCCCCCTGAGATAATATTTCAGAATGTATGGATGCATGATTTCGTGGCGATACGAATTAATAAAATTTTCTTGGGCTTCCAGCTGCGTCAGGTAGTTACACTCCCACGAGCTCTCGACCGAACTCTCCCCAGCCATTGTCAAGTGGTAAGACTGACTGCTGTGTCGCTGTGTAGCTATTGAAATAAAAACCTCTGAAAACACATTCATCAAGGACAGAGGTTTGGAGCTCAGCACAGCCTTGGACCCGGCTATCGCGATGTTCAAACGGGCGAGGATTGAAAACATTACCAAATATGGTGAGGAAGAAAGCACCAGTGACGTCACAGCCAGCAGTGCGGCTACATAACAACGTGGCCACGGCGACACAGCAATCAATCTTACCACTTGACAATGGCCAGGGAGAGCTCTGTCGAAAGCTCGTGGGATTTTAACCACCTGACGCGGCTGGAATGCCGAGAAAATTTTATTAATATTTCAGAAGTTTATATACACATCTACTTCATATGGTACATATGCCACGTATAGATTTTCGTCCTGATATTTTACTGAATGAAAACGGTAAGTTAGGTGGTGAAACAGAGAAACTAATTTCCAAAAATTATTGTGCATAATATTGTCCAGTATGAAGTGGTTGAAATGATCTGTGTGATTCTGTCCCAGATATCTATGTGTTAAATACACTTGAATTAAGTGCCTGTTTAAAATCGTTGCTTCTAGTTCTTGTTCTTAAAATTACTTCCTTAGCTCACAGCATACATTACCATCTGCGAATATTCGTTTCCTTGTTAAGATTCTGAGCAAGAGAAGTCAATCTAGATTGTAGACTATTTACAAAACACTCGTGTGACCCATTGCATTATATTGTTCAAAAGTGTGAATCTGTACCAGATATTCCAAACAACAGATATTGAATGATAAGACTTGACAGCAAATGAATTGGGAGACTGTGGGCAAAACAACCGAAATTGCGGACCATTTGGCAACAGTAGCAGAAAAACTGGTCCAGGGTAACGTCAGATAGAGTATGTAAGTAATTGATTCAGGTAATATGAGTTATCCGGCACTCATTCTATAACTGCCTATGTCCCGTGTGTAAGGACTGGCTGGAAGAAGGTGCTCCACAAAGCCAGGACACCTGACAACAAGATTCCATAAGAACTATTGGAGAACTGTTAGGAAATTGGGCAAACACAATGGTCACACCACCATAATAAAGAAGAAGAAGACAGAGAGTAAGAAGAAGGAGCAAAATGGAAGACGAAGAAGAAGAAGTAAAAAAAGGAGACTGTAACAAAGCTCGATTAAAATTTTAGTATTCCATTTATACACTGGTATGAAATCCTGATCAATCATAAAGCAAAATTTGTATTGTACTTTTAAACCTTATGCTTTTTGTGCAAGTATCAATGTTCTGTTTAGTTGTGAGCGCAGTATGTCGAATCTAAGTGCGTTCGAAGTGGGATAATTGATGTTGCTCGTATGCTGTGTGCTTTCATAACCAAGGCATCCGAAGCGTTTGGTGGTTCAAGAGACAGCACATCGAAGATGTATACTGCGTACAGGGAAAGCAGAAAAACATCATCCGCTAAGACACAACGCGGATGAAAGTGTTTTTTTGAAAAATAGCGATGGACGGCCATTGAAGAGGGTTGTGACTAAAAATGATAGGACGAGAGCTGCAAAAGTCACTGCAGAATTGAGTGTCGTAGTCACGAATCCTGTTAGTATCAAAACAACAGAGCTCCATAAGCTGGGAATAACGTAACCAGCTGGAATTCCAAAACCACTCATCAGTTATTCAAATGCCTGTAAGAGGAAAACATGGTGCCAAAGCCGTAACACCTGGACTATGGAGCAACGAAAGACTGTCAATTGGTTGGATTAGTCTTGTTTCACACTATTTCCAACTTCTGGCCAAGTTTACATCCCAGCAGTGAAACATGGTGAGGATTCCGTGATGGTTTGGGTAGCCACGTCATGATATTCCATAGGCCCCATGGTTACTCTGCAAGGTCGCATTATTGTCAAGTGTCATCTGACCATTTTGGCTGATCACGTCCTTCCCAAGGTGCAATGTTTGCTCGCCAATAGTGATGCTGTGCTGTAAGACGACAAGATCCCTGTTCACACAGCTAGTATAGTCCAGTTCTGGTTTTTCGGGCACGAGGGTGAATTGTTGCATCTCCGCTAGCCACCACAGCCGCCAGATCTTAATATTACTGAGCCTGTGTGGTCTAGTTTGAAGAGAAGGATGCGTAATCGCTATTCACCTCCACCATTGTTACCTGAACTTGGCACTATTTTGCAGGAAGTTTGGTATCAAATTCTGTTAAATATCATACAAGACCTGTATTTATCTAAGCCGAAACGACGGGAAGTCGTTTTGATTGCTAACGGTTAGCCAACACCGTATTAGGCATGGTGATGTGTTTATGGGTGTTTCCGTATTTTGACCTCCCCCTGTATATGACACAGAGGCTTCACTTCTTCTAAGAATGCGTTTGTAAGAGCTAACTGTCTACTGTTGAGGCTTAACTGTTAATCTGGAAATAAATAAAAATGGAAGTCCTTTTTGTAGCTGCATGTTTCTTTCTAAAATCGTATATTTCTGTCTGGTGAAAATCGGAGTTCTAACTTTGCAAGTTTTGAAATGCAGATTAATGCAAGGAAAAAAAATACCAGGAGTGTGATAATGAAGAAAACACTCTCACATTAATTTTCTGAAACCTTAAGGTTTCGGTAGTGGAACGGTGATATGAAAATCCACGGTTTGCTATTGTTTCAACGAACGAATACACTAGAAAAAAACAACCGCGAAATTTAGAAGAATGTTTACCAGAACTATGAAATAGAGTGTGAGAGTAACAATACAGTTGTCCTTATTGCATGTAGACTTCACTGTAATTAAAATGTTTTCTTAATCAGAAAGTAGCAATAGATGTGGTGCCTTATGTCAGAAAAGGTATCCAACCATTTATATTTTTCGGAGGTTGATTCTTGAAAGAAAGAACCAAACTTTAATTCCCCTCCCCCCCTCCCCATTCAGCTCTTTCTTTCTTACAATCTCCTATGTTTTACCTTTTTACTTCATCCTCCCAAAGATAATAAAAATGTCAAGTGGTTTTCATTTAAATTAAATTTATTCTTTTAAATTCTCTCTCTCTCTCTCTCTCTCTCTCTCTCTCTCTCTCTCTCTCTGCCAAAAAAAAAAATATTGTGACATATTTTACATTAACTTTTCTTAGTTTTCAGTCTTTCATTTCACACTTACAAACGCCTCCCTATTCCTTGCTATTTCCTCCTTTTACCTTCCCATCTATCTCTCTCTTCCTCTGTCTCCTCATCCTCCTCCTCCATCTGTCATATGTATGCAGACATCACACGAGCTTACACTACTTACTCACTCTTACACACACACACACACACACACACACACACACACACACACACACACACAAACAACCGCGCTGCGCGCGCGCGCGCGCGCGTCGAGAATACGGCAGAGCCCTCAGCGTCCAAAGAGACGAACAACATACTTAATATCGACAGCATATCGGCTTCTCGAGACACGTTAGTGACCCGTGGGGATTGGACAAGGTAGGTTGCGTGCTGTCACACTACAAAAATTTTAAGTCAAGTTCGTGTGCAAGGACGTGAAAGTTTCCTACAGTAGTTTCCAATCTTTGAAAGCGAATGTTATTATTTAGTGCAGACATGCGAGACTACAGCGACAGCTTCCATTAGTGATGGCTGATGGTTAATTCTTTAGTTCGATGTACAGTGTGTAGAGATTTAGAAGAAACTGGTGTTACTGAAGGAAGGAAACCTTACCGTGCAAATAACTAGGGGTGAGAGGCTTCTTAAAAAGAAAATGAACTATGTGGTTTCCATGAAAGCCGATATGTATAATTTTTTGTGGGTGGTGGATTCCCTTGTTTTGAATATTGGTCCTAAATTATTTTTCTCTGCTGAGATATTTGATGACGTTACAGTGCCATATTTGGAAGTTAAGTGGAGTGTGAGAGTGATGTATGTTTCTGGTTCAGTGATATGAATTTGAAACTCATCGGAATGTAATGAATTCGCCGCAGAGCTGATATTAGTATGCATATGTAGAGGTTTCTTTGTTCTCATCTCGTGGGTCAAGGCGTGGATGGTGGTTCTTGTCTAAACTATTTAGTTAATACCAAAGAGTTGGACGTTGGCCTCAATCTACAGATAAATCTTACCTAAAATGGAATAATTGCCTCACTTAGTGAGACTACACACCTTACTGCACCCGGACATCGTTGAAGCTCATCACTGCGATCATAAACTGTGAAAGTAAGAATGTGCCTATGACATGTAACAGGGGACTTTTCGTCATTTAGGGACAAATAAACAAAGGGGAACTAAGAAATGGAATGAACTTCCTCTGGTGACTAATTGTTTAGTCTGTTCGAGTCTTATTCTCTAAAACTGATGGCGTCGCGTTTTCGACTTCTTAATGGCTTCCGACCTGAGGTAAATTCTAGTCTCAATATCTATATTTCGATCTTTTATGTTATATACAGACGGAAAAAATCTCAGCGCCGAAAAATAATTAATGTTGTTGTTGTTGTTGTGGTCTTCAGTTCTGAGACTGGTTTGATGCAGCTCTCCATGCTACTCTATCCTGTACAAGCTTCTTCATCTCCCAGTACCTACTGCAACCTACATCCTTCTGAATCTGCTTAGTGTCTTGATCTCTGGGTCTCCCTCTACGATTTTTACCCTCCACGCTGCCCTCCAATGCTAAATTTGTGATCCCTTGATGCCTCAAAACATGTCCTACCAACCGATCCCTTCTTCTAGTCAAGTTGTGCCACAAACTTCTCTTCTCCCCAATCCTATTCAATACCTCCTCATTAGTTACGTGATCTACCCACCTTATCTTCAGCATTCTTCTGTAGCACCACATTTCGAAAGCTTCTATTCTCTTCTTGTCCAAACTGGTTATCGTCCATGTTTCACTTCCATACATGGCTACACTCCATACAAATACTTTCAGAAATGACTTCCTGACACTTAAATCTATACTCGATGTTAACAAATTTCTCTTCTTCAGAAACGATTTCCTTGCCATTGCCAGTCTACATTTTATATCCTCTCTACTTCGACCATCATCAGTTATTTTACTCCCTAAATAGCAAAACTCCTTTACTACTTTAAGTGTCTCATTTCCTAATCTAATCCCCTCAGCATCACCCAATTTAATTTGACTACATTCCATTATCCTCGTTTTGCTTTTGTTGATGTTCATCTCATATCTTCCTTTCAAGACACTGTCCATTCCGTTCAACTGCTCTTCCAAGTTCTTTGCTGTCTCTGACAGAATTACAATGTCATCGGCAAACTTCAAAGTTTTTACTTCTTCTCCATGAATTTTAATACCTCCTCCGAATATTTCTTTTGTTTCCTTTACTGCTTGCTCAATATACAGATTGAATAACATCGGGGAGAGGCTACAACCCTGTCTCACTCCTTTCCCAACCACTGCTTCCCTTTCATGCCCCTCGACTCTTATAACTGCCATCTGGTTTCTGTACAAATTGTAAATAGCCTTTCGCTCCCTGTATTTTACCCCTGCCGCCTTCAGAATTTGAAAGAGAGTATTCCAGTTAACGTTGTCAAAAGTTTTCTCTTAGTCTACAAATGCTAGAAACGTAGGTTTGCCTTTTCTTGATCTTTCTTCTAAGATAAGTCGTAAGGTTAGTATTGCCTCACGTGTTCCAACATTTCTACGGAATCCAAACTGATCCTCCCCGAGGTCCGCTTCTACCAGTTTTTCCATTCGTCTGTAAAGAATTCGCGTTAGTATTTTGCAGCTGTGACTTATTAAACTGATAGTTCTGAAATTTTCACATCTGTCAACACCTGCTTTCTTTGGGATTGGAATTATTATATCCTGCTTGAAGTCTGTGGGTATTTCGCCTGTCTCATGCATCTTGCTCACCAGATGGTAGAATTTTGTCATGACTGGCTCTCCCAAGGCCATCAGAGCAATAAAATTTCAGAATACATTTGTCCAGGTAACGTATTTAAGTGATTAATTTTGCAAGAGAACAGGTTAATGTAAGTGCGAAATAAGCCATTGAGAATGTGAAATTCTGGTACATTGACAAACGGAGTAACAGTCAGGCTGTTGAAGGCAAGAATGTAATCGTGCATGCATTGTGTGCACAGGTGCTGGATGCCAGTTTGTGGGATGGAGTTCCATGCTTGTTGCACTTCGTCGGTCAATATAGAGGCAGTTAATGCTGGTTGTGGATGATGCTGGAGTTATCATCCGATGATGCCCCATATGGAGACAGATCTGGTGATAGAGCAGGCCAAGGCAACATGTCGACACTCCATAGAGCATGTTAGGTTACAACAGAGGTGTATGGGCAAGAGTTATCCCCTTGGAAAACGCCCTCTGGAATGCTGTTCATAAATGGCAGCACAAAGGGTCGAATCACCGAACTGGCGCACAAATTTGCAGTCAGGGTGCGCGGCGGAATCACGAGACTGTCCCTGCTTTCAAACGAAATCGCATTCCAGACTATGGTCTCCAGGTGTAGGTCCAGTGAGTCTAGCATGCAGACAGGTTGGCTACAGGCCCTCGACTGGCCTCCTCTTAACCAGCACACAGCCGTCACTGGCACCGAGGCAGAACCAGCTTGCATCAGAAAGACCTCCATCCTGCCCTCCGATGAGCTCTCGTTTGACACAACTGACGCTGCAAATGGTGGTTTGGGGTCAGTGGACTGCACGCTACAGGCCGTCTGGCTCGGAGCTGTCCTTGAAGTAACGAATTTTTAACAGTCCGTTGTGTCACTGTGGTGCAGGCTGCTGCTCAGATTGCTTCTGGAGAAGCAGTACGATGCGACAGAGCCATACGCTGAACACGATGATCTTCCCTGTGGACAGTACCACCGTTTTCCGACTGTACATTCACGTGAGCACCACTGCCAGCAATGCTGTACAATGGCTTCATTCCAGCCAAGTCTTCCTTCAACATCTCAGAAGGAATATCCAGCTCGTTCTAGTCCTAACACACGACCTCATTCAAACGCAGTGAGATGTTGATAACGGTGTCTATCTCGCCTTAGATGCATCCTTGACTAACATCAACTCAATAGTAACTAACGCTCACGACCGTTACAGCGTGTGTTTAAAGCAGACTTTGAATGCATGGTTTCGCGGCGATATGAATTAATAAGATTTTCTCGGACTTCCAGCCGCGTCAGGTGGTTAAAATCCCACGAGCTTTCGACCGAGCTCTCCCCGGTCATTGTCAAGTGGTGAGACTGACTGCTGTGTCACCGTGGCGGCGTCGTTATAGAGCCGCACTGCTGGCTGTGGCGTCACTGCTGCTCTCTTCCTCGTCATATATGGTCATGTTTTCATTCCGCGTCCGTCGCGCCCGTTTTAACATCGCGACAGCCGGATCCCAGACTGTGCTGAGCTGCAAACCTCCGTCCCTGGTGTTCTCAGAGGTTTTTATTTCAATAGCTTCTTTTATGACGCTATTCGAAAATCCCTTCGTCTCCATAACGACAGATGTTTCGTCGAATAGAATTCAGTGTCCATTTTCTAAGGCGTGTTCTGCCACGGCTGATTTTTCTCGATAGCGTAGCCGTAAGCATCTCTGGTGTTACGTCCGGCGTTGTTCCACCGTGCGCACTGTTTGGCCGGCGTAGTAACAGTCACACTGACATGGTATCTTGTACACTCCAGGCGTCCTAAGCCCTAGATCGTCATTCACAGGCCTGATGAGCTGACGAATTTTTGCTGGGCCTGAACGCCGTTGAAATGTTATATCTCTTCAGCAGCCGGCTAATCTTTCCCGACATTGCACTACGGAAAGGTAAATACACAAGTTTCTTGCTTTCTTCTTCGGTGGTGTTCTCTTTTCTGTTGGTGTCTTTCTTGCGTGAAAGACTGGCTCAACAGTGTGTGAAGAGGAACTGCATTCATATATCTCTCACACAACAGAGACAAAACATGCCCTAGTTATTCGCAGGAATACCACCTGTGGTACACCTTTCTGCAGACGACTTGGTTTCTTCTACATGAGATGGTCATCTCATCAGTATATTTATTCCTTAACGAACTTTGTTGTAAATAATACATATCTTTTTCCAACTAACTGCTTAGTACACAGTATCAGTACTAGGAATAAGAACAATGTACATAAAGATTTAAAATCACTTACTCTTGCCCAGAAAGCAGTCCAGTGTTCAGCAACGCGTATTTTCAGTAAGTTACTAGCAACCATTAAGAGTTTAGTTTCAGACAAGGCACAATTTAAACATAATTTAAAAGAATTTTTGGTGGGCAACACCTTCTATTCCATCCATGAATTTCTCAACAAGTGCAGTAGACAGCATTAACAAAAATTTATTGTACTTTAATTTTTTGCTATATTTGGTTGTAACAGCCAAGTAACAACCTATTGTGTGAATCATGGCTGTATGGGAAGCAAATGTAAGTCTTAATTCTGTAAATAGTGGTAGTTTAATTTTTAAACTTGTACATAATTTGTCTGCTCTTAACTGAGGATCATTGAAATGAATAATTTACTTCAATTTTTTACAACACTTAGTTGTAATAGCCAAGTAACTAGCTACTGTGTGAATGGATTTCAACCCGTAATTATTAGAAGTTTAATTTTAATTCCTTCTTCTTCTGTAGTGGTCAATCCAAGGATTGGTTTGCAACAGCTACAATGGAAGCTTGTCTCCATTCTGTGCGTCTTTCAGCTTTTCTCTTCATTTCTTTATAGGTGTTACATCTCACATCTTTCACGATTTGATCCATGTACCTCAGTCGTGGTCTTCTTCTTGGTCTTTTTCCCTCGACATATCCCTCTATGATTGTGTTCAGGAGTCCTTTATGTCTTAATAGATGGCCTGTAAATTGCTCTCTTCTTTTGACAATGAAACTCCAGAAGCTTCTCTTCTCACCTGCTCTTTCCAGAACCACTTCATTTGTGACCTTGTCGATCCATTTTGTTTTGAGCATGCGTCTATAGCAGCACATTTCAAAAGAATTTAGCTTCTGCTGTTCCTCTGTCCCGAGAGTCCATGTTTCACACCCATAGCATGCCACACTCCACACATATGATTTTAATTCATGTACATAATTTTACTGTTTATTGATTGAGGATCATTAAAATTAATGAAACTCAAGTTTTTATAATTTCATTTTTGTAATGTGTTTATCTGACATGTTCCATACCGAGGAGGACTCCATCTTTTGTGAGTCTATGGAATGAATAATTAATGTAATCTAAACTAATAACAGACTATAGCACCAGCATTGATCCCCTCTGCTCCTCTCCACCGCTCCCCTCCCCCCTCCCTCCCCCCCCCCCCCCCCCCGCCGCCACGCAAACAGTTCTTCTCATAAATTATGATCCCGGTCGCAATATAATACTCCGTTATTTGAATCTGCTAAAACTAAACCCATTTGGCGAAGAAATGTTGCAAAAGGACTTACCACTGCTAGACAAACTAGATCATTGGGTACAGACCCTCCAAAACCACTCAAAAAGCCTCTTAGACACTTTCACTTTTCTCCAGATATTATCACTCATGTGACCTGCTCCTGTTCATACGAAGAATTTTGGGGTCGCACAAATAGAGCAAAACCAGATCACAGATAAGCATGGAGACTAGTTAGCTCACATTGTCATTAAGAAATTGAAAAATAGTAAAGTAATGGAATCAGATTATATGGGACAGTTACAAATTCAATATTTTGATACCAGAAGGAAACGCTCTGCTTCCATAAATTTTCCCAAGTTGATTTGCCTATAGATGACGAAATTATCCCTAAGACATGTCACTGACGTCCTTTTCCAGCACATCATTAAAAACACTGTGAACAATGACTCCGCCGGCCTATATGTACCGAAGGGAACTAGTTTTTAGGGGAAAATGTCGTTGTCTGTACAAAAAAAGGTTCAAATGGCTCTGATCACTATGGGACTTAACATCTATGGTCATTAGTCCCTAGAACTTAGAACTACTTAAACCTAAACTACCCTAAGGACAGCACACAACACCTAGTCATCACGAGGCAGAGAAAATCCCTGACCCCGCCGGGAATCGAACGTTGTCTGTACAAATAATAACTTTGATAGATAAAAAATCAGTCTCATTACTTCTGTCTCACACACTTTGTAGATGCGACTGATCAAGCGAGGACATCTACATTCTAGTGGGGTGGCCAGATGAAAAGGTACTGTTTCCTTGTGGACCGGTCTGTAGCCGTCGGGTGTGTCAGTTGCCTTTGGAGGGACTGCACCTGTTTAGGCAACGCGCGGAGCCGCTACAGGCGGCGTTAATTAAGCCGTTGTTTAGCGGCAAGCGGTGTTTACACGAGCCGGCTGGCCGTGCCGTGCCTGCGGGACCCCGGCTAGGTGCGCGCTGCAGCTTGCCGGCAGCCTTTGCTTCCCTCTGTACTGTGGGGCTCTGTCGTAGCGTAAACCTCCCTTCATCTACATCAAATAGACGGAGCTCACTACACTTTGGAAGAAACCAGGCCTCGCTATAGTCGCTACATATCAGAATTCTCTCCCATGTGTGGGTGAGTGTCGTGCCGTGAAGGTAATGTACACTCGTGCTCATAAATTAAGGATAATTCTGATACATGGTGAAACAACGCTCTGGTTTGCGGTTTGCGGGTTTAAATCACGCAGAGGTGTGTTGGTGCATGTCAGAGTACGGTGCAGCGAGTAAGTGAAACGGTGTTTTCAGACGTGCTAATGGTGAGTGTTGCAAATGGCTCAAAGAACACATATTGATGACGTTATGAGGGATAGAATACTAGGGCGACTGGAGGCTGGTCAAACACAGCAAGTCGTAGCACTGGCCCTCCGTGTGATCTCAACATTATGACGATTCCAGCAGACAGGAAACGTGTCCAGGCGTTACAGTACGGGACGTCCATAATGTAAAACACCACAAGAAGACCGATATCTCACCATCAGTGACCGCAGAATGCCACGGGGTACTGCAGGTAGCCTTGCTCGGTACCTTACCGCAGCCACTGGAACAGTTGTCTCCAGAGGCACAGTCTACAGACGGCTGAACAGACATGGTTTATTCATCTGGAGACCTGCAAGGTGCATTCCACTGACCCCTGGTCACAGGAGAGCTCGCAAAGCCTGGTGTCAAGAACATAATACATGGTCATTGGAACAGTGGTCCCAGGTTATGTTCACTGACGAGTCCAGGTACAGTCTGAACGCCGCGCGGGATTAGCCGAGCGGTCTCGGGGCGCTGCAGTCATGGTCTGTCCGGCTGGTTCCGGCGGAGGTTCGAGTCCTCCCTCGGGCATGGGTGTGTGTGTCTGTCCTTAGGATAATTTAGGTAAGGTAGTGTGTAAGCTTAGGGACTAATACCCTCAGCAGTTAAGTCCCATAAGATTTCACATACATTTAAACATTTTACTGTCTGAACAGTGATTCTCGCCAGGTTTTCATCTGGCGTGAACCAGGAAACAGATACCAACCCCTTAATGTCCTTGAAAGGGTCCTGCATGGAGGTCGTGGTTTGACGGTGTGGGGTGGGATTATGATTGGTGCACGTAAACCCCTGCATGTCTTTGACAGAGGAACTGTGACAAGTGAGGTATGGACGTCATTTTGCACCAGTATGTCCGCCTTTTCAGGGGTGTAGTGGGTCCCACCTTCCTCCTGATGGATGATAACACACGGCCTCACCGAGCTGCCATGATGGAGGAGTACCTTGAAACAGAAGATATCAGGCGAATTGAGTGGCCTGCCTGTTCTCCAGACCATCGAGCACGTCTGGGATGCTCTCGGTCGACGTATCGCTGCACGTCTTCAAACCCCTAGGACACTTCAGGGGCTCCGACAGGCACTGTTGCAAGAATGGGAGGCTATACCCCAGCAGCTGCTCGACCACCTGATCCAGAGCAAGTCAACCCGTTCTCCGGCCTGTGTACGTGTGCATGGTGATCATATCCCATATTGATGTCGGGGTACATGTGCAGAAAACAGTGGCGTTTTGTAGCACATGTGTTGTGGGACGGTTTTGGCAATGTATCACCAATACCGTGGACTTACAGATCTGTGTCGTGTGTGTTCCTTATGTGCCTACGCTATTAGGGCCAGTTTTGTGTAGTGTCACGTTGTGTGGCACCACATTCTGCAATTATCCTTAATTTATGAGAATAAGTGTATATAGGAACAGGTGATGTTCCCTGGCCGGCTTTTCAATCTATAAACGACCACATAAGCGAATGGGCACTGGAGACCGTCATAACTATTGTCCGTCATTTTCTTCAGTTTTTCTTTTTTTTGGACATGAGATTGTGTTTTTTGCAGTATCTGTAAATATTTTCAGTTCTCCGCATTTATTTGCCGTATCCAACACTGTATGACACAATAAACGACTCACCATGAAGGAATTATCCGAATAGGACCGAAATCGGTAGATGTCATGTACCTGTACGGACAAACAAACGATTAAAATTTCAGAAAAACTGGATGATTTATTGAAAGGGAATACTTCACAAATCGAGTTAGCCGTTAATGTGTTGGTCCTTATGCAAGCAGTTAGTCGGAGACAGAGTTATTGGATGTTCTCCTGAGGGATATATTGCTAACTACTCTCCAATTGGCGGGTCAGATCGTCAAAATAACGAGCTGGTTGGAGCGTCGTACCCATAATGCTCGAAACGTTCTCAATTGGTCAGAGACCCGGTGGCCTTACTGGACAAGACACGGTTTGGCAAGCGCGAAGACAGGCAGTGCCTGGAGAGATATTATCTTGCTTAAATGTAATCCCAGCATGGTTTATCATGAGATGCAACAGAACGGGATGTAGAATATCGTCGACGTACCGCTACGCTGTAGTGGTGCAGCAGATCACAACCAGAGGTGTCCTGCTATGAAAACAAATGGCACTCCAGACCATTACTTCTGGTTATCAGGCTGTATGGCGAGCGACGGTCAGACTGGTGTCCCACCGCTGTCCAGGTGTCTCCAGACACTGTCCGCTGGTCATTGGGGCTCATTTCGAAGTGGGACTCATCACTGGAGACAGTTCTACTTCTTCATTCCATGTAGGCTTTCACGGCCGGCGTCTTTATCAGTAAACTCTTCCGGGCTAAGTTGCCGTGGTCGATCTGTAGAACTTCTTCTCCCTGACGTTTCGTTCTCAACTACGGAGAACATCTTCCGAGGTGAGTCGACGACTGGCTGCTAGGAGCTGGGGCCGCCGCTTATATAGAGATCGTAGGGGGCGCCACCACACGTCACATGGCGTCGATGTGCAGCTATCTCTGGCTATCGTCTGTTCTCTCGATTGCAGGCAATCGATTGTCACGTGATTGATGCAACGTCGACCGCCATATCTCATCCAATTTTAATCCTTCTTCTTTACGATTAAAATTGTATTGATGTTTGTGGATTTCAATTGCCTCTCTATACATACGTGTATAATAGTGCGACGTCCTCGCTAGCACGCTTGTTTCACCAAATTTTATGTCGTGATCTTCATCCTTAAAAACATGTTCCGCTACTGCCGATTTGTCGATATGTCCCAAGCGACAGTTTCTTTTGTGCTCCGTCAACCGTGTATTGATGCTTCTTTTGGTAGTTCCTATGTAAACCCTGCCGCAACTACAGGGAATTTTATATACCCCTGGGGTGGCTAGGGGGTGACGAGCATCTTTTGTTGATCTTAGGCATTCACTAATTTTCTTAGTAGGTCTAAAAATGGTCTCTACCAGAAACTTGGCTAGTACTTTTCCAATGCGATCCGTGATATTATGGATGAACGGAAGAAATACTTTTCCAGCTGATGGTTGTTGCTGTCTCCTATTTTTAGGCATTTTTCTATTTGGGTGAAGTGCTCGATTAATCTCGTTTTTTGTATAACCATTTTTCGCAAAGGCCATTCGTAAATGATTTAATTCTTCTTGTAAGTAGCCTGGTTCACAAATATTATTGGCCCTATCCACTAGTGTTTTTATGACCCCCCTCTTTTGCCTAGGGTGGTGGTTTGAGTTCTTATGGAGGTAGCGATCGGTATGTGTACCTTTCCTGTAGACCTTATGGCCTAAGGTCCCATCCGCCCGTTTGATAACTGATACATCCAAGAAGTTAAGTTGTCCATTCTTCTCCTTCTCCATAGTAAATTTAATCTTTGGGTTGATGCTATTTAAGTGTACCAGAAAATCATTCAAGTCTTCTTCCTCATGATTCCATATTACAAAGGTATCATCCACATACCGATACCACTTCGAGGGGCTTTTTTTGGCCGGCTGCAATGCTTGATGTTCAAAATATTCCATGAATAAATTCGCAATTGCGGGACTTAGGGGACTTCCCATGGCTACCCCATCGATCTGTTCATAAAATTCACCATTATACTGAAAATAGGTTGAGGATAGACAGTGTTGGAACAAGGCTACTATATCAGTAGGGAACATATTGGATATATGGGAGAGAGCTTCATCAACTGGAACCATCGTGAACAAAGACACTATATCAAAACTGACAAGTATGTCATTAGGACCGACAGTAATTTCCCTCAATTTCTCAATGAAGTGTAGAGAGTTTTTAATATGACTCTCAGTTTTGCCTATGTGAGGTTGTAACAAAGAGGCAAGGTGTCTGGCTAGTCCTTGGGTAAGAGCTCCAATTGCACTGACTATTGGTCTCAAAGGAACATCAGGTTTATGTATCTTTGGTAATCCATATAATCTCGGAGGATAAGCCTCCGTTTCACAAAGATACTTTTTAACTTCTGTAGGAATTGAAGACTGTTTTATCAGACGCTTGGTGGCATTCAGCACATTCGTTGTGGGATCCTTTTTCAACTTCTTGTATGTGCTGGGTTCCAGGAGATCACTGATCTTCTTGTGATAATCCTCAGTATTCATTAAAACAGTAACATTTCCCTTGTCAGCGGCAACTATAATAACATTCTTGTCTGCATTGATCTCCCGCAATGCCTTCCTTTCCCCTTGAGACAGATTGCTGCTGGGTGGCTTAGCTTTGCGTAATATCCTGGAGGTTTCCATTCTAATTTCATCAGCAGAATATGATGGTAGCTGACGAATTCCTGCCTCTATATTAGCAATAATGTCCTCCACAGGAATCTTGGATGGAGGTATTGCAAAATTCCCTCCTTTAGACAGAACAGAAAGTTCTTCCTTAGACAATTCTTTTTCCGATAAATTAATAACCGTTTGGGAATTGTTTGGAATCGCTGTTTCCTGTCGACCCTCTTGTAGACGATCAAACTTGTCCTTCTGCCTATTGGAAGACACTTCTGCACTAATCTCCATAGATCTAAATGTTAAACTGTCCACTTTGTTCCAATGACAAAACTGCATAGTATTGCTAATAAGTAAATGAAGATTTAGCAGTTGGCCATCACATACCGCCAGTCCTCGTCGTGTCTGATGTATCCGCTCACGTAGTAATGCCAGTTCCATACGAGAATAAATACGGTTAGCTTGTGGCGAATGAAACATTCTTCTCACTTTTAAAAACTTGGGAACTATACCGGTATCACGACAGCGTAGCAGAAAAGTGAGTGAGCAAAGTTGTTGACCTTTCTTCTTGCATAGGTTCTCCAGTCGTCGTACCCTAGTTGACATTTCCTCCCCGTAGAGGCGTCGAATCATTCCATGTAGGCTTTCACGGCCGGCGTCTTTATCAGTAAACTCTTCCGGGCTTAGTTGCCGTGGTCGATCTGTAGAACTTCTTCTCCCTGACGTTTCGTTCTCAACTACGGAGAACATCTTCCGAGGTGAGTCGACGACTGGCTGCTAGGAGCTGGGGCCGCCGCTTATATAGAGATCGTAGGGGGCGCCACCACACGTCACATGGCGTCGATGTGCAGCTATCTCTGGCTATCGTCTGTTCTCTCGATTGCAGGCAATCGATTGTCACGTGATTGATGCAACGTCGACCGCCATATCTCATCCAATTTTAATCCTTCTTCTTTACGATTAAAATTGTATTGATGTTTGTGGATTTCAATTGCCTCTCTATACATACGTGTATAATAGTGCGACGTCCTCGCTAGCACGCTTGTTTCACCAAATTTTATGTCGTGATCTTCATCCTTAAAAACATGTTCCGCTACTGCCGATTTGTCGATATGTCCCAAGCGACAGTTTCTTTTGTGCTCCGTCAACCGTGTATTGATGCTTCTTTTGGTAGTTCCTATGTAAACCCTGCCGCAACTACAGGGAATTTTATATACCCCTGGGGTGGCTAGGGGGTGACGAGCATCTTTTGTTGATCTTAGGCATTCACTAATTTTCTTAGTAGGTCTAAAAATGGTCTCTACCTGAAACTTGGCTAGTACTTTTCCAATGCGATCCGTGATATTATGGATGAACGGAAGAAATACTTTTCCAGCTGATGGTTGTTGCTGTCTCCTATTTTTAGGCATTTTTCTATTTGGGTGAAGTGCTCGATTAATCTCGTTTTTTGTATAACCATTTTTCGCAAAGGCCATTCGTAAATGATTTAATTCTTCTTGTAAGTAGCCTGGTTCACAAATATTATTGGCCCTATCCACTAGTGTTTTTATGACCCCCCTCTTTTGCCTAGAGTGGTGGTTTGAGTTCTTATGGAGGTAGCGATCGGTATGTGTACCTTTCCTGTAGACCTTATGGCCATTGTCATTGGAACAAAGTGGACAGTTTAACATTTAGATCTATGGAGATTAGTGCAGAAGTGTCTTCCAATAGGCAGAAGGACAAGTTTGATCGTCTACAAGAGGGTCGACAGGAAACAGCGATTCCAAACAATTCCCAAACGGTTATTAATTTATCGGAAAAAGAATTGTCTAAGGAAGAACTTTCTGTTCTGTCTAAAGGAGGGAATTTTGCAATACCTCCATCCAAGATTCCTGTGGAGGACATTATTGCTAATATAGAGGCAGGAATTCGTCAGCTACCATCATATTCTGCTGATGAAATTAGAATGGAAACCTCCAGGATATTACGCAAAGCTAAGCCACCCAGCAGCAATCTGTCTCAAGGGGAAAGGAAGGCATTGCGGGAGATCAATGCAGACAAGAATGTTATTATAGTTGCCGCTGACAAGGGAAATGTTACTGTTTTAATGAATACTGAGGATTATCACAAGAAGATCAGTGATCTCCTGGAACCCAGCACATACAAGAAGTTGAAAAAGGATCCCACAACGAATGTGCTGAATGCCACCAAGCGTCTGATAAAACAGTCTTCAATTCCTACAGAAGTTAAAAAGTATCTTTGTGAAACGGAGGCTTATCCTCCGAGATTATATGGATTACCAAAGATACATAAACCTGATGTTCCTTTGAGACCAATAGTCAGCGCAATTGGAGCTCCTACCCAAGAACTAGCCAGACACCTTGCCTCTTTGTTACAACCTCACATAGGCAAAACTGAGAGTCATATTAAAAACTCTCTACACTTCATTGAGAAATTGAGGGAAATTACTGTCGGTCCTAATGACATACTTGTCAGTTTTGATATAGTGTCTTTGTTCACGATGGTTCCAGTTGATGAAGCTCTCTCCCATATAGCCAATATGTTCCCTACTGATATAGTAGCCTTGTTCCAACACTGTCTATCCTCAACCTATTTTCAGTATAATGGTGAATTTTATGAACAGATCGATGGGGTAGCCATGGGAAGTCCCCTAAGTCCCGCAATTGCGAATTTATTCATGGAATATTTTGAACATCAAGCATTGCAGCCGGCCAAAAAAAGCCCCTCGAAGTGGTATCGGTATGTGGATGATACCTTTGTAATATGGAATCATGAGGAAGAAGACTTGAATGATTTTCTGGTACACTTAAATAGCATCAACCCAAAGATTAAATTTACTATGGAGAAGGAGAAGAATGGACAACTTAACTTCTTGGATGTATCAGTTATCAAACGGGCGGATGGGACATTAGGCCATAAGGTCTACAGGAAAGGTACACATACCGATCGCTACCTCCATAAGAACTCAAACCACCACCCTAGGCAAAAGAGGGGGGTCATAAAAACACTAGTGGATAGGGCCAATAATATTTGTGAACCAGGCTACTTACAAGAAGAATTAAATCATTTACGAATGGCCTTTGCGAAAAATGGTTATACAAAAAACGAGATTAATCGAGCACTTCACCCAAATAGAAAAATGCCTAAAAATAGGAGACAGCAACAACCATCAGCTGGAAAAGTATTTCTTCCGTTCATCCATAATATCACGGATCGCATTGGAAAAGTACTAGCCAAGTTTCAGGTAGAGACCATTTTTAGACCTACTAAGAAAATTAGTGAATGCCTAAGATCAACAAAAGATGCTCGTCACCCCCTAGCCACCCCAGGGGTATATAAAATTCCCTGTAGTTGCGGCAGGGTTTACATAGGAACTACCAAAAGAAGCATCAATACACGGTTGACGGAGCACAAAAGAAACTGTCGCTTGGGACATATCGACAAATCGGCAGTAGCGGAACATGTTTTTAAGGATGAAGATCACGACATAAAATTTGGTGAAACAAGCGTGCTAGCGAGGACGTCGCACTATTATACACGTATGTATAGAGAGGCAATTGAAATCCACAAACATCAATACAATTTTAATCGTAAAGAAGAAGGATTAAAATTGGATGAGATATGGCGGTCGACGTTGCATCAATCACGTGACAATCGATTGCCTGCAATCGAGAGAACAGACGATAGCCAGAGATAGCTGCACATCGACGCCATGTGACGTGTGGTGGCGCCCCCTACGATCTCTATATAAGCGGCGGCCCCAGCTCCTAGCAGCCAGTCGTCGACTCACCTCGGAAGATGTTCTCCGTAGTTGAGAACGAAACGTCAGGGAGAAGAAGTTCTACAGATCGACCACGGCAACTTAGCCCGGAAGAGTTTACTGATAAAGTTCTACTTCTTGAAAGAGATTCCAGTTCCAAGACATGTCTGGAGATGCCCCAGATAGTTGCAGGATACCAAACTGACTGTCGCTCGCCACAGGGACGGACATCCAGGAGTGATGGTCTGGGACACCATTTATTTTCATAGCAGGACCCCTTTGGTTATCACCCGAGGCACTGTTACAGCACAGCCGTACGTAAACGATATTCTACGCACCGTTTTGTTGCCCTTCATGGCAAACCATCCAGGGCTAAAATAGGTAATGCCCGCCCGCACATAGCGAAAGTTTCTACTGCTTATCTTCGTGTTTGACAAACCCTACCTTGGCTAGCAGGTTCGCCAGATCCCTCCCCAGTTGAGAAAATTTGGAGCATTACAGGGAGGGTCCTCCAATGACCTCGGGAGTTTGATGATCTATCAGGCCAATTGGGCAGAATATCGCACGATATCCCTCAGAAGGACATCCAACAACTCTATCAGTCAATCCCAAGCCGAATAACTGCTCGCGTAAGGGCCAGAGGCAGACCAACACGTTATTGACTTGTTCAATATGTGAAGTTCTTTCTCTTGAAGAAATTATCCAAGTTTTATGAGATTGTAATAATTTGTTTGTCTGTACATTTACATCATATCTACAGATTTCCGCCCCATTCGGATAATCCCTTCGTCAAGTGGCATTTTTGTATTAGAGTGTATATCAAAGCTACTGCAAAGATACTGTTAATTCTTCAGTTACACAGTTTTGCGACAAATGAAATTCTGTATATTTATACAGCTAGTTATATGATGTGTGCACGGTTAAGTCATTCATCGTCGACCCTGCACCGTCTTGTACTTTGAAGAGCAAGAAGGTGTTCTGCCATGGAACTCGTGATACTTGCAAATGAAAGGTGTTTGTTTACTCTCCTAGCAGCTTTACCTCCGTTGAAACTAGAAACTTTTGTTAATTTCTTATAGCTTCTATTTCGTAGTGCATGTAGGTATACTTCTACTTAATATTATTTCACTCACTGGTATTTTGTGCGTAAAAGAGCAAAAATGGTTCAAATGGCTCTAAGCGCTATGGGACTTAACATCTGACGTCATCAGTCCCCTAGACGTAGAACTACCTAAACGTAAGTAACCTAAGGACATCACACACATCCATGCCCGAGGCAGGATTCAAACATGCGACTGTAGCAGCAGCGCGATTTCGGACTGAAGCGCCTATAACCGCTCTAGGCGCTACAGTCTGGAACCGAGCGACCGCTACGGTCGCAGGTTCGAATCCTGCCTCGGCCATGGATGTGTGTGATGTCCTTAGGTTAGTTAGGTTTAATTAGTTCTTTGTTCTAGGCGACTGATGACCTCAGAAGCTAAGTCGCATAGTGCTCAGAGCCATTTGAACCATTTAGAGTTTAAAATTTCAGTTGACTATCTGTTCCTACGTACATGACCATTTTATTCCTTGGATCACTTTCCCACATAATCTTACTTTTGAGAGGAAACATATTTGTACTGTCAGAAAAAGATTGCAGCAAAGAAAAAGTGAATGATATCGTTTAAAATGGAAAAACAAAATATATTAAACTATTACAGGGCTACCGAGCGAGGTGGCGCAGTGGTTAGCACACTGGACTCGCATTCGAGAGGACGACGGTTCAATCCCGCGTCCGGCCATCCTGATTTAGGTTTTCCGTGATTTCCCTAAATCGCTCCAAGCAAATGCCGGGATGATTCCTTTGAAAGGGCACGGCCGACTTCCTTCCCGAATCCGATGAGACCGATGACCTCGCTGTTTGGTCTCTTCCCCCAAACAACCCAACCCTATTACAGGGCTAGGTAGAAGAGAACGTCTGAAATGTATTCCTAGATACAACACTCTACCCTATTGTCAGGTGTTGCGAAACTGCGAACCTGCTTGACAGCATTTCTTTCGTGGCAGTAACTTCGGTGTCAGCACTCGTTCTCCACTGTAAGGCGCACTTAACACCAAAATTTTACTTTATCGCAGCTACCGTGATTAAAGCTAGCTTTAAAGGACGGGTAGAAACCTTGCAAACTAGTGAAACAGCAGTCGTATTCAGACTCAGATAAATAGGTGTATTGAAATCTGCAATTAGATATACCAAGTAGCTCACTGTTTGGCAAATGGAATCGCACTGAAACAGCTAGCGGGCAGCTGTAGCCGACCGAGACATAACGCAGCAACAGGGAAGTAAACGGCTTTTGTGACATTTACGAGTTCCTAACCAGGAGCGAATTTTATTATATCATCTGTGTGCTTTAATAGTTTAGTTTCTTGAGTTTCTGTGTATATATTTAATATCTAATGGCCACAGTTCTCGCATTTTCGTTTTCGTCGGAAAGTAAACCGATTTTGTGACATATTACAAGTTCCTAATCAGGGGAGAATTATTTAGTTTCACCTGAGTGCTTCGGTAGTTAGGTTTTTGAATATCTGCGTTTTCGTCAGGGTCTACAGTAGAGTTGCGCAGCACGTGCCGACAGTCCGTTTATCTGCATAGTTTAGTTTTTCACGGTCTTTAGTGTGGACAGGGACTACGATTGCTGTGTGCGGACGCGAGCTGAGTTGGTGACACTTCGCTCTCAGCTTCAGGCTGTGATGGCTTCGGTTACACAGCTTGAGGCTGCAGTGGATGGGCACCACTCTTGTGGGCCGGCCGTGGGGAGACAACGGACGTCCACCACGACAGAGACCTCCGATCGGTCCTCACCAGTGGCCAACTCAGTTTCTGCTCGCACTGAGGCTGACCCCTCACCTGTGGTCGAGTGGGAGGCCGCCCCAGGGCGAAGCAGGCGGCGAAAGACTTCACAGGCGCCGGCCGGAGTGGCCGATCGGTTCTAGGCTCTTCAGTCTGGAACCGCGCGACCTCTACGGTCGCAGGTTCGAATCCTGTCTCGGGCATGGATGTGTGTGATGTCCTTAGGTTAGTTAGGTTTAAGTAGTTCTAAGTTTTAGGGGACTGATGACCTCCGCTGTTAAGTCCCATAGTGCTCAGAGCCATTTGAATCATTTTGAACTTCCCAGGCGGCCGCACGAAAGGCCTCCCCGGTTTGTCTGACAAACAGGTTCCAGGTGCTGTCTGTGGCTGACACTGTCGCTGAGCCATGTGCTGTCACCTGTCCTGTTTCAGACGAAACCACTCAGCCTGCAAGATCCGGGCAACCACAGAGGGTGGGATTATTGGTAGTTGGGAGCTCCAGAGTTAGGCGCGTTATGAGGCCCCTTAGGGATTTGGCTGACAAGAAGGGAAAGAAAAGCAATGTGCACTCGGTGTGCATACCGGGTGGAGTCATTCCAGGTGTGGAAAGGGTCCTCCCGGATGCCATGAAGAGCACAGGGTGCAGCCAACTGCAGGTGTGGCTCACGTCGGTACCAATGATGTGTGTCACTTTGGATAAGAAGAGATTTTCTCTGGTTTCGAGCGGCTAACAGAAGTGGTAAACGCTGCCAGTCTTGCCTGCAAGATGAAAGCAGAGCTGACTATTTGCAGCATAGTCGACAGGACCGATTGCGGACCTCTGGTGCAGAGCCGAGTGGAGGATCTGAATCAGAGGCTCAGGCGGTTCTGCGACCGTGTAGGCTGCAGATTCCTCGACTTGCTCCGAAGGGTGGTTGGGTTTCGGGCTCCGATAAATAGGTCAGGTGTCCACTATACGCAGGAGGCGTCTACACGGGTAGCAGGGGCTGTGTGCCGTGGACTGGGCTCTTTTTTGGGCTAAAGGGCCTCGGGAAAACACAAGAAGGGCTTCAAAAGGTGCAGGCCGAACACAGAAAGAACGTAGATACAGGAACCATTGCTATTGTCGTAGCTGTGTTGGGAAAGTACCAGAGATCCAAGCTCTAATAGAAAGCACTGATGCTCAAATCGTTATAGGCACTGAAAACTGGCTAAAGACGGATACAAGCTCAGCCGAAATTTTTGCGAAGAACCTAACGGTGTTCCGAAAGGATAGGCTAGACACGGTTGGCAGTGGTGTGTTTGTTGCTGTTAGAAGTAGTTTAACTTGCCGCGAAATTGAAGTAGATACTTCCTATGAGTTAGTATGGACAGAGCCCATTGTTGGCAATCGGAATAAAAAATAATAGGATCCTTCTACCGTCCTCCCAATTCAGATGGTACAGTTGCTGAAAGCTTCAAAGAAAACTTGAGTTTGACTTCAAACACGTACCCAACTCATACGGTAATAGTTGTTGGTGACTTTAATTTACCCTCGATATGTTGGCAAAAATACATGCTTAATTCCGGAGGTATGCATAAAATATCATCCGAAATTGTGCTAAACGCGTTCTCTGAAAATTATTTCGAGCAGTTAGTTCATGAGCCCACGCGAAAAGTAAACGGTTGTGAAAACACACTTGACCTCTTAGCAACAAATAATCCTGAGTTATTAACGAGCATCAAAACCGATACAGGGATCAGTGATCAGTGGGTTGTCCTCCAAAAATAAGAGAAAAATATACCTATTCAAAAAAGCAGATAAAAATTCACTTGACACCTTCCTGAGAGACAATCACCACTCATTCCAAATTAATAATATAACTGTAGACCAGATGTGGCTTCAATTCATAGAAATAGTATCAGCAGCAACTGAGAGCTTTATATCAAATAAATTAACAAACGACGGAGCTGATCCTCCTTGGTACACAAAACGGGTTAGAACACTGTTGCAGAAACAACGAAACAAACATGACAAATTTAAACAGACGCAAAATCCCCAAGATTGGCGATCTTTTACAGAAACTCGAAATTTAGCGCGGACTTCTATGCCGGATGCTTATAATAGTTTCCACAACGAAACGTTGTCTCGAAACTTGGAAGAAAATCCAAAGAGATTCTCGTCGTATGTGAAGTGTGTTAGCGGCAAGAAACAATCAATGTCTTCTCTGCGCTGTAGCAACGCAGATACTATCGAAGACAGTGCTGCCAAAGCAGAGTTGCTAAACACATCCTTCCGAAACGCCTTTACAAAAGAAGACGAAGTAAATATCCTAGAATTCGAATCGAGAACAGCTGCCAACGTGAGTAACGTAGAAGTAAATATCCTCGAAGTAGTGAGACAACTTAAATCAATAAAGGCAAGTCTTCCGGTCAAGACTGTATACCAATTAGGTTCCTTTCGGAGTATGCTGATGCATGAGCTCCATACTTAACAATCATATACAACCGTCCACTTGACGAAAGATCCGTACCCAAAGACTGGAAAGTTGCACAGGTCAGGTAGTACGAGTAAAGAAAGGTAGTAGGAGTAATCCACTAAATTACAGGCCCTTATCGTTAATGTCGATATGCAGCAAGATGTTAGAACATACATTGTGTTCAAACATTATGAATTACCACGAAGAAAAATGTCTATTGACACACAGTCAACATGGGTTTTGAAAACATCGTTCCTGTGAAACACAACTAGCTTTTTTTTCACATGAAGTGTTAAGTGCTATTGACAAGGGATTTCAGATCTATTTCTTATTTCGCGGCAAGTTAAACTGTACCACACAAGCGGCTTGTAGTGAAATTGCGTGCTTATGGAATATCGTCTCAGTTATGCGACTGGAATTGTGACTTCTTGCCAGAGAGGTCACAGTTCGTAGTAATTGACGGAAAGTCATCGAGAAAAACAGAAGTGAATTCTGATGTTCCTCAAGGTGGTGTTATAGGCCCTTTGCTGTCCCTTATCTCTATAAACGATTTGGGTGACAATCTGAGCAGCTGTCTTAGGTTGTTTGCAGATGACACTGTCCTTCATCGACTAATAAAATCATCAGAAGATCAAAACAAATTGCAAACCGATTTATAAACGATATCTGAATGGTGCGGAAATTGGCAGTTGGCCCTAAATAACAAAAAGTGTGAGGTCATCCACATGAGCGCTAAAAGAAATTCGTTAAACTTCGGTTACACGATAAATCAGTCTAATCTAAAAGCCGCAAATTCAACTAAATACCTAGACAAATGTTGATGGTGTTAGGACATCAACCAGCCACAAATTTACTTTGAGTTCCTTTATTCAAAGGAAACCGTTACCGGTTTCGAATCGTTGTGATTCATCATCAGACGGTTTACACGCTTTCTTTCTTACATTTGGTGTGTTTTTATAGATTAATTGTCCTAAAATATAAATAAAACATAATTATGAACACGCCACACACAGATGGTTGCGCTACAGATTTTCGTTTCATGTGACTTACGTGAAACGCCGGTTTTTTTTTTTTTTTTTTTTTTTTTCTACGGGGCTTAACATCTTAGGTCATCAGTCCCCTAGAACTTAGAACTACTTAAACCTAACTAACCTAAGGACATCACACACATCCATGCCCGAGGCAGGATTCGAACCTGCGACCGTAGCAGTCCCGCGGTTCCGGACTGCAGCGCCTAGAACCGCATGGCCACCGCGGCCGGCTGCGCCGGTTTCGAGTGATTGTTTTTATAACGTTCGTCCAATCGATGTAAATGCATTCCCACTGCATCCTCGTTGTTGCACACGTAATAGTTCTCACTGTACACTTTACATTTGCCGCTGAGATCGTTTCAACCACGCACCACATGTTCTGATACATACAAAGAACTTACAAACATATGAGTATCACAGATGCTATGATATCTCGTAACATTTGACGATGATGTCCTATGTTTGGAAAGGATCATATATTCTTTTACAAAACTGTAATGCCTTTTACATTAGTACAGAGAGATTGAATTTTTTTTATCTGATATTGCTAATTTAATTATAAAGTTTTTTATATATATTTAGAACTGTCTAGGTAAAATAGTATATTATTTTATTACATTTGGCAGCATGAGAATTATAGTAACATATAAATTTGCTACTTGATCTGCAGATAGGTGTATTAATATTATTTGTTTTGGAGGCTGGAAAGTAACTTTTGGAAATTTTTCAGGAAAGGGGTGTTAGCTAACTCTGTTTGTTCGTTAAGGATATAGTCTGGGGTGCTGTTTTTGTGTGTGTGTATTTCTAATTCTTCTAATATATTCATAGTGGCTCCTTTTTCGTTTAGATGTAAAATTTTTAAGTTGTCCTCAATGTTTCCCACTGAATGGTTTTCTTCAGCAATATGGGCCCCAAATCTTAGAGCATCAATATGTTCTTTGTATCTAATTTCAAAACTTCTGCCTGTCTGTCCAATGTAGAATTTTGGGCATGTATCACATTTGAGCTTGTATATTCCTGATTTACGGTAGGGACTCTTGGAGGTGTTTACATCATGGATTACTTTTTGTTGTAATTTATTATTTGTGGAAAAGCTGATTCTGATATTTTTCTTCTTTTTAAATAAGTTTGCTATTTGGTAAGAAAGTGGGCCTATGTATTGGAGAGTAGCATATTTAGGTTTGGCTTCGGTGGCACACTGATTTTGCTTGAAGTGACTGCTATGAAGTGGATCTGTGGTTTTTGTCTGCATTTTGTTGTGGAGTTTTTCTATTATTGTGGGTTTATATCCATTATTATGAGCAACTGTTTTAATTATATTGATTTCATTTTGTTGGTCTGTGTCACTCATTGGTACTTTTTTAATTCGGTGTAGCATCATTCAGAAATATGCCATTTTTTGTTGTGAGACAGGTGTTGTAAAATAAGGATACAGTGGTAGTGGAACATTTAGCCTTAACTGAGCTGTGACATGGATGACCTCGTGACTCAATGACAGTCACATTTTTCAGCTGTCGTAATTATTTTGGTCGATTCATGTACGGGTTCTTGGTGAAACATTGTATTCGTATCAACTGAAGTAACATCTTTTTTCTGCCTCGTATCGGGAAACTTTATTGTTTTTCATACACAGGGTTCCGCGTCGTTAGAACGTTTACCGGTACACAATTGGTTCCGTAGATAGGAACCAAGCAAAGATAAACGTAAGTCATTTCTTAATCTGCCAGTTCTCGACTTAAACTGTATAAGTTATCTTGTAGGTAGGCTGTTTAGGTTTTTTTGTTGGTACCGCCAAGTAGCGCTCCATATGAAAATCACTGACTGTACTGTGTGAAGTCTGTGACTGGTTTGCATTGTTGGAATATTTACTATTGTAGTGTTGGGCAGTTGGATGTGAACAGCACGTAGCGTTGTGCAGTTGGAGGCGAGCCGCCAGCAGTGGTGGATGTGGGGAGAGAGATGACAGAATTTTGAGAGCGGACGATCTGGACGTGTGTCCATCAGAAAGAGTAAATGTGTAATATTGGATATCATGAACTGATATATATATGACGACTCTTGAACATTATTAAGGTAAATACATTGATTGTTCTCTATCAAAATCATTCATTTGACAACTATGCCTATCAGGAGTTAGAATCTTTTATTCAAATGGCAGTATTGGCGCTCGCTGTATTGCAGTAGTTTGAGTAACGAAGATTTTTGTGAGGTAAGTGATTCATGAAAGGTAGGTTATTGTTACTCAGGGCCATTCTTTTGTAGGAATTATTGAAAGTCAGATTGCGTTGCGCTAAAAAAAAATTGTGTGTCAATTTAGTGATGATCAGAATAAGTAAAGAGAGAAATGTCTGAGTACGTTCAGTTCTGCTCAGCTGTTTGAAACTCAAATAACGTAAGAGGTTTATCAGCACTGTCATTCTTAATTTTTCCAAAGTTATGTTTCAAAAAAAAAAATGGCTCTGAGCACTATGGGACTTAACTACTTTGGGTATCAGTCCCCTAGAACTTATAACTACTTAAACTTAACTAACCTAAGGACATCACACACATCCATGCCCGAGGCAGGATTCGAACCTGCGACCGTAGCAGTCGCGCGGTTCCGGACTGCGCGCCTAGAACCGCTAGACCACCGCGGCCGGCCAGGGGATGTTTCATATGGAGACCCTACCAGGATACCTCACTGGAATCTTCTGATTTTTTCTTGTAGTTTGTATAATTAGTGTAGCTATTGTTTATTACTAGTGCAGAACTGTAGAGAGAATCTCCTTTGTAGTTGTAGTTTCTCACTGTTGTACAGTAAAACTGTTGTGGCATGCATGTAGATTTGCACCAAATATTTCGCAGCTGCGATTGCAATTAATTAGATATCATTTTCAGTGCTATGTTAATGAGTTTTCGAATTTTGCTCTGCAAATTGTGCTTTTCTGTGTTATCGTGTGAAATATTGTGACAATAATGGCGTGTGAAAAGGCTCCAAAATAAACTGAGAAAGGACAGTGAAGACGAGAGTAGTGTGTTAGCACCACCGTATAATGAATTAATTAATGTTCAACATAGTAATTTGGTAACTGTGCATAGGGGAATGGATCAGGCAATAAATAATCGTGTAGACAGTGAAACAGCTAGTGAAGAGGATAGTATTGTCGATCGGTCGGTCGGCAACAGCTCACCACAGGGATCCGAAATGACTGAACACAATTTTTCAAATCCCGTAGATTCAGGTTTTGCGTCATTACCCGTTTCTGAATCAAGTCAAGACACATTTTCTGCTATTCAAAATGCGAATGTTGCCGGTGCAGATGCACTGCCGAAAAGTGCAGAGGACATGTTTCAGACAGCAGTGCATTGTTATTACAATTAATGCAACAAATGGGACAACAGCTTCAAAAGTGAGACACAATGGAACAAAATCAGAGACAAACACAGCAACAGTTAGACACGATGGAAGAAAATCAGAGACAAACACAGCAAAAGCTTCAAGAGTTAGACTCAATGGAACAAACGCTTGAACAGACACGTGAAGGTTTAGCTGCAGAATTACTTAAAGTCGAATCGAAATGTCAAAAAATCTGTAATGACGTAGAAGCACAAATTTGTAAGCATTTCCAACCTATTTTTTCGCGCCATGAAAATCCATTACAGAATCACGAAGCAGCCATAAAGAAACTGCAAACTATTGTTCATGAAAATCACGACACCTTTCAAGAAATTGACTCACTTGCATCTACCGATTCGGTTACGCAACTTGCAAAAACTCAGGAAAACTTAAAGGACACAGTACATACGTTTTCAACACAAATGGACACTCTGAAACTTGGTTCAGAAAAACACACTGAGAAAATCAGTTCATTATCGGAGAAAGTAGCCGAACTTTCGGATCAGTCCACTAACTTATCTGTAAAGGTCGATGATGATCTGAATGACACAAGACCCGTAGCCTTCACTGACACAGAAGAGTATGAACAAATTAAGAAATTTAAACAAAATCAAAATCAAATTAATACGCAACACAAAAGAGAAATCCGGGAAGTACAAGATCAGTTGACACAAGTAATACAAGAATTACATATTTCAGAGGACACACGCGCTCCAACACGGGAAGAGGGACTTAGAAATACGGAAAAGCCGCAAAATAATAACACAGCGCATTTCGGAAGGTGCACCGAATTTTGTGATGGAACCGCGGACACGACGTGACAATGACCGATATGCGACTCGCTGACATGGTGATTTTGACTATAAGCTGTTCTACAAGTAAATTAGAAACATTTAAGAATTCTGACAACGGCATTCATCCACAAGCATGGCTTCATCAATTCTCTCATTGTTTTCCTCCCAACTGGTCATTGGAGCACAGATTAGAATGTGTGTGTGGCTACTTAGATAATGAACCAGCTGTAAGAACGCTATCAGTCATTCAGGATTGTCACAGTGAAGGAGAATTTTATCATGCCTTCCTCTCAGCATATTGGTCTCAAGCTACACAAGACTGAGTAAAACATAGCAACATAATGATGAAACAATTCGAACAATCTGAATTTTGCAGTCTTGTGAAATATTTTGAAGACATGTTGCATAAGAATCAGTATCTGTCAAACCCATACAGCCCCTCAGAACTCATCCGCATTTGCTTAATCAAATTGCCTGAACATTTACGACATATGATTTTGGCAGGACGTTGCAAAGACGACATTGAAGTTTTTCAGGGACTGTCACAAGAATTGGAAATTGACACTGACAATCGCGGGACGCGAAAAAAGGAACACAACAATTACAGGTCACATCCGTTACAATTCTGCGATGACAGAAATAATAACTGGACACGACAAGGTTATTCTTACAACGCAAATAGTGACCAAAACAGACACCACCCATATGACAACCGTTGGCAGAATAATAGTTACAGAGAAAGATCGCATTTTCGTAGTAATGAATTTGACAGAGATAACCATAGAAACAGACAATATGGGAATCAAAACAATTATTATCAAGGGAGACAGAATAACTTCAGACGCAACAGTTCAGCTCGCAGTTATGATTCAGGGAGAAATTCTCCACCCCGTGACGGACAAGAAAGAAACTATGGAATCCACCGACATGACGACAGACGATATAATCGTAACGACAGACCTGAATTTCATCAGAACTGGCGGGATTCAAACAGGGCAGGGCCCTCTCGACAAGGTGAATTTGTAGAAGTTAGGTCTCCTAATCCTAATACCGACGTGCGCCAACAAAGACAGACAATGACTCGCACCGCAGGCAGCCACGTGCGCTGGCTGGCTCAGAGAAAAATAACGTAGACGCTAACCTTGAGAAAAATTTTAGCATTCCTTACTGACGTATACAATATGATGATTGCTTTGAAGTTGAAACTCTGCGTACTAGGAAGGGTAAAGAATTGTACCACATTTCACATGTAAAACCGTTTATTGAGAGATAATCTGCTTTTTAACTTAGTCTTTGATATAAAATTTTTCACTAGTACCCTTTGTCGCACATAGAAACTGTTTACATGCAACAATGATTGTAACTATCCAGTCAAGAACCAAGGCAACTTATTTAGACAGTAATTACGAATCCATTGTTATAGTGAACAGGCGACACAGTGTTTTTGTGTGTACATTCTTCCTTGTTCATTGCATGATTACGTAACGACTATAAGGCTTACATACTTAGAACATATACTGGTACTGCTAATGACATTGTTATGCAACATTTTGGTTTACTTGAAAATACATTATGGATTTAAAGTGCTTTCTGAGAGATACCAGATGATACAGTGGTTAGTTTATTCGACAACTAAACGATTATCACGACACTACTAATGAGTGACACAATTTATATTATTGCTTTTGCGCTGTATCTGTTTTATATCTACACAGTTTTTTTTAATTATTCTGGAAAATGAAACATGTTTTAGCAGTAATTTTGTGGTATAGCTACAATGAGACAGCCTTTTCTGTAGCACAACAATATGTTACAATACAGTACTTTCTTCCTCATGGCAATTAACGTAATAACTATGGTATTTATACGCATAGCATTTCACTTTTGTTTATTACGAGGTAAGTACATTGACTTCTACAGAACTTTGCTTACGGACGACGATAATTACGACACTTGGCACATTTTTTACCCTTAAGTAATGACAGAGATTATCTTGCAACAAGACACACAGTTTAGAGCTACAGTACATGTATTTGAGTGATTAATATTGTACTTAAAACATTTGTTTTTAAAGATTTTTGAATTACAAGATACAAAGGTTTTCTGTGATACATTTCATTCCATTGCTGTAATCTATAACACCTGAGGGGATAATTACATTAATCCTCAGAGGGTAGACGCCTGCTTTATGTGCTAGGATGTGGCGAGCGCTAGGAGCCCTAGCTAATATGGTATTTGTTTATACAACTTTACACATTGGTACCATATTTTTCTAACACAGAATTACAAGCTATCTGATTATTTAACAGAGAAACAAACATTTTTTTACTACCTGAGTGACAGATGTTTACGCAATTACACAGTTGGATAACTTCACACTGATGATATTGTATTTTGTCTGTACTTTGTGAACTCTTCATATTTTTTCGGAACCATTGTGATACTATGAGAGCTTTGAATGTCGTATTTGGTAAGGGATCATGACTTTTGAAGTGCATTTGAGGGAGATGACTTTATTGAAGCTTTTGAAATTATTGAAAGAAGCTGCGACGATTTTGACATGTGATTGATATGTTATGATGTTATTATTATGACGACAATGTGTATTATGTTGTTGAGGTATGTTTATGATCAATAAGCTGATGCTATATGAGGAATTTGATTATGCTACAAATTTATTATGATGAAATATTGAAGAAGTGTCCGCGAATTTGTATATGTGTAATAAGGTAAGGAATAATGAGTAGTGGTTAGGGACTCTGATTTGTGAAAAAGAATGTTGGAAACCAAGAATCATACTTTAAGATTTATGAAATGTGTGTACATGCGTGAATGTATCACAATGCCTCCGAATTTTTTTTGGACACTGTTATATTGATAGGATTTTGTTTCTACACATTTGTAACAGAAATTCTCGACCTGTGAAATTTTTTTATATGAGACTGTCACTGTAGCGCAAACTGCTGTCGTAACTATTTCGGTAAGAAAGCTAAGTGACCTTCAAGTAATGCGTTGTGGGCGCCCAGCTGCACCAGATGCCTGGAAAAAAAGCCATTAGGTGGAGAAAAAAGAGGCCATTCACCTCGCAATTGACATTCCTTTGTAGAAAGCATCGCAAATAAGAAATGCTCTTACTTGAAAATATATAATTACGCTGTGGAGCTCATACTTTGTGCTACTTACTGAAGTGCTTGTGAATTGATGGGAAATATTCTTACATCTGCACACGTGATTATGACAAGTGTCTTTCTACGAGAGCTGAGAGAATTTCTACTGACTTACGAAATGCCACATGGTTATTGAATGATGTTTTTATACTTTGCTGTGTACATAGTTGCTTATTTCATTTGATATCTGGTTTCCAGCTCTGTTGCAGCATTGGTTTTATAAAATAAGATTAAATGCATTTGCTAATGTGAACAGTTTCTGTCAACAGATCTGTTAAATAATAATTTTATGATGGGACTAATAACAGTAACTGCATACATAATTTTCTTTTCAAGTACTTGGTAATTTTTTTTTTGTAGAATAAGTTGTTGTGGTGGACCACTTTAATGACATTAAGATGTGAATAGACATTTCCCTTATCTGCATTGTTGTCTTTAGTGTACTATTTCGTCTGCTTGTGGGTTTGTCATGTTTAGATATAAGTTATTGCATTTGCTGATACTGTTTGCCAGGCATAGCTCTGCTGAATTTTACATTGTATTAAGCCAGTTTTACTACTGATTTATTTTTCTTGTTGCTGCACATTGGCTCACATTAGTTGTAATATTACATTTGCTTTGCCAATTTAGATATACTGCTGCTTGCTATGCCAATTTGCTTTTTTTGTCATTGATGTTTGTGTTAATTTTTTTTGCTGCTGCATTGCGTCGTCCCTTAGTATATATATCTGTATATCTGAGCTCAGTAGATTTAAGTTAACTTAAGAGGGGGTAGGCTATATAAGAGAATGACTTATGAAGAATAGGAAAAGAAAGCATGGAGGAGATATATGAAAAAGATTTGAACAAAATGAGTATTGTACAATGAGAAATAATTATTTTGAAAGAGGATATGAACAAAACAGTAGGTTTTAGCGACAACAGGTTTGGATAGGATTTTTTTTGGCGAGAACAAATGTTGAAATCAGACGAAAGATCTGTGGAATGAAGATTTGGGTTGGACTGCGGTACCAAATGGTCCACTGAAAACGAACACTGTCCCTTCCTTTTGTCTTATTCCGCTATGTGTTTGTGTATCCTTGTGTATTTGTGTTTTTCCTGTCTTTATGTGTTTAGCTAATTGTTGTAGAATTTTTCTAATACTAACCTACATTCACTATGATGAGGAATACTGACATTCTCAAATATAATTTGCATTAATAATATGTTATTTACTTTGCAAAGACGATTAGACATTATTTTCGAAAGCTATTCTGATCTTTTATGTATTTACTTATGTCGTAATTCCTGTAACACTGATGAATATGTTTATTTCTATTCTTTTGTAAAGCCTGTATTATTACAATTGTTATCTGTATTATTATGTTTTAATGATGTTTTCTGCACCTTTGTAATTGTATTCTCATGTTATAAAATTGTAATTGACACCAGGTCATCAAATTAAGTAACTTGTAAGTTTTTTCATTTCACTGCACACATTTCTGTTGGTCATAGTACATGCACAATATGTGAAAAAAAGGACTGCTAGTTCTTGCACATGTGTTGATAATTCAGTAAGGGACTGGTTAACAGCACTGCTGGTCCTAAGAACAATTCCAAAAACTTTGCGAGTGCACAAGTGGTGGTTTATGGACTTGTTATCTCGTCCGCAAGCCTCCTTGGTGGTGATTGTGCACCCGCACAGTCGCAACAGATGGCTGCTGGCCATCTCCACAAGGACTGCAGTGGGTCTGCACCTTTGATGGCCCACTGATACCATACTCTCTACCAGGACTACAGTGAGTCCGCTCTGTGATGACCTACCTACCAATATTCTTCAAAACTTCGACTGACTCTGCTGTGGGTTTGCTCTGTTGTGGCCCATTACCTGGCTGCATGTAAAGACACAGCACTGTCTTCCAGTTGGATGGACAACCCTACTTCTTCAAGACTGCATGGAAATCCACTACTTCTGTGTGCATTTTCTTTTACTGGTCAGACTTTGAGAAAAAAAAAGATAACTATAATCACTATTGTGATGTATGATCAGGACTGTCTTTATGAGAACAATTTTTGCCTTTGACAAACATTGCAACAATAAGTGTGTGCATATGATATCTTTGTCATTGTAATTATGAAAAATTCTGTCAAATCATTATTGGGCACTGCCCAAGACAATTTGTAAAATTTTTTGTGGGGAGCATGGGGGCCATGTAAGTAGGCTATTTAGGTTTTTATGTTGATAACGCCACATAGCGCTCTATATGAAAACCACTGACTGTGCTGTGTGAAGTCTGTGGCTGGTTTGCATTGTTGGAGTATTTGCTATTGTAGTGTTGGGCAGCTGGATGCGAACAGCGCGTAGCGTTGTGCAGTTGGAGGTGAGCCGCCAGCAGTGGTGGATGTGGGGAGAGAGATGACAGAATTTTGAGAGCGGACGATCTGGACGTGTGTCCATCAGAAAGAGTAAATTTGTAATGTGGGATATCATGATCTGCTATATATATGATAACTTTTGAACATTATTAAGGTAAATACATTGTTTGTTCTCTATCAAAATCATTCATTTGCTAACTATGCCTATCAGTAGTTAGTGCCTTCAGTAGTTAGAATCTTTTATTTAGCTGGCAGTATTGGCGCTCGCTGTATTGCAGTAGTTCGAGTAACGAAGAGTTTTGTGAGGTAAGTGATTCATGAAAGGTATAGGTTATTCTTAGTCAGGGCCATTCTTTTGTGGGGATTATTCAAAGTAAGACTGTATTGCGCTAAAGATATTGTGTCAGTTTAGTGATGATCAGAAAGAGTAAAGAGAGAAATGTCTGAGTACGTTCAGTTCTGCTCAGCTGTTTGAAAATCAAATAACGTAAGAGGTTTATCAGCACTGTCATTCTTAATTTTTCTAAGAGGATGTTTCAGTTTCAGTTGACTATTTTGACATAGCCAACAGAGACAACTTTTGCAGTGTATGTTGAGAATAGATGGATTTCGGAACTGTCATTTGTTTTTCTAGCTAAACCAATAATTGCGAGTAAAGTGACTGGTGATCTTTCTTTAGTGGGGATCACACTCACCCAAAAGGTTCCAAATGGCACTTGCGGCAGTTGACAGTACTTGTGTTTATTATGTCTACTATTGCAATTCCAGCTTTGGAGTGATTTTCAAGTGCAGTACTTCTTCCCTTGGTACATGTCGAATATATGATGTAGAAATCTGCTTATACAAATCATTGTGAAACATACTCCGTTAAATGTATTTCTGTAGTGTCCTGCTTTAATATTAACAAACAAACGTGGCGTAGAATGCAGATCGTGCCCAAGGAACTTCTTTTTTGGGTGTCTTTGTACCCACTAAGCACTTTCGTATGTTGAGAGGACTGAGAGAAGGGTATCAGACGGCATATGCTTGATGGCGACATGTATAAGCAGATTTCTACGTGGTATGGTCGACACATGTATATGATATTGGTGTAGTACAGCTGAAAATGACTCCAAAGCGGGAACTGCAATGGTGAGCGCTGTAAACATAATTACAGTCGGGTTGCAAAAACGCTGCCATTTAGAAAATTTTAACATGATTGCTTACCTAAAACCGGTCGAGGCGTAGCGCTTCATTAAGTAAAAGACGGTAGCGGGCAGACGGCTTCAGAGAGTGAGTCATGGTTATGGCATGACAGATACAATCTGGTCCACTATACAGTGGCAAGTGGTTACGACTCTGGCCGAAATGTGTCAGCTTATTATGGACTATAAAATCATGATATAGTTAACACATCTTTTGGAAACAAACCTATTTATTATGATTAGCACGGCTGTCATTAATTATTACTAATTTGATTATTACGATGAGTAAATATGGTGAAATTAGTCAAAAAGCGACGTTTTCCAATTATTATCTCTTAATAACATTTGATCTCTCCCGAATACTTTGATGCATCATTTGTCGATTAATTCCAATTGGAAGTGTAGTTCTTATAATTCCAAAGCTCATAGTGCAAGTGTAAAAAAATCCAGTCAGTCTGCACTGGCTTCCTTAAGTATCTCTATCCTCCGGAACTATTCAGTCTAGAAGGCTGTGGTTTTCAGCTATTTATTCCTCGAAATTATGTTAATGTTCGTGTTACGAGACTGGATGCATTGTGTAAACAGAAATGAAGGTATTGCACTCTAAACGGTAAAGGAAGACTTGCAGGCAAAAACATTGATGAAATCCGGCAATATTATGGAATGGCAATAAGAAACAACGCACATGACATACAACGGATGAAAAGAGCAGTGCGGGCTACATTCTTCCACAAATTATCCGCTGATACAGGCACATGGTCTTTGCCCACCTGGTGCTGATTCATGGTACAAGTACTGCAAAGCTCAGACAGAGGATACATAGGAGAAGTTTAGGTTATTAAACCAAGGTACAGAGAGTTAGCTCATCCTGACCTTCTTTCCAAATTTCTCCATGGTCGAACGTAAAACGCGAGTGAGTCTTTCACTAATTCCATTCGGACCTGAATACCAAAAAATGTCTTGGTAGAATGAAAAATCTATGTTTGGGTGTTTGTAACGCTATGATAACGTTTAATGATGGAAATAAGGGCGGATTAGGGTACTAGAGCAGCTTGATATCACTTCAGGAGGCAACACACTGTAAGCCTTAGGATCACAAAAGCCCAGCGTGCAGCAGACGAAACGACTAAAGAAGCAAGATGCAGGAAAAGAAAGAAGCTTTTAGGTTTGCAGAATGATCGAGAGCCGGATGCAGATAATGCTAATTATGCGCCTGGCTGTTTCTAGGAGCTAGCATATGTGAGTTAATATCAAACGAAACGTTTAAACTTGATTTCCTGAAAAATGTTTATTTTTAATATTCGACCCATTATCTCAGGAACTATTAGAGATACGTATATCTAATTTTACACTATGTTACCTCAAATATACTGCTGCAGCTGAACCACTAAAATATTTCTACCTCTAATGGTTTTTTACTTCCAGAAGCAAAAGTGGATTTAAAAAGAACTGAACACAAATTTTAAAAAAATCATAACTGACTAAATAATTGTCTGTGTATTATGATTCTGGTTCAATAATCAGAAAAGACCTCTGTCTGTCAAAGAGTCTGAGATAATGGGTTATCAATTATGCAAATTTAACACTGTAGGTATAGGATGTACGCACTCTCCTGAATGTGAATGGAAAGCAAGATGATAAATGAATATTGCTATGTCTGTTAACTGGGTACATGTCAGAGTGAGAACTGTGATTGTGCAAAGAAAGTAAATTATACTCTCAGAGGATTTTGTAATATGCAAATAGCCAGTTTACGGGTCTGGGAAAATAAAGAACATTTTACGATAATTCTGTTATTTAAAGAGTGAGATGTTTTGATATTTGTGGCGTTTCTAAATTTGTTTAATTAGTAACTTGTTCATAAAAGCTGTTAAATTGTGACTGGTCATATTCAAAAGACAAGGGTTTGTGCCGTTTAATATCTGATTGGCTATGATGCTT
The DNA here is from genome assembly GCF_023864345.2 of Schistocerca serialis cubense. Classification (NCBI taxonomy): domain Eukaryota; kingdom Metazoa; phylum Arthropoda; class Insecta; order Orthoptera; family Acrididae; genus Schistocerca; species Schistocerca serialis. The sequence continues at coordinate 163,818,538 of NC_064643.1, read as the reverse complement.
TATCAGCCAATCAGAGGACAGTACGTTCGTAGCGTATTTTGTATGCTGAAGAATTGCTGTGTGAAGTGTACAGTGTCAGTTCACAACTCAGCCATCATCATGTTTGGATGCGGATATAAGGAGCTCTGAATACACGTCATAAGTTTGCAGAATAACGATTAAAACTTGACAGAAGTGTGACGCAAAGTGGACGCGAACGTGTGAGAAAAACAAACAAGTGAAATTCCTATTTTAATATGTAAATTGTGACTTCTGAATAACCAAAATCCGCTTGGCATATTATACAATCCATGACCACAAACTGAGCACTCCTAGCGGTCAAATTGTGCATTATTTGAGCGAGCATAGTCATAGTTAATCCGTTTGGTAATCCCTTTGACAATGGATTCGGTTAGTTACCAAACGCTGGCTATTACGGGTGACTTTGGATGTGACTGTTGAAACTAGAACTAAAGATCAACATAGCATTGGCAGTTTTTTCTTACAAACAAGTGCCAATACATCTAAGTCTTCACCCACAAACTACCTTCCAATCAATCGCCCTGTTAACACGATACTGAAAACATTTGTTGCAACTGTTGGATTCGCATACTGCTATTCGGTCTACTACAGCTTTTCCAGTAGAGGAAAATCGTTCATTCTTAACAGAGAAGGCTTGCGGACCGGACTGTAGGAGAAGAAATCACCACAAGATGAGTGAATATTATTTCTGTAGGACGAACACACTGTAACCGCCTGTAACAGCGACGTTGCACGGTCACCTTCCCCCTTCCTAAAGCATGTGAGACTGCAGGTAAACTTCTACATTAATGATGCCTACATTGAAGGTCAGTGTGGTCCGCAGGCAGACTATATGAATCCCATAAGTGCATATTACTCACTCTGAGGCCAGCTAAAACCCGTAACCGACTCCTCTTCTTGGGTCTGGCCGCAAGAAAAATGGTCAGCTGTACAAAGTGGCACTATTTTAGAAATGACAACGGTTCCCCTCTGGCCTTTCACTAAATGTACAATGACGGCCAATCGAGGCCCATGACAGTGGCCTCTAGGTACCCCAAGAGCCAGAATGCGGTCTCCAAAGTGCTCCTCCAGGAAGTCAAGCACTCTCCTGATTCGATGGGGCCGAGCTCCGTCTTGATCTTGTCGAAATCAGGCTCACTTTGGATAATGGGTATAAATTACCTTCTAAAACCTTCACGTATCTTTTGGTAATCAGCGCGCCGTCAAGGAATATCGCACCGATTATTCCGCGACTGGACAGTGCACACCACACGATCACCCGTTGAGGTGAAGAGACTTCTCGGTCGCGAAATGCGGATTCTGAATCTCCCAAATGCGCCAATTTTGCTTATTGACGACCCCATCCAAATGAAAGTGGGCTTCGTCGCTAAACCAAACCATACACAGCCATACTAGTTACCATCACGCCCGTGGCCAACCGTGCGGTTTGAACGTCCTAACGCAAATTGTTCGGAAGTTATGACGATTTTATTTCAAGTAGTTCAATAAATGTCTCCCTGTATGAAAATGGGAAGTGCCTCTTCTCTCTTGCCTGCATCAACTCTACTATTTTAGTATTTCTTAACACACTACAATCGTTACCAAAGAGTTGGAAAAACCGATAGGCCTCCTTAGGGTGAGAAACCGTCCTAGAACAACTGTGTCGTATCACGTATCGATACCATCCCACGGGTGCCAAAGTTGGCAACGTAATCTCAAATTTGCCTCAGACGCTGATGGCAATCGTGCGGGATTTGGTGGACCCTATGGTGCACGACCACTCTGCCATGCTTCCAGCGGCTCTGGATTACGAGCGCCCGCTGCCGTTGCAATATGGGATGGCCAGCGACAGCCAGACAGCTCACTCGCACTTGGAGCGTCTTCGCTACGTCCCACTGTGCAGACGATCCCTAGTCGCGGCTCCGACACCGTTATTCTTGCTTAGTTCTGAGATTCTCATCCCAGTTGACATTGTGATAGCCGGACTCTGTTTCTTGCTACATTATTTGCAATGAGACTTCGTACACTTGGATGAATACAAGTTAAGTAAATCGTTTGTTGCGTTAACTTGTGTGCTAATCATTTCTCCTCCTGTTCGGCTCTCCTACAACAACAGTTCCCGCACCACTCTATAGCTCAGCCGGCCGCTCTGGCCGAGTGTTCTAGGCGCTTCTGTGCGGAACCGTGCTGCTGCTGCGGTCGCAGGTTCAAATCCTGCCTTGGGCATGAATGTGTGTGATGTGCTTGGGTTAGTCAGGTTTAAGTAGTTGTAAGTCTAGGAGACTGATGACCTCAGAGCCATTTGAACCATCTGAACTCTATAGCTCACCTCTCATTACCGTTGCATACAAAGTCGCACAAACGTACTGAGCAGTTAATTCTGCAATCCAAAGCTATTCCCTAATAACTAGACTATTAATGAGAAAGTGTTATCATTAATATATTTAACAAAATCAGTTCGGATTTGGACAAAATATCAGTCTGGCCCTAAGGTTAACGAGTAAGTCTAAATAAACAGAAAACAAAAAGTTGTGGATTTGAAGAAAATTCAAAAAAAGTTCAAAAAAGTTTTGCATCACCCCGGTTCCCAGAACTCCTGAAGATAGACGTTGACTGTTGATATTGTATCACAGACACAGTCCCTTTGACTGTTCAGAGATGTCACTAAACCCGCCCAGCCGGTCTGGAACCGCACGACCGCTACGGTCGCAGGTTAGAATCCTGCTTCGGGCATGGTTGTGTGTGATGTCCTTAGGTTACTTAGGATTAAGTAGTTGTAAGCTTTAGGGGATTGATGACCTTAGAAGTTAAGTCCCATAGTGCTCAGAGCCATTTGAACCATTTTGAAACCCGCCCAAAGATGTAAACAACCACGCATGAGAAGCGCCTTTTACACGGAGAGGATCCGACAGCCAATCAGTTACAGTCATTTCACCAAGAAGGAGGTACACGGCTCGTGTTCTGTAGTTCAACCATACCTAGACGGTCAATACCGCGGTTCGATAGCGTCCGCATTGTTACTTTGGGCAAGGAAGGGATCTCAACAGGGGAAGAGTCCAGGCGTGTCAACCAAAGCGATGTTGTTCGGACATGGAAGAGATACAGAGAGACAGGAACTGTCGATGACATGCCTCGCTCAGACCGCCCAAGGGCTACTACTACAGTGGATGACAGCTACCTACGGATTGTGGCTCGGAGGAACGGTGACAGCAACGCCACCAAGTTGAATAATGCTTTTCGTGCAGCCACAGGATGTCGTGTTACGACTCAAACTCTGCGGAATAGGCTGCATGATGCGCAACTTCACTCCCGACGTCCATGGCGAGGTCCATCTTTGCAACCACGACACCATGCATGCAGATGGGCCCAACAACATGCCAAATGGACCGCTCAGAGTTGGCATCACGTTCTCTTCACCGATGAGTTTTGCATATTACTTCAACCCGGTCATACTGAACGCCTTAGTCACACTGTCCAGCGAGTGCAACAACATGGAGGCTTCCTGCTGTTTTCAGGTGGCATTACCTGGGGCCGACGTACGCCGATGGTGGTCATCTAAGGCGCCGTAAGGCTGTACGGTACGTCACTGCCCTCCAACGAGCGATAGTGCAACCATATCGGCAGCATATTGGCGAGGCTTTCGTCTTCATGGACGACAATTCCCGCCCCCATCCTGAAAATTTTGTGAATGACTTCCTTCAGGATAACGACATCGCTCGACTAGAGTGACCAGCATGTTCTCCAGACGAGGCCCTTATCGAACATACCTGAGGTAGACTGAAAAGCGCTGTTTATTGACGACGTGACCCAGCAACCACTCTGAAGGATCTACGTCAAATTACCGTTGAGTCGGACAATCTGTACCAAAAGTGCCTTGATTAACTTGTGGATAGTATGCCACGACGAATACAGGCATGCATCAATGCAAGAGGACGTGCTACGGGTATTAGAGGTACCGATGTGTACAGCAATCTGGACCACCACCTCTGGAGGTATTCCTGTATGGTGGTACAACATGCAATGTGTGGTTTTCTTCAGCAATAAAAAGGGCGGAAATGTTTATGTTCTTGGAACCGAGGTGATGCAAAATCTTTTTTGATGTGTGTATTATAACAACGTCATCCAGATGGGCAAAAAGTCTGATGTATATTTGCTCTTTGAAATTCGATTGGTAACACGGATAAAATACAGGGAGTGAAATTATTTACAACTTTTACAAAAACCAGTCAGCAGTTATGATTCGAAGGACATAAAATGAAAGCAGTAGTTGAGGGGTGAGTGATATGGAGTTGTGGCCTATCGGCAGTGTTGTTCAGTCTGCTGCACCACGAATAATTGTAGACATGGACTTGGGGAATTCTGTGCAGCTATGGTCAGATGGTGGACACATCGGGTAGTGGGGATTGGCAATGTCGTTATTAAGCAAGCGGTTCTGTGAGGTAGGTTTACGATACTGTTTGCAGCCGAGGAAACACTACCTGGCTGCCACTATAAACAAATGTGAAGATGAGTACGGAGTAGTAAGTCACAACATAGGGCGCTGACATTGTATGAAAAACTCATATGTTGCAGTTAAAACAGCGCCTAGCAACTTGTATGTCCGGGTCGAAGTGGGCTAGGAAAAGCTGACATTGTATTTATTAAGGAACACACGACTGATTCCCTCCAGACAGATTACATCAGAGCCATAAGAAAATAACCATAAATAAGGGAGCCCAGAGGGTCAAGGGAAGCAGCCGTTTTGCCATTCTGTCCTCATTTGGAACTGGAGAGTATGACGATTGTTGCAGTTGCAGGCCAACCATAGCGACTATCTGGTGATCGATTGCGGGACGGATGCGCCACAGTGATGGCGAGACAGGTCCTAAACTTGGCACTGCACGGCTGTGGGGTGCAGGGGGGTGGGGTGGGGGAGGGGGGGGGGGGATTGGAGGGCTAGCCTCCACTTTCTGGGTGACGTCATCCGACGGACTGCAAGCTGCCGTCCAGTCTCGAGATATCTTCGGGCATTGCAGACGTCATCGTTCCGTTAATTATATAGGTTTATGATGTCTCTGGATACCAAAATTTGCAATTGCTGAAGCTACGTAATTGGGTTTGGTGGCCTAGTTTTCTTTCGGGCGTTTCACCGTCGTTGTAGAGGCAGCGTCTTGCGGTGACGTGGGTATATCGTTTGGCTACTTAATGTTGCTTTCACGTAATTAACCTTGCTGTGTTAGTATTTCTTTTGCCGGTCTGTGTCCAACGAAAACGGTGTTGGAAGGCCGGTCCTCTCGTTGTAACCCTTCTTGACCCTCCTGTCTAGTCTTGTGCTCGTTGCTTATAAGCCTTCTGGTGCACCCCTTGTGAGGAGGCCATTCAGACTCGATTACTTAACTGAAGCAATTATTCATGAAGGCCTACCTGTTTGCTATTTGGTAGTCTTACCTAACTGTGGCTGTTATCGTTGAAGGTCTGCCTGTTTTCTGTTTAGTAATTTTATTCAATTGAAGCTGTTATTAATGAAGGCCTGCTAGTTCTCTTTTATTTAAGCGCTATTTCATAGATTGGTTTGGCTGAAACTCTTATTAATCATGGCCTACCTGTTTTATTGCCATATTATTGAGATATTATATCTTACTCAATCTGTGTTGTAATTAACTGAAATTGTGACTGCCAAAGGCCAACCTGTTTCATAGGTATTTATATCAATAAGGTAGAAACTGACACATTATGGTACATGGGTCCTAACACTTCGCCTTACGTCCCTTTATCCATAATTGTAGGTTTCACTTATATTGCATTGTTAACAATACAAGTGAAACCTACAGTTATGGACGGCGCTCAGTACATTATATGTATTATTTTTCTTATAAAAAGCACGAAAAGGAAAGGGAAAAGTAATTTTCGGATTGCAAATAAGTTACCAAGAAGTACTTACAAGGCGTACACGAGAGTTTCGTATATAAAATTAAATATTTTATTATTTTACAGTTGACGATTTACACGTACTGGAGCGTTGTTCATGGTAAAAATAGGGGAAGCAGTATCGGTAGGTCCTATCGGTATTGTGCACACGTCATAAAAGCCGCATTCTTACGATTACATGGTTGCTTTAAAGTTTCTGCAGAAGAACGCACTAAGTTTACGTTTTTTTTTTAAATGGTTCTCTTTCATCGCACAGTCTGGGAGCAAACCAAGCTTAACGCACCATTTCGCCAAATACTGGCGACGATAACTGGTGAAACATGCTGGAACGAATTTTGATGCAGTCTTCTCGAGATGTGATTTCTTTCTCTCTTTCGATGGGTCGATTTCACCTGCAGTGGGAAACAACCGACAGCAGTTCGAAGGTCAAAAGGAAACTAACGGAATACGAAGCCCTGTACGTTTTAATTACAATCACTTCTTGCAAAGTTATTCGCATAGTCCTCGGGGACACTGCAAGTACAATCCTTTCTATTAATTTCCTTTGCCTTTCCTTGTCAGTGGTCCATCGATCGTGACCAGGCCACATATCTCACGAAATAAGCGTCAAATGAAAAAACTACAAACAACGAAACTTGTCTAGCTTGAAGGTGGAAACCAGATGGCGCTATGGTTGGCCCGCTAGATGGCGCTGCCATAGGTCAAACGGATATCAACTGCGTTTTTTTAAGTAGGAACCGCTATTTTTTATGGCGCTAGTGTTGACCCGCTAGATGGCGCAGCCATAGGTCAAACGGATATCAACTGCGGTTTTTTAAATAGAAACCCCCATTTTTATTACATATTCGAGTAGTACGTAAAGAAATATGAATGTTTTAGTTGCACCACTTTTTCGCTTTGTAATAGATGGCGCTGTAATAGTCACAAACGTATAAGTACCATTCGCAGTTGACAAACTGCCCCTTCAAGCTAGACGAGTTTCGTTCTTTGTAGTTTTTTCGTTTGATGCTTATTTCGTGAGATATTTGGCCCGGACACTATCAATGGACCACCCTGTATAATATGCTCAGCTTTGTTTCTGTTTATATGCTATGTAAGTAATGTAAAAATAGAAGGTAAAAAAAATTACGAAGTTTCTTTGTAGGGAGTCTACCTCAAGACCCTCGTATGACCGTTCTGCACACTCTCCGCACCGCCAACCGCTACCTCACAACTATGCTAACATAAATTGTTCATGGCTCGCCCAATACGCGTAAAAAATGCTCCTTCTTCTCAGCGGTTTTATATCTGGAACTCGAACTTCTGTTACTTTCATTTCTGGTTAAGTCGTCGACATACCATAAATTTGGACGAAATCGGTAGTGACGTGTAGGCGTGATCCCCTTGTTAGCGAACTACACAGGCTGATTCAGCTACCTCTACTTACGCGTTTTATGCAACCCGCAACGCCTTCAGAAACAACGCGGGAGTTTGTCATATTCTCTCGCTTCCTACGCATGAACTATTAGTCCTGCAGAAAAAAATGAACAGGACCTCTTTGTAGGAATTTTGTGTAATTAAATTCTGTGCTGGGATACGTTTATGCTAGAGGCCGTAGTTTTCGAATTATTCAAGAAATACGTACAAATGTGACCTTCAAATACGCTTTTCTTGTATAACTCTAAAACCTTTCCCTCCAGCGGAAACGTATCCAGTATTAAACTATAGTCCGATTAAAATTATTTAGTAGTGCCACTTCAAACAATGTAGCTGGTTTCCTCACATCAGAGCACTCAACATCATGCCCGAACCATTCGCAGTCGACAAGCTGCCATAACAATAGTTCATTTCCAATTCTCTGTCCAGCTTTCTTGATATATATATATGGATCCTGAATCCCGGATCTGGCTCTTTTATTTCGTATTTTATCAAACATGATAGCCACACCAAAAACATCACACACACACACAACGAAGCTAACGAAATACACGTTTCACACACAGCACTAACAAAGCGCTACTGGTTTCTTCCGCAAACCACGCGATTCAGCGTCACATATATAGTTATTATAATCACAGGGATTGGCTTACAGCCGGCCGCGGTGGCCGAGCGGTTCTAGGCGCTTCAATCCGGAACCGTGCGACTGCTACGGTCGCAGGTTCGAATCCTGCCTCGAGCATGGATGTGTGTGATGTCCTTAGGTTAGTTAGGTTTGAGTAGTTCTACGTTCTAGGGGACTGATGACCTCCGATGTTAAGTCCCATAGTGGTCAGAGCCATTTGAATCATTTGATTGGGTTACATTAGATAAACTTTGCTCAACATTGTATGAATCCGAATTCTGCATTAATCATTGCGAACGGTTCATCAAAGTCATAAATAATCAAACTTCCGCCGTGTAATGGCATAGCACAGTGGCTAGTACATAAACCTGCCGTGTGAAACGTCGAAGGTTCGAATCTATTCAAATTCAGCGAGATTTTTTATTTTGGTAAACCTAATCAAAAACTTTGATTATTACTTTTAGTCAATTATCTGTTTTAAACGAAATTTTTTTTATTTCTAACACTGTGCTGCACCACTTTCATCATATTGACTTTTATATTTGTTCTTATTTGTCTTCCTTTCACTCTTTTATCGTTTGGGATCTGCTGACTACTCCGCAACAAATTATTAACCAGGACTGCTCATTGGTTGATAACACGTCAGCTCCAGTACACACTGCGAGGATAGTTTCAAGTAACCAGTGACAGCGAGAAATTGCCGTTTGCTGTTACCACTGAAACTGAAAGTTTTCTCTTTTGAGTTTGCTTAAAGAGGTTAGCCATAAACTCTGTGAATAAAGCGATCGTGCTGTTTAGTTGTACCGCAGACTGTTGACCACCGTTTTGTCGGATACAGTACACATCACGAGGTTGTTGTTATGTTTGTAAATGCGTTTAAATTCAGGGTTGCGAAACGCATTATCTGCCACGGTTCAGTCATTGGTCACTTAAGATCAACTGTCGACAGAGCATTTCCGATTTCGGTCATACTTCCTAGCGGCCTCTTCCAACATTGCTTCGACGGCCGGTGTGGCCGAGCGGTTCTAGGCGCTTCAGTCTGGAACCGCTACGGTCGCAGGTTCGAATCCTGCCTCGGGCATGGATGTGTGTGCTGCCCTTAGGTTAGTTAGGTATAAGTAGTTCTAAGTTCTAGGGGACTGATGACCGCAGCAGTTAAGTCCCATAGTGCTCAGAGCCATTTGAACCACTTTTTCGATGACCTCAGTCCCATAGTGCTCAGAGCCATTTGAACCATTTTGAACCAACATTGCGTCACGTTAGACATTAACAGCGTTTGTGAAGTAACCTGCCGTGTTTGTGTGACGCCTATAAGCAAGCGGTAGCCGGCAGGTGATGTGGCAACACTGTGGCAGCAAGTGACAGACGCAAGGTATCGAGTAATTTTAATCGGACTATATATTAAATTTCCAGAGAAAAGTTTTGTTCATTTTTTGCTGCAGGACTTACATTTTGCGCTTAGGGAGCGAGAGAATATGGGTACCGGCACGTAGTTTTTGAAGGTGTTGCGGGTTGTATAAAACCCATAGTAGGGGCAGCTGAATCGCTCTGTGTCGCGACAGGTTACAGTGTGCAGTACGGCCGATGTGCGATTGCTTGCGAGCATTCTGCAGCGGGGCCGCACCCTGTCTCACGTGCGCCGCACGTGGCGTCTCGGTGGCGCGGCCTGCACGCCTGCAACACGCGTGGCGCCGCCGCCGCCAAAGCGTATCGACCCGCCGGCTGTTGCAGCGCCGACACTGCCGCCCCCACCCAGCCCCCGCCCACAGCCACCCACGCAGCCGCTCGATGCGGAGACAGGCCGGCGCCGCCGCCAGGGTCGGCGCCCGCTTTCCGCCCTCCTCGCCAGCAGCAGAGCCGGGGGGCGGCGGCGGCAGCAGCGGCCGACACCTCGGGGAATTCCGCGGCGCAAGTTGGGCGCAGTAGCCAGACTCCGCCACCCCTGCTGCCCTCGCACTCCGAGGTAGCAACCTAAAGGGGCAACGCCAGATCCATACCGAGGATAGGCAGCACTGTGCAAGTTTGTACTGGCAATAATGGGCCAACAAATAAAGAAAATTAAACAACACCAACACGAGTAGGGATTGCCAAAATTGTACTACTTTTTAGACGATACACTACTGGACATTAAAATTGCTACACCACGAAGATGACGTGCTACAGACGTGCCAGAAAGAAGATGCTGTGATATGCAAATGATTAGCTTTTCAGAGCATTCACACAAGGTTGGCGCCGGTGGCGACACCTACAACGTGCTGACATGAGCAAAGTTTCCAGCCGATTTCTCATACACAAACAGCAATTGACCGACGTTGCCTGGTGAAACGTTGTTGTGATGCCTCGTGTGTTGTTGTTGTGGTCTTCACTCCTGAGACTGGTTTGATGCAGCTCTCCATGCTACTTATCCTGTGCAAGCTTCTTCATCTCCCAGTACCTACTGCAACCTACATCCTTCTGAATCTGTTTAGTATATTCATCTCTTTGTCTCCCTCTACGATTTTTACCCTCCAAGCTGCCCTCCAATACTAAATTGGTGATCCCTTGATGCCTCAAAACAAGTCCTACCAACCGATCCCTTCTTCTAGTCAAGTTGTGCCACAAACTTCTCTTCTCCCCAATCCTATTCACTACCTCCTCATTAGTTATATGATCTACCCATCTAATCTTCAGCATTCTTCTGTAGCACCACATTTCGAAAGCTTCTATTCTCTTCTTGTCCAAACTATTTATCGTCCATGTTTCACTTCCATACATGGCTACACTCCATACAAATACTTTCAGAAACGACTTCCTGACACTTAAATCTATACTCGATGTTAACAAATTTCTCTTCTTCAGAAACGCTTTCCTTCCCATTGCCAGTCTACATTTTATATCCTCTCTACTTCGACCATCATCAGTTATTTTGCTCCCCAAATAGCAAAACGCATTTACTACTTTAAGTGTCTCATTTATTATCTAATTCCCTCAGCATCACCCGACTTAATTCGACTACATTCCATTATCCACGTTTTGCTTTTGTTGATGTTCATCTTATACCCTCCTTTCAAGACACTATCCATTCCATTCAACTGCTCTTCCAAGTCCTTTGCTGTCTCTGACAGAATTGCAATGTCACCGGCGAACCTCAAAGTTTTTGTTTCTTCTCCATGAATTTTAATACCTACTCCGAAATTTTCTTTTGTTTCCTTCACTACTTGCTCAATATAGAGGTTGAATAACATCGGGGAGAGGCTACAACCCTGTCTCACTCCCTTCCCAACCATTGCTTCCCTTTCATGTACCTCGACTCGTACAAATGCCATCTGGTTTCTGTAGAAATTGTAAATAGCCTTTCGCTCCCTGTATTTTACCCCTGCTTGCCGGCCAGAGTGGCCGAGCGGTTCTAGGCGCTACACTCTGGAACCGCGCGACCGCTACGTTCCCAGGTTCGAATCCTGCCTCGGGCATGGATGTGTGTGATGTCCTTAGGTTAGTTAGGTTTAAGTAGTTCTAAGTTCTAGGGGACTGAGGACCTCAGATGTTAAGTCCCATAGTGCTCAGAGCCATTTGAACCATTTACCCCTGCCACCTCCAAGAGAAATGCGTACCATCACGTTTCCGACTTTGATAAATGTCGGATTGTAGCCTATCGCGAGTGCGTTTTATCGTATCGCGACACTGCTGCTCGCGTTGGTCGAGATCCAATGACTGTTAGCAGAATATGGAATCCGTGGGTTCAGGATGGTAATACGGAACGCCGTGCTGCATCCCAACGGCCTCGTATCACTAGCAGTCGAGATGACAGGCATCTTATCCGCATGGCTGTAACGGATCGTGTAGCCACGTCTCGATCCCTGAGTCAGCAGATGGGGACGTTTGCAAGACAAGAACCATCAGCACGAACAGTTCGACGATGTCTGCAGCAGCATGGAGTATCAGCTCGGAGTCCATGGCTGCGGTTCCATTGACGCTGCATCACAGACAGGAGCGCCTGCGATGGTGTACTCAATGACAAAACTGGGTGCACGAGTGGCAAAACGTCATTTTTTCGGATGAATCCAGGTTCTGTTTACAGCATCATGATGGTCGCATCCGTGTTTGGCGAGATCGCGGTGAACGCACGTTGGAAGCGTGTATTCGTCATCGCCGTAGTGGCGTATCACCCGGCATGATGGTATGGGGTGCCATTGGTTACACGTCTCGGTCACCTCTTGTTCGCATTGACGCCGCTTTGAACAGTGGACGTTACATTTCAGATGTGTTACGACCCGTGGCTCGACCCTTCATTCGATCCCTGCGAAACCCTACATTTCAGCAGGATAATGCACGACCGCATGTTGCAGGTCCTGTATGGGCCTTTCTGGATACAGAAAATGTTCGACTGCTACTCTGGCCAGCACATTCTCCAGATCTCTCACCAACTGAAAACGTCTGGTCAATGGTGGCCGAGCAATTGGCTCGTCACAATACGCCAGTCACTACTCTTGATGAACTGTGGTATCGTGTTGAAGCTGCATGGGCAGCTGTACCTGTACACGCCACCCAAGCTCTGTTTGACTCAATGCCTAGGCGTATCAAGGCCGTTATTACGGCCAAAAAAATTTTCAAATGTGTGTGAAATCTTATGGGACTTAACTGCTAAGGCCATCAGTCCCTAAGCTTACACACTACTTAACCTAAAGTATCGTAAGGACAAACACACACACCCATGCCCGAGGGAGGACTCGAACCTCCACCGGGACCAGCCGTACAGTCTATGACTGCAGCGCCTTAGACCGCTCGGCTAATCCTGCGCTATTACAGCCAGAGGTGGTTGTTCTGGGTACTGATTTCTCAGGTTCTATGCACCCAAATTGCGTGAAAATGTAATCACATGTCAGTTCTAGTATAATATATTTGTCCAATGAATACCCGTTTATCATCTGCATTTCTTCTTGGTGTAGCAATTTTAATGGCCAGCAGTGTATTTGTTACAGCCTAAACAGGTAAGTTGTCAGTTTACGCTGAGATGACAAAGTCACGGGGTATGTCCTAACATCGTGTCGGACCTACTTTTGCTTGAAATAGTGCGGCAACTCGATGTGACATGGACACAGCAAGTCTTTGGAAGTCCCCTGCAGAAATATTGAGCCATGCTGCCCCTATATCCGTTCGTAACTACGAAAGTGTTGCCCGCGCAGGATTATATGCACGAATGGAGCTCTTGATTACGTCCCACAAATGTTCGATACGACACGTGGCGGCCTATCTGGGTAGCCAGATCACGCGCTCCAGTTGTCCAGCATATTCTTGAAATTAATGGCGAAAAACCGTCGCCCAGTGACATAGCGCGTCGTCATCCGTGAAAATGAAGTCCACGAATAGCTGTAAATGGTCTCCAAGAAACCGAACATAACTCTCCCCTGTCAATGATTGGTTGAGCTGGAACAGAGGACTCAAACCATTTCATGTAAACACAGTCCACATCATTATGGAACCTCCACCAGCTTGTTCGGTGTTGCCGGCCGGAGTGGCCGAGCGGTTCTAGGCGCTACAGTCTGGAGCCGCGCGACCGCTACGGTCGCAGGTTCGAATGCTGCCTCGGGCATGGATGTTTGTGATGTCCTTAGGTTAGTTAGGTTTAAGTAGTTCTAAGTTCTAGGGGACTGATGACCACAGCAGTTAAGTCCCATAGTGCTCAGAGCCATTTGAACCATTTTTTTGTTCGGTGTCTTGTTGACAACTTGAGTCTTTGCCTTCGTGGGGTCTGCGCCACACTCGAACCCTACCATCAGCTCATACCAACTGAAATCGGGACACATCTGACCAGGCCACGGTTTTCCAGTCGTCTAGGGTTCTACCGATATTGTCATGAGGCGAAGAGAGGCCTTGCTGGCGATGTCGTATTGTTAGCAAAGGCACTCGCATCAGTCGTCTGCTGCCATAGCCCATTAATGCCAAATTTTTCCACAATGTCCTGACGGATACGTTCGTCGTTCGTCCCATATTGATTTCTACGGTTATTTCATGCTGCGTTGCTTGTCTGTTAGCACTGGCAACTCTACGCAAACACCGCTGTTGTCGGTCATTAAGTGAAGGCCTTCGGCCACTGCATTGATCGTGGTGGGAGATAATACCTGAAATTTGATGTTCTCAGCACTCTCTTGACACTGTGGATTTCGGAATAATGAAGAAATCTTTTCACAATGAATCATCTGGGTAAAAGTGACAGATCCGACAATGTACTGCCGTTTTATAAGTTGTGTACGCGATACTACCACCAACTGTATATGCGCATATCGCTATCCCCCGATTCTTTGTCACATCACAGTATTTAAACAGTGGCTTCTTCAATTGCAGGATGTTGTTATTGGTATCTCGTTCAAACAATCTAAATTCTGTGAAAAATAAACACACTACACTTAATTTTCTAAACGTCTGTGGGCACATAAATTGTACCGTGGTTATGGACTACGTCAGTGAGCTTGATGACATGTATTGTGCTAAGGTTGAGGAAATGTTCGATATTTCATTTCTTACATCATTATTTGCTCGCAGTGCAGTATACGTTTTTCACTCATTTCCCCACCCCAGCGCACTTTGCACGAATCCACACATTGCATTTCATACATCTGATCATTCCTTTCATTCCATCTTCATACCACAACTCGGTATACAATTCCTCTGTTTCAAGAATGAGTTTCTGTGGTGGCTTCCGCACAGAGTCTGCAGAAGGCTTCCTTTCCAGCGGTGGATCTGTTGTTCCGGATTTCTTCTCTTTTGCTCATCATCTCACAGGCTCTATGGACAGCCCTTCCGTTCTAGAATACCCACGTTTTCCTACGTCCGGCATGATTAAACTGAACATATTATCTTCAAATATTAAGAACTTGCGATTCCAGTCTGTTGTCAACTTGGTTGAACAATGCTTTACTGCGACCAAAAAATTTTATATCCCACTTTCCTGTTTTGTTTTTATTTTCAGTCTGCCTCTTAATTTTTGGCTTAGGCACATTTGATATACGTGCTCACTCATTTAGATCATGATCCCCATCTAGAGGAGCTGTTATAACTAATTGCATTTCGTCTCGTCTTCACTTTCCGTAGCTCCGTTCTGTTGGCATAATGAAAACAAAATAACTATTTAAAAGATATCTTAGCTTAAAGAACGCGTTAGAAAATCCACCACATCCCTTATGAGCATAATGGTGTGTTAATAGTGCTAAATGTATGTACTGAAAGTCATTATACCAACATGTTTCTTAAATTGTACCGGTACAGCATCGGAAACATGCCGGTACATTATAAACAGCGTCGCTGTTTTCTTCTTGCCAATTTCATACAAACGAAGCACAGCGAGTAGAAATTAATGTCTGTCTGAAAACTAAGGTTATTTCATTATATTCACTCTTAAATACAGCATAATGTTGACCCTTACCTTATAACAGTAATTGTCTTCACCATGTACACAAGAAGTGATACGAAAATTACAACAGAATCAACGTAGTCTTCAGACGATGTGTCCCTCAACACACAGTAGTTGTAGCTGATATTAGGGCTACGAGAACCAAGACGACGTTCACGCTGACCCGACTCAATCTCGAAAAGTGCGAGAGGTACGAATTTTGTTGTAGTAGTTGTACAAATCGGGAGCCGCTGCATTACAGGGCACCTGCTGTCACATAGTAGTCTCTCTCTCTCTCTCTCTCTCACACACACACACACACACACACACACACACACACACACACACCTCTGCAACTTGCCGCCGAGCCACCTTAGGTGGTGTACTGATGAAGAGGACTGGAAATGCTGGAACAAGAACTGTGATGCCAAAGTTATTAGAATCAGAAAAGATCATAATTTGTTCTATTTTGCATCTGGCGCAATTACAATTTTTTTACTCATGCCTTGACGTTCAGAAGCTACAATGGAAAACCTAGAAACCATATTACAAATACGGAATTTAAAAACTGTATTATGATAATAAATTTATTTTATTTGCAATTTAAAGGAGACATTAAATCCCGTCGCCGAGACAGGAGAACGTGCCGAATAGTTATAAAATGGCTATTATTTGATGATGTTATTGGATGTGTTAATATTTGTAAAGGAAAACAATATATTTGAAGAATTGTGGTCAGAGAAACTGTTGCTAGGCAACAGTATCTGCGACAGCAACGACAGCAGTGTGGAGATTGCAGCGGGCGGAGTTTCGTTGAGTGTACAGTGTTTGGAACTATGTGAGTTGCAGATTTATTGCGAGGAGGAATGATGTCTCAGAACAATAGTTTTATAGCATACGGACATTAAAAAAAGTTTTGAAATGAAGAACAAGGTATTATTTAATGAGGTAAAATGTTTATTTTTGTTTTTGTGGCCTTGTATTGTTGGTTCGCTTCACCCTCGTCACAGTCTTTTTGATAATTATTCTATTGATTGATCTTCCGAGTTAACTTACTGTACCATTGGCGTTATTAGATTAGAATTTTCATATTACCGTCTATAATTGTTTTCTTTTTTTAATTCCTTCCTTACTGAAGCTTAGAGGTTGATTACATTGGCATTCTGTTGCAAGATTATAACCCAATTTCCGTGGAACAACTGAGGTCAGAGTTAACAGTATTTCTTTAGCTGTTGCAGAGTTTGGCTGTTTCTGCCAGTACTTCATTTTGCAGGTGAGATTCATAATACGTGATTGTCTCCTTTCCTTTGCTCAATGTAGGTTCTGTCAGTTTCTTTATTTTACTAGGACCATATGTTAGTGCAGAAATTTACGTGTGTTTCAGGTTACATTCTTACACAGGTCGACATTACAGTTACGTTCCCTCTTTTTTCTTTTTTTTTTTTTTTTCAAAGAGTTCGTACTGACGAGGTCTACTGAACATGAAATTATTGGTTTGATTATTTATTTGCTTATGAATGAAATCGGTTTTCATACACACAGGATTCTTTTCAATTTCGTGCGAGCGATGTGGCTTTGAGCTCAGTAGCACACTTAGATTGTCAGTTCACGTTCCCAGATTTTTATTTACGATAAGACACATACACACAAGTAAAGGCTACTCACTTACACAGTATGTAACAATACTCTCTCTGTACGCGAGCAATTTTGGGCCAGTTTAATTTTAAGGTACCACCTTTCAAACTGTAGTGATCGGTGGGGTGCAAGGTGGCGATAACCGTTAAAGAAGCGGTCCCATAAAATTTCGGGCGTGCATCTGCATTAATTTCACTTCTTTTATTCGTAATATATCGGTTGGACGGTATACAGCCGAAATTTTACAAGCGAAATTTATGCGGCTGCACGCCCGAAATATTATGCAACGATCATTGCGCTGCGAAAATATGAAGATGCGCATTAACGAAGCTTCTCGGTTTGAAGAAAGACAGCGCCAGCGTAGGGAAGCATTCCTGGGGTGTGATTGGCGACTGGGCCATCACGTAATGGCAGCGTAACGGATCTGGAGAGCTCCATCAGAATTCACTGGTAAGACACTCAGATTTTTGCACGAACGGCTGTTTAGGGCGTCATTGGAAAATAGTGGCTGTCCTAACAGTGTGGTGTTTCCTTTCCGGGACAGAGTTTTTAAGCAGGACACAGCAGATTCGCTCAGGCTTACTTTTGTCGGTGTCCTGGAGCAGTCGATATGCAGAGTCGATACCCTTCACAGAGGAACCCGTCAGCCGCCGTCGGCAGAACACGGCCGGATGCTACGGACCAGTAGGCTAGGTAAACAACGCGCTGCCACGCTCCGCCGTTGCTTCTCATTGCCAGCATTTCTCGCTGTCTCGCTCGTCTCAACCTTGTGTGTTTCAGTGTTGTAATCGTGTACCTTTGATAGTAACTGATGCTCGACAATCTGTGACCTTGGCGCTGAGTGCTTCTTCTTCATACTGAACACCCTTCCTTTCAATTTAAGCAATTAATACTCGTTTTATGTTACTTTGTAAATATGGAATGCTGTTTGGAGTCTTAATTTGGCAGTTCCCATTGTTATGATTGTGGAACTACCCTTCCTCTTCGACTACATCCCCATTATTAGCTTCGATAAATCAGTATAAAAAATGCTTGATTCGCATCTGTAAGTAGGACAGAGTAAAGTGTTTCCAAGGCCACACAGTACGGCAGTGCCTTCATTGGGTGCCATTTCTTAGCGGAAGCGGTGGGCAGGCGAGGTGTAACACAACAGGATCTCTTCTACTTGAAGAAGCTTACCTTACAATGAACACAAAATACGAGGGTGAGTCAACTGGAAACCTTAAATTTGTAATAACAAATCTAAATTTCGCGCAGTTATTCTGTAAGTTGGAAAGCGTGCTACAAACAGCGTGCAGAATGGCCTGTAGGTGACAGCATAGTGCAGATGCACACATACTGCCGCAGTATCAGTATAAAGATGGCCGCCCCACTTGCGACTTGCACCAGGGAAGAACAGCATTCTGTTATTCAGTTTTGCGTAGTGAAGGTGTGAAACCTATTGAAATTTATCGACGAATGAAGGTTCAGTACGGCGATGCATGTTTGTCATAGCAGCAGATCTATGAACGGAGTAGGAAGTTGGAAAATGGTGTGACTTCAGCGGAAGATGCTCCTCGTCCAGGTCAGGCACAACGAGTTGTGACTCCACAGAACATTGCAGCAGTTGAATCCATAATGAAGGAAAACCGCAGAGTGACACTGAATGACATTGCAGCATGTTTACAGATTAGTCATGGGTCTGCACACCACATTGTGCATAATGTGCTCCAGTTTCACAAAGTGTCTGCAAGATGGGTGCCACGGCAGCTGACTCCTGAAATGAGAGAACGACATGTTGATGCTTGTGAAGAACTTCTTCAGCGCTTTGAACGAGAAGGTGATGGCTTCCTTGCAAGAATCGTTACTGGGGACGAAACCTGGGTTCACTTCCACCAACCGTAAACGAAGAGAGCGAGTAACGAATGGCGCCATTCCTCAGCACCAAAACCAAACAGCACCATCAGCAGGGAAGGTTATGCTGACTCTCTTTTGGGACGAAAAAGGCGTCATTTTGGAGCATTAAATGCCTAGAGGGACCACTGTCACCAGTGCATCATACACAGATCTCCTAAAAAATCATCTGCGGCCTGCAATCAAATCAACGCGACGTGGATTGCTGTCAGCAGGTGTCCTTTTCCAACATGATAATGCAAGGCCCCGCACTGCCCGTACAACAAAGGGCTCTGAGCACTATGGGACTTAACTTATGAGGTCATCAGTCCCCTACAACTTAGAACTACTTAAACCTAACTAAAATAAGGACATCACACACATCCACGCCCGAGACAGGATTCGAACCTGCGACCGTAGCGGTCGCGCGGTTCCAGACTGCAGACTGTAGCACCTAGAACCGCTCGGCCACTCCGGCCGGCCCCGTACAACAGTCGTAACAATCACAGACCTGGATTTTGAGTGTCTTCCTCATCCACCACACTCACCAGACCTTGCCCCAAGTGATTTCCGTATGTTTGGACCACTCAAAGACGCACTGGGAGGAAAGAAGTTCCGTTCTGATGAAGAGATGCGTCACGCGGTGCATCAGTGGTTGCGCCGACTAAGAAAAGAATTTTTTTCTAAAGGAATTTATGCACTTTGTATGCGCTGGAGGACTTGCATTCAGCATGGGGGAGATTATGTTCTACAGTGATACAGCTTTGTACCACTTCTGCACAATAAATAATATTTTTTTAAAAATTTAAGGCTTTCATTTGACTCACCCTAGTGTAATACGATCTATACCCATGGATCAACGTATAATACTGTATGTATAATACAGTATACATGATATGTGTAAGTTGCGTAATCATACCCCCCTATAATACCAGGAGTGTGCATGTAGATAGGGTGTTTCAGAAGTGATTGTCAATAATTCAAACATGGAAATTGCAAGACAATAGTAGCTAAGAAGGTCAAATAAACATGGATCCGCAGTCAACCGTTGCCGAGGTATCACATTAATTCGAGTTGGGAACCAACTGTAAACGCTCCTGGATACCGCAGTATTTACGTTGGTACCTCAAGGTCGGGGATCGACTATCAATTTGTTTACGCATGCGCAAATAGTTCCCTTTCCCTCTCCGTGCACTACCTCACAAGCAGTTACGAACGTGAAGGCACCGTGGACAGAGGCTACATCAATGAAGAATACCGTGACATGCACTTCATTTATGGCAAAGCGATTGTATGAAGAAGCTTTTACTCTCCACAGGCAGTCCGACAGGCGTACATTTAGTCGGTTACATCAGCGCCTTAGAGAAACTGGGAGTTTCGCACACCATCTACGAGAATGTCGATCCAGATCCAAAACACCCGATGTTGAGGAAACGGTGTTACGCATTGTCCACGAACGTCCGAGTACTTCAATAACGAGGATTGCTACCCAAGAGCGTGTCCTCAGTTATAGCAGTGTGTGGCGGATTCTACATCGGCAAGTACTCTACCATATCATCTCCAGCGAGTGCCACCCCTCGACAATGCCGACGTCCCACCTAGAGAGAATTTTTGACAATGGGTGCAAGAGCAGTGTACCCCGAAACCCCTCTTTGTAAGCAGTATGCTGTTTACGTATGAGGCTGTATTTATCTGTGAGGGTATTTTTAACTACCATAACTGTCACATTTGGGCCGTTGTCTATCCTAATGCGACACAGGTAACACGACATCAGCAACGTTATTCCTTGAACGTGTTGGCAGGACTGCTCGGAGACTGTATAATTGAACCTACCACAGAGACTAACCGGAAAGCAGTGCATACGGTTCCTGCAGACTGTACTTCCAGATGTACATGATGATGTCCCACTGAAACAACGCCTGAACATGTGGTTCATGCATGACGGTGCTGCAGCACATTTTCGTTTACGAGTGCGCCGGATTCTATCTCGGACGTATGGTGAGCATTGGATAGGTAGAGGAGGGCCTGTGCCATGGCCTCCAAGTTTCCCAGATTTAAATTCCATGGATTTCTGTGTGTGAGGTCATGTCAAAAGCCTGGTCTACGCTATCGAGGTCAACTCTCTTGAGGAACTATGCTTGTGAATTGAAGTAGTCTCCCAGAATTTGCAGAATTCCGCAGGACCGCCTGAAAGGATTGGCAACTCATTTCAGAAACCAGTTCAATGCTGTATTCAGATGCATATACAACATTTCTAACACCTATTTCAACGTTTAGTGATGCCATGTGTTCCTAGAAACTGATGAACCGCAACAGAAAATGTGTTGTATCTCTTCAACGGTTGATTTTGTGAGCCAATGTTTATTGGAGCTTTTTAGCTACTTTTGTTCTGTATTTTGCATGTATGAATTACTGACTATCATTTCTGAAACGCCCTGTATAGAGTGGCATAGCTCCTCCTCCCGTTCCTGTGGACTACATTCGCGCGTCCTCTATTTGTGACCTCAAAATGTGAAAAAAAAATTCTTTATAACTATAATTATGCATATCACCGTTAGGAAGACACATGAGCATTAAGAAGTTGTGTATTAGATAAGATACGTTTTAAAAGCACACAATATTCATCGTATCATAACTTGCAGAAAAACAAACAAATATTTTTTAGGTGACAATACATAACAAGATACTTCATATTAGGAAAGAGTAAGAATCATAAAAGAAAGAAGGTAGAATTTAAACGATAAAAAATTGTGTATGTCAAAGTTGGCATCGGTAGTCATTGGTGATTGTTGAAGCGTCCACCCAATGGGGCGGAAGAAGGCTTTCAGAGTGCAGGTGACTCAAATGGATCGTTTCTGGTGGACGAGGTGTCTTACGATGCAGCCAGACTTGACTTATTTATCCGGTAGTTCCCAGGAATGTAGGCCACAAATTTCACACTTTTTGTATCGGCGCAAATTTCACTGGATGCAGTTCTCATATATCCAAACTGTACAGCACCAGACAGATTCCATATTCGTAGGTTTCTAGAAAGCGTTTGACACGGTGCTCCACTGCAGACTGTTACGCAGGGTACGAGCATATGGAATATGTTCACAGATTTGCGAGTGTCTCGAAGACTTCTCAAGTAATAGAAACCAGTATGTTGTCCTCAAGGGCGAGTGTTCCTGAGAAACAGAGGCATCGTCAGGAGCGCCCGACGGAAGTGATAGGACCGCCGTTGTTCTCTATATACGCAAATGATCTGGCGGACAGGGTGAACAGCAGTCCGCTACTGTTTGCTGATAACACTCTGGTGTACAGGAAGACCCAAGATGACATAGACAAAATTTCTAGTCGATGTGATGAATGGCAGCTTGTTCTGAGCGTAGGAAAACGTGAGTTAAGATAGATCATTGGGAAAAATCCTGTAATGTTCGAATATAGCATTAGTAGTGTGTTGCTAGACAGTCACGTCGGTTAAGTATCGAGGCGTAACGTTGCAAAGCGATATGAAATGGAACTTTCACACATTCACGTAAGGACGTAACACGGTATGCGAATGGTCGACTACGGTTTATTGGGAAAATTTTTAGCTAAGTGTAGCTCACCTATAAAGAATACCGCTTATAGAACACTGATGCGACCCATTCTTGAGTACTGCTCGAGAGTTGGGGATCCTCACCAGATCGGATTAAAGAAAGATATTGGAGCAACTAGGAGGCGGGCTGCTAGATTTGTTACCAGTGGGCTGGATCAACACGCGAGTATCACGGAGATGCTTCGTGAAGTCAAGCGGTAATCAGTGGAGCCAAGACGGTGTCCTTTACGCAAAACACTACTGAGACTATTTCGAGAACCGGCATTTGACCTATATCTCTAACGTCGATCAGTTGTAGAATTTTGGAACACGTATTATGTTCGAGTATAATGACTTTTCTGGACACTAGAAATCTACTCTGTAGGAATCAGCATGGGTTTCGAAAAAGATGATCGTGTGAAACCCAGCTCGCGCTATTCGTCCACGAGACTCAGAGGACCATAGACACGGGATCCCAGGTAGATGCCGTGTTTCTTGACTTCCGCAAGGCATTCGATACAGTTCCCCACAGTCGTTTAATGAACAAAGTAAGAGCACATGGACTATCAGACTAATTGTGTGATTGGATTGAAGAGTTCCTAGATAACAGAACGCAGCATATGATTCTCAGTGGAGTGAGGTCTTCCGAAGTAAGAGTGA
The DNA here is from genome assembly GCF_023864345.2 of Schistocerca serialis cubense. Lineage (NCBI taxonomy): Eukaryota > Metazoa > Arthropoda > Insecta > Orthoptera > Acrididae > Schistocerca > Schistocerca serialis. Next base: position 163,795,498 of record NC_064643.1, on the reverse strand, counting down.
TTTCAGGTGTGCCGCAGGGGAGTGTCGTGGGACCGTTGCTGTTCGCAATATACATAAATGACTTTGTGGAAACATCAGAAGTTCACTGAGGCTTTTTGCGGATGATGCTGTAGTATATCGAGAGGTTATAACAATGGAAAATTGTACTGAAATGCAGGAGGATCTGCAACGAATTGACGCATGGTGCAGGGAATGGCAATTAAATCTCAATGTAGACAAGTGTAATGTGCTGCGAATACATAGAAAGAAAGATCCTTTATAATTTAGCTAGAATATAGCAAGTCAGCAAATGGAAGCAGTTAATTCCATAAATTATCTGGGAGTAGGCATTAGTAATGATTTAAAATGGAATGATCATATAAAATTAATCGTCAGTAAAGCAGATACCAGACTGAAATTCATTGGAAGAATCCTAAGGAAATGCAATCCGAAAACAAAGGAAGTAGGTTACAGTACATTTGTTCGCCCACTACTTGAATATTGCTCACCAGTTTGGGATCCGTACCAGGTGGGGTTGATGGGGGAGATAGAGAAGACCAAACGGAGAGCAGCGCGCTTCGTTACAGGATCATTTAGTAATCGCGAAAGCGTTACGGAGATGATAGATAAACTCCAGTGGAAGACTCTGCAGGAGAGACGCTCAGTAGCTCTGTACGGGCTTTTCATACCTTCACCGAGGAGTCAAGCAGTATATTGTTCCCTCCTACGTATATCTCGCGAATAGACCATAAAATCAGAGAGTTTAGAGCCCACACAGAGGCATACCGACAATCTTTCTTTCCACGAACAATACGAGACTGTAATAGAAGGGTACTGAAAGTACTCAAAGTACCCTCCGCCACACACCGTCAGGTGGCTTGCGGAGGAAGGATGTAAATGTAGATGTAGATTTGAAGCTGACTGCAGAATGATCCTACTACCGCCAACGTGTAGTTGCCATAAGCACCTCGCTCTACTTGCGAATGGAACAGGAAAACAAATGACTAGTAGCTGTCCAACCTACCCTCCTCCAAGCACCATAAGACGGCTTGGATAGTGTGGATGTAGACGCAGATGTGCAGCAAAATGACTGAATCATTCGAAGTGCATCCTTCTAAAAGAACGTGGCATGGATGAGGAAAGCCTCAGTACATTACAGTATTTAGGTTGCTCCTGGAAATGCTCCTATCGGAGCACAGAAAAAGCCCAACATGCTCCTGTTTAAAAGACTCTGAGTGAAAAGTGGTATATCAGCTGCAACATTTTCGCAAAAAATTTTAGCATACGAATATATTTGTGATCTTTCTATTCACCTCTCACTCCCACAAACTCCCTTAACTGTAACTCGATCACACCCACTAGTCTTGCTGTAAGTTGATCATACCCGTCCACTACCACTTGCCCATTCTCACTCATTCATTCAGCCTAACTCATTGACGCAGCCTCTTCCTTTCTTCCTATCACTATCTCCTGTCTCACAACCACAGTCTCCATAGTTCGTTCTGTCCTACTTAAAACCCATCTCTCACTGTTTCTCCCTCTTGCTCTCTCTTACTGCTACTGTCTCATTCATTCATACCTTCTCAGTGCTGCTGTCTCTTCTCACTGCTGCTACACCATGTAATCAAAAGTATCCGGACACCTCCAAAAACATACTTTTTTCATATTAGGTGCATTGTGCTGCCACCTACTGCCAGGTACTCCATATCACCGACCTCAGTAGTCATTAGACATCGTGAGAGAGCAGGATGGGGCGCTCGGCGGAACTCACGGACTTAACAACGTGGTCAGGTGGTAGGGTGTCACTTGTGTCATACGTCTGTACGCGAGATTTCCACACTCCTAAACATCCCTGGGTCCACTGTTACCGATGTGATAGTGAAGTGGAAAAGTGAAGGGATGCGTACAGCACAAAAACGTAAAGGCCGACCTCATCTATTGACTGACAGAGACCGCCGACAGTTGAAGAGGGTCGTAATATACAATAGATTGACATATATCCAGACCATCACATCATTTTCATAGTTTACTTATGCTAATCCCAAACTGCATCAGGGTCCACTGTAAGTGTTATGAAAGTTAGGCGGGAGGTGAGAAAACTTGGATTTCATGGTCGAGCGGCTGCTCAGAAGCCACACATCACGACGGGAAATGCCAAACGACGCCTCGCTTGATGTAAGGAGCGTAAAAATTGGACAACTGAACAGTGGAAAGACGTTGTGTGGAGTGACGAATCACGGTACACAATGTGGCGATCCGATGGCACGGTATGGGTAAGACGAATGCCCGGTGAACGTCATCTGCCAGCGTGTGTAGTGCCAACAGTAAAATTCGGAGGCAGTGGTGTTATGGTGTGGTCGTGTTTTTCGTGGAGGGGGCTTGAACACCTTGTTTTGCGTGGCACTATCACAGCGCAGGCCTACATTGACGTTTTAGCCACCTTCTTCCTTCCCACTGTTGAAGAGAAATTTGGGGATGGCGATTGCATCTTTCAACACGATCGGGCACCTGTTCATAATGCACGACTTGTGCAGGAGTAGTTACACGACGATGACATCCCTCTAATGGACTGACCTGCACAGAGTTCTGATCTGAATCCTATAGAACACCTTTGGGATGTTTTGGAACGCAGACTTCGTGCCAGGCCTCACCGACCGACATCGATACGTCTCCTCAGTGCAGCACTCCATGAAGAATGGGCTGCTATTGCGAAAGAAACCTTCTAACACCTGACTGAACGTATGCCTGCGAGAAATGAAACTATCATCAAGGCTAAGGGTGGGCCAACACCATACTGAGTTTCAGCATTACCAACGCAGGGCGCCACGAACTTGTGCGTCATTTTCAGCCAGGTGTCCGGATACTTTTGATCACATAGTGTATCTCTCTCTTCCTCGTCGTCGTTGTCATTATCACTACGTCTCACCCACTTCCACTTTCTCCTTCTCTTTACTCCTCTCCCACTTTCACTGTCTCCTTGACTCTTTTCCTGGCACTGTTCTGCCATTGTCAACTATGTTCCACCGTAACTGTGTCTCTCTCTTTCTCTCACACTGCCACTCTATCCATCGCTCTTTGTACATCAGAACCACTGTCTACTATCTTTTAGTATTTAGTACTTTTCCGTCTCTTTCCCACTGCCACTGTCTCCTTCTGCGACACCATTTAAAAGCGCGAATATATTCGCACGCCAAAACTTTCGCAAAAATTCTTAAAGGTGTGGAGGAAAGTAGAAGGAGGCAGCTGGTATCCACTTTTCAGTTACATTCTTTCAAACAGGAACACATTCGCGTTTTTTGTAAACCGATAGGAGCATTTTTCCGCTGGTTCTCTTCTTTTATCTGCCACGGCGGTCCATGTCACTTACCTGAGAAGAACTGTACAGTTCAATAAAATTTTGATAGTTTACTTATGCGAAACTGAAATAACGCAAAACTAATTTTACGCCTCAGACCGTATTTTACGTGTACAAAAATTTTTCATTTGCTCCAGCACTACGACACGGGATTCCTAAAACCATTCCGATGATAACGGAGAAACTTTACAGAATATTTGTCCATGTTACGTTACTTTTTAAACTACGTTTTCACCTCACATCGAATTGCAATTTACGTGTGCAAAAAAGGTAAATTTGAACCTCTGTATCTCGGAAAATGATAAGTATATCAAGAAAGTGTTCAAAGCTGTCCAAAATATGCCTCTTTGGAATATATCATACAAATTTCAGCCGTTTGCTGGGCATAGCCGCCTTGGAATCTGTGGCTCGGTTTTGGTACGACAAAAACGATAATAAAAAGCTTTTTGCGGGTTTTCTAAGGGACAACCCATGAAATAATGGTGTTTGCGTAAGCCCCCCGACGCCCGCCGTAGACCACATCAAGTGCAAAAAGAACCAACCGATTTGCTCCATTTGCCCAAGCAGGAGGAAGTGTGTAATATTCATACAGGGTGACAATTATCGAATTGTATGAAATAAAGTCGTCATAACTTCTGAACGGTTTGCGTTAGGACGTTCAAACTGCACTGTTGGTCGCAGGATATGATGGGAATTAGTATGGTTTGGTTAAGCGACAAAGCCCAGTTTCATTTGGATAGGTTCGTCAATAAGCAAAATTGGCGTATTTGGGGGACTGAGAACTCACATTTTGCGATCGAGAAGTCTCTTTAACCTCAGCAGGTGACTGTGTGGTGTGAAATGCCAAGTCATGGAATATTCGGTGTGATATTCGTTGATGGCACGATGACTACCGAACGGTACGTGAAGGTTTTGGAAGATGATGTGTCATCCCCATTATCCAAAGTGACCCTGATTTCGACAGGACGTGGTTCATGCAAGACGGAGCTCGACCCCATCGAAACAGGAGTGTTTGATGTCCTGGAGGAGCACTTTGGGGACCACATTCTAGCTCTGGGGTACCCAGAGGCCACTGGCATGGGCCTCGATTGACCGCCATATTCTCCAGATCTGAACAAATGCGACTCCTTTTTGCCGGCTATATTAAAGACAAGGCGTACGGCAATAACCCCAAGACAATTTCTGAGCTGAAAACAGCATTTCAGGAGGTCATCGACAGCATCGATGTTCCGACACTTCAGCGGGTCATGCAGAATTCCGCTATCCGTTTGCACCACACCATCGCCAATTATGGCAGGCATATCGAACATGTCATAACCTAATTCCAAAAATGTGTTTTGTCGTTTACACCTTGAATAAAGTCTCTGCACACCGTAATTCGTGACTAATTTACGTTTTTTTCATATACACTCCTGGAAATTGAAATAAGAACACCGTGAATTCATTGTCCCAGGAAGGGGAAACTTTATTGACACATTCCTGGGGTCAGATACATCACATGATCACACTGACAGAACCACAGGCACATAGACACAGGCAACAGAGCATGCACAATGTCGGCACTAGTACAATGTATATCCACCTTTCGCAGCAATGCAGGCTGCTATTCTCCCATGGAGACGATCGTAGAGATGCTGGATGTAGTCCTGTGGAACGGCTTGCCATGCCATTTCCACCTGGCGCCTCAGTTGGACCAGCGTTCGTGCTGGACGTGCAGACCGCGTGAGACGACGCTTCATCCAGTCCCAAATATGCTCAATGGGGGACAGATCCGGAGATCTTGCTGGCCAGGGTAGTTGACTTACACCTTCTAGAGCACGTTGGGTGGCACGGGATACATGCGGACGTGCATTGTCCTGTTGGAACAGCAAGTTCCCTTGCCGGTCTAGGAATGGTAGAACGATGGGTTCGATGACGGTTTGGATGTACCGTGCACTATTCAGTGTCCCCTCGACGATCACCAGTGGTGTACGGCCAGTGTAGGAGATCGCTCCCCACACCATGATGCCGGGTGTTGGCCCTGTGTGCCTCGGTCGTATGCAGTCCTGATTGTGGCGCTCACCTGCACGGCGCCAAACACGCATACGACCATCATTGGCACCAAGGCAGAAGCGACTCTCATCGCTGAAGACGACACGTCTCCATTCGTCCCTCCATTCACGCCTGTCGCGACACCACTGGAGGCGGGCTGCACGATGTTGGGGCGTGAGCGGAAGACGGCCTAACGGTGTGCGGGACCGTAGCCCAGCTTCATGGAGACGGTTGCGAATGGTCCTCGCCGATACCCCAGGAGCAACAGTGTCCCTAATTTGCTGGGAAGTGGCGGTGCGGTCCCCTACGGCACTGCGTAGGATCCTACGGTCTTGGCGTGCATCCGTGCGTCGCTGCGGTCCGGTCCCAGGTCGACGGGCACGTGCACCTTCCGCCGACCACTGGCGACAACATCGATGTACTGTGGAGACCTCACCCCCCACGTGTTGAGCAATTCGGCGGTACGTCCACCCGGCCTCCCGCATGCCCACTATACGCCCTCGCTCAAAGTCCGTCAACTGCACATACGGTTCACGTCCACGCTGTCGCGGCATGCTACCAGTGTTGAAGACTGCGATGGAGCTCCGTATGCCACGGCAAACTGGCTGACACTGACGGCGGCGGTGCACAAATGCTGCGCAGCTAGCGCCATTCGACGGCCAACACCGCGGTTCCTGGTGTGTCCGCTGTGCCGTGCGTGTGATCATTGCTTGTACAGCCCTCTCGCAGTGTCCGGAGCAAGTATGGTGGGTCTGACACACCGGTGTCAATGTGTTCTTTTTTCCATTTCCAGGAGTGTATTTCAATAATTGTCACCCTGTAATTCGACGCTTTAGGATATTGACACTAAGGCGATCCTTCTGTGTACAGATGGTCCATAACCCAAGGGCTATCGGAAACACTTGGCCGTACCTATCTATCACCAATAGAACTGGTGATATGAGCCCCGGAAAAATATCGTTTTTCACGAGCGGCGTTTTGGAACATGTTACGTAGCGAAGCTGTCGCTTGCGCGACGGTTGAAGTTCGCATTGTACTGTTGTAGATGGGTGTAACCGACTCGTTCTGTGGTGGGATTGGAGAAGCGGTACTGAAAATGTAGGCAACCTGTGTCTGACAGTACAATTTATTGACTTTCTTGTTAGGCGGGCATAGAAAATGCGCACCGACGAGAGTCAGGCATGAGGCAGAGATTGATGAACGCCAGGCGTGGACGGGCCAGAGGAGGCAGGCCGATCTCAGCGTTTCTCCAGTGCACGGCGATGCAGCGACTCTCTCACCAGCACATTGTAAGCTGTGACAACTCAGATCCCGTGTCTGTGAGCAGAGTGGGCTGACACCCAAGTCCAACGTTGCGGAGAACCCCAGTGGCCCGGGACTGGGAGGACCTTCTACGTCTACATCTACATCCATACTCCGCAAGCCACCTGACGGTGTGTGGCGGAGGGTACCTTGAGTCGGTTCTCCCTTATACTCCAGTCTCTTATTGTTCGTGGAAAGAAAGATTGTCGGTATGCCTCTGTGTGGGCTCTAATCTCCCTGATTTTATCCTCATGGTATCTTCGCGAGATATACGAAGGAGGGAGCAATATACTGCTTGACTCCTCGGTCAAGGTATTTTCTCCAAACTTCAACAAGAGCCCGCTACTGAGCGTCTCTCTTGCAGAGTCTTCCACTGGAGTTTATCTATCATCACCGTAACGCTTTCGTGATTACTAGATGATCCTGTAACCAAGCGCGCTGCTCTCCGTTGGATCTTCCCTATCCTTCTATCAACCCTATCTGGTACGGATCCCACACTGCTGAGCAGTATTCAAGCAGTGGGAGAAAAAGCGTACTGTAACCTACTTCCTTTGTTTTCGGACTGCATTTCCCTCCAATGAATCTCAGTCTGGAATCTGCTTTACCGACGATTAATTTTATGTGGTCATTCCATTTTAAATCACTCCAAATTCCTACTTCCACATATTTTATGGAGTTAACAGCTTCCAGTTTCTGATCTGTTATGTTGTAGCTAAATGATAAAGGATCTTTCTTTCTGTGTATCACACTTGTCTCCATTGAGATTCAATTGCCATTCCCTGCACCATGCGTCAATTCGTTGCAGACCCTCTTGCATTTCAGTACAATTTACCATTGTTACAACCTCTCAATATACTACAGCATCATTCGCTAAAAGCCTCAGTTAACTTCCGATGTTATCCACAAGGTCATTTATATATGTTGTGAATAGCAACGGTCCTACGACACTCCCTTGCGGCACACCTGAAATCACTCTCACTTCGGAATACTTCTCTCCACTGAGAATGACATGCTGCGTTCTGTTATCTAGGAACTCTTCAATCCAATCACACAATTAGTCTGATAGTCCATATGCTCTTACTTTGTTCATTAAACGATTGTGGGGAACTGTATCAAACGCCTTGTGGAAGTGAAGAAACGCGGCATCTACCTGGGAACCCGTGTCTATGGTCCTCTGAGTCTCGTGGACGAATAGCGCAAGCTGGGTTTCACACAATCGTCTTTTTTGAAACCCATGCTGATTCCTACAGAGTAGATTTCTAGTCTCCAGAGACCTTCGGCCTCACTAGGTTGCAGCTGGACCACCGGATTGGCGGACCCGTCAGGATGGTGGAACAATGCTGGCGTCCCTGCAGCAGAAGCCAAAACACAGCAGATACAGTTTCGGTGCACAGATGTATTAGGGCTAAGCCTGGCCAGAGGGCTAGCTTTATTATACGGCAGGACATGCCTTGTTGCGGCAGATGTCACATACGCGGCCTGCCAAGCAGTGCCGAGACGCCTCGAACACTGGCCTTTGCCCAGTCGGATTGTTGTTGCGGAGCAGCTGTCATGGCGCAATGCTGAGTCGGTGAACTGCAGCAGCTGGCCTGCTTATAAACAGCGGTTATAGTAACACTGACATCGATAGACTCCACCGACTGCCGACGTCGGCCGAAGACGAATGTGTTTCTCATATCAGTACGCCATGAAGAAATCACCGGCCGGGGTGGCCGAGCGGTTCTAGGCGCTACAGTCTGGAACTGCGCGACCGCTACGGTCGCAGGTTCGAATCCTGCATCGGGCATTGATGTGTGTGATGTACTTAGGTTAGTTAGGTTTAAGTAGTTCTAAGTTCTGGCGGCCGGTGACCTCAGAAGTTAAGTCCCATAGTGCTCAGAGCCATTTGAACCATTTTAAGAAATCAAAAAAAGAAATGGATGTCGGAAGAAAATATAGAAAAGTCAAGATAACTTTTTTGTGAAATCAAAAGCAAGGGCCGTGACATAGAGTTCAATGTGAATTCCAGTGATAAATGCAAAGGAGAGAGCGGACTGGTGAAAAGAGGACACTGAAGGCCTCTGTGAGGGGAAGAGCTGGTTCAAAATGGCTCAAATGGCTCTGAGCACTATGGCACTTAACATCTGAGGTCACCACTGCCCTAGAAGTACTTAAACCTAACTAACTAAAGACGTCACACACATCCATGCCCGAGGCAGGTCGCTCGGTTCCAGACTGAAGCGCCTAGGACCGATCAGCCACACTGGCCGGCGGAAGGACTGGTATAATGACGTAATAGAAGAAGAAACAGGAGTCGACAGGGAAGAACAAGGGTTTCCAGTATTCGAATCGGAATTTGAAAGTGCTTTGGAGGATTTAAGATTAAATAAGGCAGAAGGGATTGATAATGTTCCATCGGAGTTTCTAAAATCATTGGGCGAAGTGGAAACAAAACGGTTATTCAGGTTGGTATTTAGAATGCATGAGATTGGCGATACACCACCAGAGTTTCGGAAAAACACCATCCACACAATTCTGAAGATAGTAAGAGCCGACAAATGTGAGAATTATATTTATAATCACCATAACAGTTCATGCATCCAAGTTGTAGACCAGAATTATGTACAGAAAAATGGAAAAGAAATTTGAGGATGACTGTCAGTTCGACTTTTAGGTAAGGTGAAGATACCATATAGACAAATCTGACGTTGCGGTTGATAATGGAAGCAAGACTGAAGAAAATTCAGACACATTCATAGGAATTATCGACCAGGAAAACGTGTTCGACAATGTAAAATGGTGCAAGATGTTGGAAATGCTGAGAAAAATACATGTAAGATACAGGGAAAGATGCGTAGCATACAATATGTTTAAGAACAGAGACGGAACAATAAGACAGAAAGACCAAGAACGAAGTGCTCGCATTCAAGACAGAGATGTAATCTTTGGTACCAAGTGCTCAGTCTATACGTCGAAGAAGGAATGACGGAAATAAAAGAAAAGTTCAAGAATGGGATTAAAATTCAGGGTGAAAGCATATCGATGACAATATTCGCTGGTGAGATCGCTATCCTCAGTGGAAGTGAAGAAGAATTACAGGATCTGTTGAATGGAATGAACAATCTAATGAGTAAATAACATGGATTGAGAGTAAATCGAAGAAAGACTAAAGTAACGCGAAGCAGCAGAACCGAGAGCAGCGAGAAACTTAACGTCAGACTTGGGGATGACGAAACAGACGAGTTTAAAGGAATTCTGCTGCCTGATCAGCAAAATAACTGATGAAGGACGGAGCAAGAAGGACATAAAAAGCAGACTAGCACTAGCAAAAGTCAGCTAGTATCAAACATAGGTCTTAATTTGAGGAAGAAATTTCTGGGAATGTTCGTGTGGAGCACAGTATTGAATAGTAGTTAAACGTGAACTGTGGGAAAACGGGAACATAAAGACTCGAAGCATTTAAGATGTTGTGTTACAGAAGAATGTTGAAGATTAGGTGGACTGATAAGGTAAGAAATGAGGAGCATCTCCACAAAATCGGCGAAAAAAGGAATATGTGGAAAATACTGATAAGCAGGGACAGGATGATGGGACATCCGTTAAGACATCAGGGTATAACTTCCATGGTGTTAGAGGGAGCTGTAGAGAGTGAAAAATGTAGCGGAAAACAGAGATTGGAATACAGTCAGCATATGACATATGACAGTCGTGTGACTAGGGCCTCCCGTCGGGTAGACCGCTCGCCTGGTGCAAGTCTTTCGATTTGACGCCACTTCGGCGACTTGCGCGTCGATGGGGATGAAATGATGATGATTAGGACAACACAACACCCAGCCCCTGAGCGGAGAAAATCTCCGACCCAGCCGGGAATCGAACCCGGGCCCTTAGGATAGACAGTCCTTCGCGCTGACCACACAGCTACCGTTGGCGGACAGTCAGCAGAAAATTGAGGACGGAGGTTGCAATTGTTACGCTGAGATGGAAAGGTTGGCATAGGAGAGGAATTCGTGGCGGGCCGCATCAAACCAGTCAGAAGACTGACGAGCCAAATAAATAAACAACGCAATTACGTGCGCGGACGCAATGCAGCCCATCCGAACGTACAGACCTTGGAAGACAATTGGTAAAATTCAAATCAGTTTGGTTTCATCGGACTAATAGACCGACCTTCACATACACGTAATATAGACTGCGGGAAACTGATAGGTTTAGTCCAAGAAATAAGGGGTTTGTGTCATCCTGAGAATGAAAAATATCATAATCGAGGCATAGCTGGGAACCTATAAACTGAAATATCACTTTTATTGGAAACCAGAGTAGGCTAAATATTTATAGCAGCCTCTAGTCTTAAATTATGACCTCAAAAAACGATTTGTTCAAGTGACAAGGGTGGCGTCTCTTTTGCTTAAAGTTACTGTACTGTATTTTTTTGGGTTGTAGCAGGAGGGCATTAGCTCTCTGCGAATTTTTATTACTGTTTACTTGGGTTTTTATGTGAGTAGGGTGGTGATTTTGTTAGTTGCAAAAGTGGCGTACAGTTTTCAGTGCTTAACGTGGTCAGAGTATTTTATTCTAAGATATGTGTTTGTCTTTCACACGTACGCTGAATGAGACTGATTGAAAGTTAATTAACATATGTCTGTTTTTATGAATTTTTTTTTAAGTTTTGCAGAGTGTTTGTAATCTTGTTTTTCGGTGTCACCACCAATCATATCGAATATGAAATGGAACGTTACTCTCCTCATCTCACACTTCCGTACAACTTGTCTGGTTACTCCAAGAAATAAGGCAAGAGTATACAGTACTCGCCACATTCTTTACGTAACGGATATAGCTCATTCACATGCATTGGGTGTCTTTTTTATTTTATTACTTTTTTAATGGCAAAAACCACAATGCAGTACTCGTGTCCAAACACAAAGTCGTTGTGGCATCCATCCCTCCCTAGGAAGTTAGAGTAAATGCTAAATTCCGTAATGGAAAAAGCTTCTAACCTAACTTCCTTCGTCCGGCTAAAAATTGACGTAGGATATCGGACGCACTGTGACCAAGCCGTCGGCCGATGTTATCGGAAACGTCTGACAACCGTTGTCGGTACCACTGCGAACGCAACCTTATGCACGAGACCTACATCGGCATATCTCACTTGACCTGTATCAGATGGTTCAAATGGCTCTGAACACTATGGGACTTAACTGCTGAGGTCATCAGTCCCCTAGAACTTAGAACTACTTAAAACTAACTAACCTAAGGACATCACACACATCCATCCCCAAGGCAGGATTCGAACCTGCGACCGTAGCGGTCTTGCAGTTCCAGACTGCAGCGCCTTTAACCGCACGACCACTTCGGCCGGCGAAAGGCATCAGCACAGTACTGCAAATGTCAGCATGTCTAGTACCCTGCTGTTTCAGAATTTGACTCGTAGTATGTCTATCTACAAATATTTATAAGAAAACTCTCGTCTTGACCACAAGTACCTATTTTATTTCCTTCATCCTTATGCATTTCAAAGGAACAAGATCCTGTTTATACAAAGTATAGCGTCCAGTTAAACGTACTAAGCATTAGTGTGAATAATAATTAGAAATTCCGTACAGATTGAAAGTTTGGCGCACAACGAAAACTTATGGCTGACTGTGGTTATGGGAAGAATGAACACTGTGAAATGTGGTAAGTCTGTGAATAAACCCTAAGTCCGGCGTACTGCTATGTAAAACTCCGTCCACCACCATACAAAAGTGTAAGCAGTCTTCGTGTATGTTGAAAGCATGTAGGCAGAATGCGACACTTCAGAGATCACGGGATCACGTGAGATGTTTGATGAGGGCGTGTCCCATGGCCCCGGCGGTGAGCTCGCTGCCTGCTGTAGGTATGTGGCGCCACCGGTGGTCGGAAGGAATAAACTGTCTTGCTCTCTGCGTCAGTGGCTACAGAAGATTTCGGTACAACTGAGCAGGTAGTGTGTAAGGTGGCAACGGTCTTGCACCTTACATGAGTCCATTTAACGTGACTGTAATCACTTTGCGACCACTTTAGGTCAATAAAAACGACTGACAGCGGCGCAATCGCTTTGTAGATAAGTAGTTGTTGTTTGTTGGAGTTGAAGTGTTGGCTGAAGAGCCAACACCGTGTTGCTAGAGGAGGCCGAAATGCACGCTTTTAAGCTCACGCAGATTGGCGTGAGGTCTGGAACAGGTCAGAGAAATAAGACTAGCAAAATAGGAGGTACTGGTAGAATACTTAACTTTAATCCACAATCGGTGTACATCTCTGTTGACTGTACATAATTTCCATTTCAATATACACTGGTAATGGCGCCTTGCTAGGTCGTAGCAAATGACGTAGCTGAAGGCTATGCTAACTATCGGCAAATGAGAGCATAATTTGTCAGTGAACCATTGCTATGAACGTCAGCTGTACAACTGGGGCGAGTGCCAGGAAGTCTCTCTAGACCTGCCGTGTGGTGGCGCTCGGTCTGCAATCACTGACAGTGGCGACACACGGGTCCGACGTATACTAACGGACCGCGGCCGATTTAAAGGCTACCACCTAGCAAGTGTGGTGTCTGGCGGTGACACCACAGGAGTAATACTCTAAATGAAATCTATGTGGAAACGCATCGGCACCCTGGCTAGGCAATACAGCGAGAATTCCGGGATTTTGTAATTATAAGATTTTGCGGAGATGCAGTATGCGAGACAGAGCTCGGCCACCTCCCCGACTAGCCGCCGAAGGTCACAGCTTAAGGGCATGAATGGTGAACTGGAGAAGTTCTGTAATCCGTTTAGAAGGGCCACAGCGGCCGCGAACCTCTGAGGGACGCGCGGCTGCAGCTGTTCAAGTGTTTACCAAAACAGAGCAGTGGATAACTGGACCGGCTTCCCTGTGCGTGCTCTCGCCTATGCTCCACTAATTTTACGCCTTTGAGTAACTAATGTGGGCAGGCCAGGAGTTCTAAATAACAAAACTTTCAATGCAGGAGTCTGTGTTCGCTAAGACTGGGAATCTTGCCAAGAAAATCTCGGGTGGTTCAAAATAGTTCAAATGGCTCTTGGCACTATGGGACTTAACATCTGTGGTCATCAGTCCCCTAGAACTTAGAACTACTTAAACCTAACTAACCTAAGGACATCACACACACCCATGTCCGAGGCAGGATTCGAACCTGCGACCGTAGCAGTCGCGCGGTTCCGGACTGAGCGCCTAGAACCGCTAGACCACCGCGGCCGGCACCTCGGGTGGTCTCTTAGGAGAAAAATTCCAGTAAACGTGTTATTGCCCACAGCTGTGGTTCTTCCCAGCCGGCGTGGGCGGAGTTTACTTATGAAATTTTGTAGAAAGGGAAGAATTGTGGAAAAGAGTTCTATTCCCAGGCCGCACATTGGTCGGCACTGGCAAACTGGATATTTTGAGAGCTTCTAGTCATGTGATTCGCTCGGTAAACGTTGAGGTGAGAAAACAAACGTGAAGAGCGATCTTGCTCGACTCTCTGTAGTGGTCTTCCGTTCTGGGCTCTCGTACTGAAAGGACGTTAGCCAAGTCGTCTCCCATCTTGGTCTTTCGCTCTGAGAGGACGTAAGCCGCGCCAGCTGCTGGGAAGGTTATTGCAATTAGAGAAGTTTACGGACAGCAGTCTATTGTTCGAATACTGTAGGAGTGTACTTTCCGAGACGCCACACGCCGACCGCACAGCCGTCGCCGTCGGAGACCGCCGCTGCAACAGGAATATTAAGGTGAGATCACTCCCGCTTCGGCCTGTGTTAGGAGCAAAGTTAAATAGTTTGATCACGTGCAACTGCTGTTTCCACAGAGGTTTCACGATACTTTGTGGAGTAGTGGTTCTTCGTATTTTACGTTTTGTGTCGATGTCAGTCGGTCAGCCGAGTTATAAGCGGTCGCGTTTTGGACCGATTTTAACACAGTTCACTGTCAATGCCAGATAGGAGGGTACTTTGTAAATTGTTCATTGTGTTTTATTCAACATTGATCTGAAGGTTATAATAAAATTATTGTGATTCAGTAGAGCCTTTACTGACAGTTGTTGACCCTGAATTAACCCTTTTGCTTTATTTTATTTTTGTGTATGTGTTTTATGTCATTGAGCACCCTAAGCGTTCGTGATCGTTCATGTTTGGAAGTAAAAATAGGTGTGATTTATCGTCAAAACTACCACCGCAGATTAATTAGGGATGACAGGGCCACATTTAAATCTAGCATTATCCATTTTTGCGTACAGTTCCACTCCCAATTTCTCTGTAAGTTGTTTGTCAGGGGCGAACACACGCAAAATCGGACAAGCAACGGGTGGGGTGTTACAAGTGCGTGCTATGAAGAACTTTTAACATTTCCAGACTGTTTGTAGGGAGCCAAGTGCAAGCAACGCTGTTTCGTGGACAGCACTAACGTCGCGGCCTCCCTGATGATCTGTGACGACTGTTGAGAAAAGCTCGAGATGTATTCGGTCCTGTGCGCGGTATTCACCATTAGACGTGACGAGAGACAGACCCGCTAGTATAGAAGGACGTGGCAGGTACTGTGTTCTCAGTAGACAGTCAGTAACTGCAAATTGGCTCCGCCAAGCGACATCAGTACTTTCAGCGTAGACTGGTCTTTGGATATTAATGGTTCAAATGGCTCTGAGCACTATGGGACTTAACATCTGTGGTCATCAGTCCCCTAGAACTTAGAACTAATTAAACCTAACTAACCTAAGGACATCACACACATCCATGCCCGAGGCAGGATTCGAACCTGCGACCGTAGCAGTCACGCGGTTCCGGACTGAGCGCCTAGAACCGCGAGACCACCGCGGCCGGCCTTTGGATATTATCTCACTAACATATCCATCAGGGACATTTCAACCATTATAAATTTGCCCGAATGTTGGTCATGTGACTCTGAATCGAAAACTCCGAGGAACAACCACAGGTATCTCAACAGAACCATACAGACCTTATGTACTGACGAACAGGGATAGTCCATCATTGCGGAGGGAGATCGTAAAAAATCGCACGGAATCAGCGGTAGGGATCATTCGTGACTTCCAAAGTGCTGCCAGCAGTCCACACAGAACAAAGACTGTGCGTAGGGACTGGTCACAAGGGTCGAGCAGCTCCACATAAACCTCACATTTCTGTAGTCAACGCTAAGGGACGATCGATGTAGTGTAAAGAGCGGCATTACTGCATCAGATATTGGCAAACTCGTTCATCTTTGAAAACTACAATGGCGTCCAAAATTAAAGCAACAAACCACTATTTCTCCGTCCTAAGTCTAATTCACGGTATCTTCATACAGACTGTCAACAGATGTTCGTACGATCGTGTCCTGCAAGGAATATGCCATTCTGATCAACGGACAAGCACGCCAGCGATAACGTCAGGGCTCCTATCACCTAGTGTTTGCTGGTCAGTCCCACATCCACTGTGTACACCAGGGCTTAACAACTGGCCGGTTTTGAGCGCGAGTACTCGCGTCTGCTCAGGCACGTGCTCGCGAGCAAGTGAAAGGTCGCGGAGTAGGGAAGGAGGGGAGGGAGGGGAAATGCGCGCGCACGTTTGAATGTGATCTCGCGTTCTTAGCAGATTTAACTAGCCATCTGAATGCTTTGAACATTTCACTACAAGGTAAAGATCTGCTAATTACTCATTTCATAGATCGTATACGAGCTTTTAAAATGAAATTGACACTTTGGGTGAGGCAGCTGGAAACAGGAAACCTAGCTCATTTTCCTAAATTATCATCCATGCAAGATGTTAACAAAGACTGTGAACGTTATTCACATAGTTTAGTTGATCAGCGCTTTCAAGATCTGACAGCACTAGACAGTGATTTTGATCTGTTCTCTCCATATTCAGCGAATATTTAAGAGATTCGTCCTGAGCTGCAGCAAGAAATTATTGACCTGCAGTGTGACGAGAATACAGAGACAAATTTCAGAACAAGAAAAACATTTTGGAATTCTATAGACAATTCCCTCAGGATAGATTTCCTCGTTTGCACAAACTGGCGGCTACAATAATATCAATGTTCGGTTCCACGTATGTTTGTGAACAACTGTTCTCTGCAATGAAATGTAACAAGACGCGCCTGAGAAACGCATTGTCTGATCGAAATTTAAACTGCACGCAGCGCCTACAATGCACAAGAACAATTACTCCGAACATAGACGCAATTGTAAAGGGCAAAAAGTACAAGATAACCGAGAATCCCACACTTCAGTGACACCTTTTATTGTGTAACAGTTGACAAATTAATACGAATGTAGAGGCATACACTAAGCTAATAAATTCTCCTTTATATGTTTCATTTGTCGCAGTAATAATTCGTGAGTGATATCCCTACAGGTGGCCGCGGATTTACATTGAGTGGCGGCAGCTGTTGTGTGCCCCACGTGACTCTCCCCACTCTCAGCTCTGGTCCGGTAGTGGGGGTAGCGTGCTCGCGCTGCTCCGTGCTCGCGCCTTGCTGCTCACAGCTTGCTCCCGAGCACGTATGTTGTGAAGCCCTGGTGTACACAGTCACAGGCGGTGCAGAGAAGACGCCTACTAGACTCTCAGCGATGTGGGGCCATGGAAAGAATGGAAGAGGAACAGTCGAAAAATGATGTGGCCCGGTGGCTTAATGCGAATCGTTCTGTTGTTTTTCTGATGTGGCGACAGTTTATAGAAATTGAAACTGTATCCTGAAGACCAGGGCGGAGCCGACCACTTGTGACATCAGAAAGAGTGGACTGTAATTTGGCTGTAAGGACACGACGGCACGGCAACTGGCATCTGACCTTGCAGCGTTCACTGGATGTGTTGCATCGAGGCGAACGGCGTACAGAAGGCTTCGGCAGGGTGGCCTTTATAGTCGGAGACATGCTGTACATGTACCTCTGACGCGTCTTTACAGACCCTTCTTGCAGCGCTCTCTAGAAGAGCGTAGCGTTCCAAAAGATTAGAAAAGGGCACAGGTCATCCCTGTTTTCAAGAAGGAAGTCGAACAGATGTGCAAAACTATAGACCTGTATCTCTAACGTCGATCAGTAGTAGAATTTTGGAACACGTATTATGTTCGAGTATAGTGACTCTTCTGGAGACTAGAAATCTACACTTTAGCAGTCAGCATGGGTTTCGAAAAAGACGATCGTGTGAAACCCAGTTCGCGCTATTCGTCCACGAGACTCAGAGAGCCATAGACACGGGTTCCAAAGTAGATGCCGTGTTTCTTGACTTCCGCAAGGCGTTTGATACAGTTCCCCACAGTCGTTTAATGAACAAAGTAAGAGCATATGGATTAGCAGACCAATTGTGTGATTGGATTGAAGAGTTCCTAGATAACAGGACACAGCATGTCATTCTCAATGGACACAAGTCTTCTGGAGTGAGAGTGATTTCAGGTGTGTGTCGTAGGACCGTTGCTCTTCACAATATACATAAATGACCTTGTGGATAACATCGGAAGTTCAAAAAAATGTTCAAATGTGTGTGAAATCTTATGGGACTTAACTGCTAACATCATCCGTCCCTACGCTTACACACCACTTAACCTAAATTATCCTAACGACAAACACACACACACCCATGCCCGAGGGAGGACTCGAACCTCCGCCGGGACCAGCCGCACAGTCCATGACTGCAGCACCTTTGACCGCTCGGCTAATCCCGCGCGGCTCGGAAGTTCACTGAGGCTTTTAACGGATGATGCTATAGTATATCTGTGGTGTCACCGTCAGACACCACACTTGCTAGGTAGTAGCCTTTAAATCGGCCGCGGTCCGTTAGTATACGTCGGACCCGCGTGTCGCCACTATCAGTGATTGCAGACCGAGCGCCGCCACACGGCAGGTCTAGAGAGACTTCCTAGCACTCGCTCCAGTTGTACAGCCGACTTTGCTAGCGATGGTCCACTGACAAATTACGCTCTCATTTGCCGAGACGATAGTTAGCATAGCCTTCAGCTACGTCATTTGCTACGACCTACCAAGGCGCCATTACCAGTTACTATTGATGCTGTAAAACATGTACTGTCAAGAGCGATGTTCACCAATTAAGTATTCCAGCAGCTACGTACTTTATTTGCTAGTCTCAATTACTTACCTGTTCCAGACCTCACGCCAGCCTGCGTGAGCTTAAACGCGTGCCTTTCGGCTTCCTCATAGTGCATTGGCTGTCTTGCCAGTCCACAACAATATCGAAAGGTTGTAACAATGGAAAATTGTACTGAAATGCAGGAGGATCTGCAACGAATTGACGCATGGTGCAGGAAACGGCAATTGAATCTCAAAGTAGACAAGTGTAATACACCGAAAGAAAGATCCTTTATCATTTAGCTGCCATATAGCAGGTCAGCAACTGGACGCAGTTAATTCCATAAATTATCTGGGAGTAGGCATTAGGAGTGATTTAAAATGGAATGACCATATAAAATTAATCGTCGGTAAAGCAGATTCCAGATTGAGATTCATTGGAAGAATCCTAAGGAAATGCAATCCGAAAACAAAGGAAGTAGGTTACAGTACGCTTGTTCGCCCATTGCTTGAATACTGCTCACCGGTGTGGGATCCGTACCAGATAGGGTTGATAGAAGATGTAGAGAAGATCCAACGGAGAGCAGCGCGCTTCGTTACAGGATCTTCTAGTAATCACGAAAGCGTTACGGAGATGACAGATAAACTCCAGTGGAAGACTCTGCAAGAGAGACGCTCAGTAGCTTGGTACGGGCTCTTGTTGAAGTTTCGAGAACATCCCTTCTCCGAGGAGTCAAGCATTATATTGCTCCATGCTACGTATATCTCGCGACGATACCCAGAGGATAAAATCAGAGAGATTAGAGCCCACACAGAGGCATACCGACAATCTTTCTTTCCACGAACAATCCGAGACTGGAATAGAGGGGAGAACTGATAGAGGTACTCAAGGTACCCTCCGCCACACACCGTCAGGTGGCTTGCGAAGTATGGCTGTAGATGTAGATGTAGATGTAGATATAGAAGGGAATGTCTAGAGTGGAGCCCTCAACATGCTATCTGTACAATCGAACAGTGGGCCAATGTTCTCTCCACGATGAGTCCCGATTTCGTCGGGAGAGTGATTCTCGACAGATTCCCATCTGGAGCGAACGTGGAACACGATTTCGCGAGTCAACCATTGTGGAAAGAGACTTATATAGAGGGTGGACTCTAATGGCGTGGGCAGGGATTATATTGACCACTCGAACCCCTCTTCATGAAACTGTACGGTTAAATCGGCAAGGATGGGTGGTCGATGTTTTCTGGAAATGGAACATACTACACGCATGGTATGGCCTGCTCGCTCTCTCGGTTTGAATCCCATAGAGATCATGTCTGGGATGCACCAGCGACGCCGGTTACATCACGTCGGCATCCACCAAGCACTCTCCAAGATTGCGAGCGGCTCCGCAGGAAGGCTGGACGTTATTGCTTCAACAAGCGATGATATCATTCACAGCCTGCCCCGTCGTTCGTCAGGCCTGTGTTACTGCCAGAGGCGGTCACACCCCGTACTGAGTGCAATAACATGTTGTCGGAAGGTGTGTGTAAATCCGTTAAACAGAAGAAAGCAAAGGTCCCGAGTTCGAGTCTCGGTCGGGCACACAGTTTTAATCTGCCAGGAAGTTTCACATCAGCGCACACTCCGCTGCAGAGTGAAAATCTCATTCTGGGAACGAAGAAAGTGTTTGCCTACGGTTATGCATTTTGCAACTGTTTACGTTCTGTGTTCCTTAAATTTTTTCTACTTTACTATCATCTGATTACACTGTTTTGTGGCAAAATAAACGCGACCTTCTGAAATTTCAGTTTGTTGCTTTTAATTTTGGACAGAGTAGTTCACTGGCTACCGTTCCTTTTTGGGAACCGTTAATTTATACTCGTTCATCCTTCCTTTTTTTTATTAACTATGCACGCTACATGAATTTTAGATCAAACCCCAGAAAAGATACACTACTGGCCATTAAAATTGCTACACCAATAAGAAATGCAAATTCATTGGACAAATATATTATACTGGAACTGACATGTGATTACATTTTCACGCAATTTGGGTGCATAGATCCTGAGAAATCGGTACCCAGAACAACCACCTCTGGCCGTAATAACGGCCTTGATACGCCTGGGCATTGAGTGAAACAGAGCTTACATGGCGTGTACAGGTAGAGCTGCCTATGCAGCTTCAACACGATACCACAGTTCATCAAGAGTAGTGACTGGCGTATTGTGACGAGCCAGTTGCTCGGCCACCATTGACCAGACGTTTTCAGTTGGTGAGAGATCCGGAGAATGTGCTGGCCAGGGCAGCAGTCGAACATTTTCAGTATCCAGAAAGGCCCGTACTGAACCTGCAACATGCGGTCGTGCATTATCCTGCTGAAATGTAGGGTTTCGCAGGGATCGAATGAAGGGCAGAGCCACGGGTCGTAACACATCTGAAATGTAACGTCCACTGTTCAAATTAGCGTCAATGATAACAAGAGGCGACCAAGACGTGTAACCAATGGCATCCCATACCATCATGTCGGGTGATACGCCAGTATGGCAATGACGATACACGCTTCCAATGTGTGTTCACCGCGATGTCGCCAAATACGGATGCGACCATCACGATGCTGTAAACAGAACCTGGACTCATCCGAAAAAATGACGTTTTGCCATTCGTGCACTCAGGTTCGTCTCTGAGTACACCATCGCAGGCGCTCCTGTCTATGATGCAGCGTCAATGGAACCGCAGCCATGGACTCCGAGCTGATACTCCATGCTGCTGCAAACGTCGTCGAACTGTTCGTGCTGATGGTTGTTGTCTTGCAAACGTCCCCATCTGTTGACTCATGGATCGAGACATGGCTGCACTATCCGTTACAGCCATGCGGATAAGATGGCTGTCATCTCGACTGCTAGTGATACGAGGCCGTTGGGATCCAGCACGGCGTTCCGTATTACCCTCCTGAAACCACCGATTCCTTATTCTGCTAACAGTAATTGGATCTCGACCAACGCGAGCAGCAATGTCACGATACGATAAACCGCAATCGCGATAGGCTACAATCCGAGAAGCTGATCATTTGCATATCACGGCATCTTCTTCCTGTCGGTTAAATTTCGCGTCTGTAGCACGTCATCTTCGTGGTGTAGCAATTTTAATGGCCAGTAGTGTATAAAGTAAGCACTATTAATCCTTCTGCATAATAAATTCGTTGATTGTCTTATGCACACAGTTTGTTTACTTCGAGTAGAGTACACGGGCACTTCTGACACCAATTGTAAATGTAAACAGGGTTTGGGAAAGGAGGGAGGCGGTTGTTACATATGCCTCGTGACGACAGTGTGTAGGAGGTCGTGCGGTCAGGATTAGAGAGTGGGCGTCCAGGGCTGCCGTTAAATGACAAAACAGGAAATTAGGTACGCTAGAGAGGATGTATTTCAATATACGGTGTAGAAGGGGCGCGCTTAGGGTCGGAAGTTACCAGGTTTAGGCCAGTCTAGGAGGTAGAACAATTAATTGAAATGGGAAACGGAAGGGGAAGCGGCTCATGTTAACTTACATTGGTAGCCAGGCATGAAAAGCAGAGCCAGAAGCTCTGCCTTCCGAAAAGACGTCTGTTCTGCTCGAGGTCTGGATTACAAATGAGAGAGGCAACTGTGTTCGGCACCGCAGAACACTCCAGCGTCCACACACGTGATCGGTATCCCGCGAACGCTATTGGCTAAAAGCAATGGCGTGAATTAGCTAGCACTTTCAGCAGAAGTCTCAAGGCGTCTCTTGTCAGCAGCTTTAACTGGACAGAACTGCCTCGGTTTTGAAAGACAAGCGACTTGTGTCACGTAGGCACGGCGTAAGTTACTCCGGGAGAACAGTTGTAAAGATTTGACTGGCTTTTGAAATAATTTTTTTAAACCGATTCCCTAAAATTTTCCTTGACTGACTGCTACCAGGTACATTCGATTTCATTGGGTGAATGCGTTCTTAAAAAGTACGACATTAGTCGCCTGACGTGACAGCCCAGTGACCGCAAGCTAGTAAAAAGAGGCCACGACAAGCTAAACCGAAGCACGGTTTGCGGAACCTGTTTACGACTCAGTGAGTGCGGAGCACGACAGCCTTCATTTACTTTCGGGGCATGCTCTTAAGCATAACAAGTGCACCGACCGGTTCTAGGCGCTTCAGACCGGAACCGCGCTGCTGCTACGGTCGCAGGTTCGAACCCTCCTCGGGCATAGATGTGTGTGATGTCCTTAGCTTAGTTAGGTTTAAGTAGTTCTAAGTCTAGGGGACTGTTGACCTCAGTCGTTAAGTCCCATAGTGCTTAGAGCCATTTGAACCATAACAAGTGCAGTGCCAAATGGTTCTGTCGCTTTAATCCTCTGAACAAAAAATGAAAAGTTGCGGCACTGGATCGTTAAGTAGAATTCAAGAAGGAGCCGAACAAATTCCAGAAATTGTGATTAATGTGACTGAACAGTTCCCTTCTAATAAAATAAGAGTACCTTTAAACAGATTTAATTTGAGCGATTCATTAAGACAGATTTTTCATATTGGCGTGAAAATGAAGATGTGACCACGCTATACACGTAGTTACTAAACTAAAGGTTGTCAATTATCTGGCTCAGACTGGCGCCAGGTTCACGGAACACTGTAATGAATAATTTACAAGATAAACGAGGAACATAAGTTATATATACAGGGTGGTCCATTGATCGTGACCGGGCCAAATACCTCACGAAATAAGCGTCAAACGAAAAAACTAAAAAGAACGAAACTTGTCTAGCTAGAAGGGGGAAACCAGATGGCGCTATGGTTGGCGAGGTAGATGGCGCTCCCGTAGGCCAAACGGATTTCAACTGCGTTTTTTTTTTTTTTAAATAGGAACCGCCATTATTTATTACTTATTCGTGTAGTACGTAAAGAAATATGAATGTTTTAGTTGGGCCACTTTTTTCGCTTTGTGATAGATGGCGCTGTAATAGTCACAAATAGTCACGAACAGCTGGTAACAGGTAGGTTTTTTAAATTAAAATACAGAACTTAGGTACGTTTGAATATTTTATTTCGGTTGTTCCCTTGTGATACATGAACCTTTGTGAACTTATCATTACTGAGAACGCATGCTGATACAACATGATTACCTGTAAATACCACATTAATGCAATAAATGCTCAAAATAATGTCCGCCAACCTCAATGCATTTGGCAATACGTTTAACGACATTCCTCTCAACAGCGAGTAGTTCGCCTCCCGTAATGTTCGCACATGCATTGACAATGCGCTGACGCATGTGTTCAGGCGTTGTCGGTGGACCACGATAGCAAATATCCTTCAACTTCCCCACAAAAAGAAATCCGGGGATGTCAGATTCGGTGAACGTGCGGGCCACGGTATGGTGCTTCGACGACCAATCCACCTGTCATGAAACATGCTATTAAATACCGCTTCAGCCACACGCGAGCTATGTGCCGGACATATATCGCCATTCTGTCATGCAGTGAAACATCTTGTAGTAACGTTGGTAGAACATTACGTAGGAAATCAGCAAACACTGCACCTTTTAGATTGCCATCGATAAAATGGGGGGCCAATTATCCTCCCTCCCATAATGCCGCACCGTACATTTAACCGCCAAGGTCGCTGATGTTCCACTTGTCGCAGCCATCGTGCATTTTCCGTTGCCCAATAGTGCGTTTATGCCGGTTTACGTTACCGCTGTTGGTGAATGACGCTTCGTCGCTAAATAGAACGCGTGCAAAATCTGTCATCGTTCCGTAATTTCTCTTGTGCCCAGTGGCAGAACCGTACACGACTTTCAAAGTCGTCGCCATGCAATTCCTGGGGCATATAAATATGGTACGGGTGCAATCGATGTTGATGTAGCATTGAGATTCCCGATTCTCGCGCAATTTGTCTGCTACTGATGTGCGGATTAGCCGCGATAGCAGCTAAAACACCTACTTGGGCATCATCATTTGTTGCAAGTCGTGGTTGACGTTTCACATGTGGCTGAACACTTCCTGTTTCGTTAAATAACGTAACTATCCGGTGAACGGTCCGGACACTTGGATGATGTCGTCCAGGATACCGAGCAGCATACATAGCACACGCCCGTTGCGCATTTTCATCGCAATAGCCATAAATCAACACGACATCAACCTTTTCCGCAATAGGTAAACGGTTCATTTTAACCCGGGTAATGTATCATGAAACAAATACCGTCCGCACTGGCGGTGATACCACGTACTTATACGTTTGTGATTATTACAGCACCATCTATCACAAAGCGAAAAAAGTGGTCCAACTAAAACATTCATATTTCTTTACGTCCTACACGAATATGTAATAAAAATGGGGGTTCCTATTTTTTTAAAAACGCAGTTGTTATCCGTTTGATCTATGGCAACGCCATCTAACGGGTCAACCGTAGCGCCAACCATAGCTCCCTCTTCAAGCTAGACGAGTTTCTTTCTTTGAAGTTTTTTCGTTTGATGCTAATTTCGTGAGACATTTGGCCCGGTCACGATCAATGGACCACCGTGTATTTCACATTCTATCTGAATATTTCCATAAGGTTCCAAGACAAAAAAGAGATTTTATCGAAGAATAAGAATGCTTGAAATAAAGTGTGATATTCTTGCCATGCTTGCATAAAATGTTCTCGCTTTAGTTGCTGCGTCAAATTTGGATAAAATCGCAAGCTTTCGATGACTGCCTCCGTCATCTTCGTCAGGGGTAGCTTAGTATGCTGCTCTTCAGCCTACAGACTTTGTTTTAAAAAGATGAAGAGAATAAATAATAAAAACAGGCGATAAAATTGGAGACTTAAATAGTAACATGGCGAAAAAATCGTGGAACTTAAAACATAGAACAAAGGGATGTGGATGTTAATAAAATACATACGAAGCAGGCAGGTAAAATAATAGACAGACAATTAAAAAACACGGCGACAATCTGGTTTCCGTTCGCAAAAGACATAAAATTCACACCCTGCGACAGCATGGTTACTGTTTGCAACACTAGAAAGACGAACAACACTGAGCATTCACTGGAACACTGCACTAAAAAGTTGGCAAATGTGACATACCACAGCCGAGTGGCATAACATAGGATGGGACAGATTAAGGATTTGTAGGTGCAGAGGATGGTAGAGGGGTGCAACCCCCATGTCCGGCCAAGGAGGAGATTGAGGAATCGGAGGTGGTTGTGGGCTTTGGATTGGATAGAGCAGAGACGAGGGATCCAGGTGAAGTGACGGTCAACGGTGAGGCCAAGGTAGGTGAGGGTGGGGGTGAGGTGGACAGGATGGGTGCAACAGTAAGGGAGAAATCCAGGAGCCAGAAGGAGCAAGTGGTACGACCGATGATGATTGCCTGGGTCTTGGAAGGATTGATTTTCAGGAGCCACTGGTTACACCATGCGGCAAAAAGGTCAAGGTGATTCTGGAGAAGGCGTTGGGACTGTTGGAGGGTAGAAGCGAGGGTGAGGAATGCGGAGTCATCGGCATATTGCAAGAGGTGTACTGGTGGGGGGGGGGTTGGAGCATATCTGCGGTGTACAGGAGGTAGAGGAGAGGTGAGAGGGCAGAGCCCTGGCGCACACCTGCAGAGGGGTAGAAGGTGTGGAAATTGGCATTATGGATGGTAAAATAGGAGGAGCAGTGGGAAAGGAAGGAGGCCATCAGATGGATGTAGTTGACAGGAAGGGCGTAGGTTTGGAGTTTAAACAGGAGACCGGGATGCCAGACACAGTTGTAGGCCTTTTCGAGGTCGAGGGATACAAAAATGGTGGAGCGATGGGAGTTAAGCTGGAGGAGAGGAGATGAGTGAGGCAGAGGAGTTGGACATTGGCAGAGAAGGAAGGTCGAAAGCCTCACTGGGTGTTGGGGAGGAGGTGCTTTTGATGGAGGTGGTGTTGGATGCGCTGGATAAGGATGTATTCCAAGAGCTTGCTGAACACTGATGTGAGACAGATAGGACGATAGGAAGAGACATCAGATGGAGGCTTGTTGGGTTTGGAGAACATCAGGATACGGTAGGTTTTCCACAGGGGTAGAAGCCAGTGGCAAGGGTGACATTGTAGAGGGTGGCAAGGACTGAAAAGAAGGAGGGAGGGCAGTGTTGGAGGTGGCGGTAGGTAATGCGGTCGTGGCCGGGAGCAGTGTTGCGTTTAGTGCATAGTGTGAGGCTGATGTCCTGTGTAGTGACGGGAGTGTTAAGTGGTGTGTGGCTCAAGGGGAGGAGCAGGGGTATTCGTACGGTCCATGACGTCAGGGAAGAGGGAATAATCAAAGTGGGGATCGTCTGGGATGGAAAAAACATCAGAGAGGTGAGAGGCAAAGTGGTTGGCCTTACTGAGGTTGTCAGGAAAGGGACATCATCAAGGAGGAGAGGGTACTGGGGGGTGGGGCGGTTCCCAGTAATGCGGTGAGAAGCAGACCAATACTTGGTAGAGTTTATTGGGAGTGTGGTGTTGAGGTGTGTACATGTCTGGCGCCAGGCACGGCGTTTCTTCGCAGTAAGCAGGTTGCGGATGTGTCATTGTAATTGCCGGTGGCGGGTAAGTGTGT
The DNA here is from genome assembly GCF_023864345.2 of Schistocerca serialis cubense. Classification (NCBI taxonomy): domain Eukaryota; kingdom Metazoa; phylum Arthropoda; class Insecta; order Orthoptera; family Acrididae; genus Schistocerca; species Schistocerca serialis. Next base: position 163,768,296 of record NC_064643.1, on the reverse strand, counting down.
CCCGGTCACGAGTGCGGAGAAAAGAGCGGTAGAGGCGGCGGGACTCTCGAAGGAGAAGGGTTGCCTGTGGAGGCAGGGCGGGGCGGTGAGGGTGGATGGCTTTGGTGGGGACATGGGTGACGATGGCGTCAGACAAGGTCTGTTGCAGGAAGGCAGCAGTGCGAGAGATGTCATCAGCGGATTGGAGGGTAACGTCGTGGCCTTCAACATGGGTGTGAGTGGAGTCCCGGTAGGCATCCCAGTTGGCCCGGGAGTAATCATGGACAAGTTTAGGAGGGATGTTGGGGCGAGGAGCGTTGCGGGGATGGCGACCACAAGAGATAGTGAGGAGAACAGGAGCATGGTCACTGCCAATGAGGTCAAGAACATCTGCGGTGATGCGCCCAAGGAGGTTGGGAGAGGCAAGGACCACATCGGGAGTGGTGTTGGATTTGGGTCGGGTGGGCCGGGGGAGGGGAACCAGGTCTCCCTGGAGGGTGGTGATAAACTGATGCCACCCCTGGAGGTAGGCAGGATCATGGCTGTGGATATTGAGGTCGGCGGCAATCACGTAGGTGGAGAAGGTGCGGGCAATGTGGGCCAGGAAATCGTACGGGATGGGGGTGCGAGAGCGGACATAAATGGTGGGACAGGTGACAGTAAGGGTGGGGAAGAAGAGGTTGAGGGTGAGATGCTCGGCACTATTGTTAAGGAGAGGTTGGGGCCGGACAGGAAGGTGCTTGAGGTGGCCTATAGCAATTCCGCCACGCACCAGAGGGTACAAGTTATCGGTGCGGTGAAGGGGTCGTGGACCGGTGAGGCTTCCGCTTCTATAAGCAGTGGACGGCTTCTCATTGGCTGGATGATGTCACGGTGAAAACGGCACGTACTGAGGTGGCGGCCTCTATATCCATAGATTTTGTTTGCGCGTTTTATCCGGCGTTGCTTGCAGCGCCATCCATAGCAACAGGCGGAAAACTGCGAGGAATGTAAGAAGTCTCCCTCTGCGCTCTTTCTTTATCATTTGCGTCCTTCCATGCATTGCTAAGTGCGTAATCGGAATCTCTGTTGAAATTATTTTCACAGAGTCTAATTTCAACTGCTTCCCTGATGACAGAGTCCCAGTAGTTTGAAGCGTGAGCAAGCAGTCTTGTTTCATTGAATGAAATCCTATGTTTATTTAACAAACTGTGCTCAGCCACCGCTGATTTCTCTGGATACCTGTATTTTAGGTGACGCTGATTTTCCACACAGCGATCGGCAATTTGCCACACTCGCAAGGAATGCTGTAAATTCCCGGTACTCTCAGACCAAGATTATCTTCCACGGGTCCTTAATCTTCCTGGGTGGCCGGAAGACTGGTCTGATTCCCTACCGGCTCAGGACTCTGCCGATCTTGCTGGTCGTTGCACCGCAGAATGGTAGCCGCGCGATGTGTTGGTCCTCATGATCGGTTCCAACAGCGTCCTTCCTAGGTTTAGAGTAGATCTGAGATCACGATAGGAATATCCATCTTGCCATGCTTGCCTCACGCTGTTAGCAGATAGTAAGTTTATAGGTTGTGTTATTAACGTTAATGCAGCAGTACGGTATTAATAATTAAGTTGAAAGAAAAAAGCTATGTCTGAACAATATTTTTTGAGGTATAAAGAACATATGATTTTGTGCAACTCTACGATTTGTTAAATGGTGAGGCACGCTTAGTCCCTTTCCCACAGACCCGAAATCTCGCACAATAACTTTTTTTGTGCGAAGAAACCAAAATAAGGAGTACTGCAAAGAAAAAACCAAACTTGAAAAGCAAGAACCTTTCTAAAAGCGATGTTTTAATTTGAAAAAAAATGCAAAAATATCAAGTTTAAGCTAAACTTTCTTACACTACAATTTAAAAAAATTGTTAAAGTTTATCTTAAAAACAAGTTTTTAAATCAAGCAGATGAAACCATCAACCAATAAAAGAAGCAATGTCTGCTCATTTAATTGGTCTGGTGTGAGCTTAGAAAAGTTTAATAAATTTTATTACATGTCAGATCGTGATGAGAGAAATAAGCCGGGTTTCGCAAGCAAGTGCGTGACAGAGAGAAGCCAACAGAATATCAGGGGCAGACAACGCTTCCCGAAACAGCTGGACACTACTTGCTTTTTCGCGGCTGGTCAAAAACGCCAGCAAGTAGTAGACACAACACCTCGCTAATGGCGCCGAGGGTTGAGGTCAACAGAATAATAGAAAACTTTCCGACGCGCGTAATGGATGAATTCTGAGTATGATTGAGAAAGTTTGCCAAGCTTAAGGCGATCACACGTCGAGGGAAAGGTCCAAGGAAATGTTCCAAAAAGATATTGTGCAACCAGAGCCAATTAAGAACGATATAAAAGAGTCATGCACATTTGAGTAGGGTCAGTTTTCAAGTCCAGTACCGGGCATGCGGAGGGCAGTCAGCTAGGCTGCAACACCTGATGGAGTAGTAAACACTTCAGCTATGAGACGACGGTGATAGACTCTGCTGGGCACACAAGAACTACAAGCTAGATAAGAGTTTTTTAATATTCGTTTGAAGAGTGCTCAACACAGACTGTCTCTGTCTCAAAGTGCCAGAATAGGGGAAATTCAGTAAACAGCAGGAACAAGTTACTGCTTGCTACTTGTCTCTTGTACGGTAGCCAATGTGGCCTGTGAGTACTGGTGCAGTGGTTCACAGTGTTGATAATTGATTAGTTAGACCAAGTGGCTGGCTGTTAGCAGACCATGTGGCAGTCAAGCACCGTCGCCGATACAGATCCTTTCTAGCACTTGTCAGGTGCTTATGTCATATTGATTTCTGTGTGTCATCCACGTGAACGTCAGATAGAGCAAGTTACGTTGCTGTTAAACAATCTTTGGTCTTCTCGTGGCAGAGTCTTTGCCTTTGCGCAGTCTGATACATCCTTAGTTGAAATGTAGTAGTGATCGTATCTGCTAGATGAAGAAAGGACACCAAGGATGAATATGATTTACATAATGAAAGGTAAAAGGAATATAAATTTTGAATAATGTGATTGCTTTTGAAGAGAAGAAGTCTGAGGTAAGACTGTAGTACTGCGCGCCTAATTTGTCGCAAGATTTCTGTCAGCCAGTTAACTTGCCCAGAGCTGAGCGGAAGACGACCTCACATCCCTGAATCTTGGATTAACATATTAATTGGTTAAGCTGTTTGATTTTTATAGAAATTCTCTGTTAACACTGTACCCTTTTTAAATCATTGTTCACTTCGTTAAGCACAGTATTGTTCAGACCAATGTTATGAGTGAAGATCACGCGAACTTTTACCTTGTCTTATGAGTATGTACTTCATTCTAAAATCGCTGTCTTGGCATATCATTTCATAGGGATAGTTACTCTCCCCACCCCACTGTTTGTCATTACGCATTACCACATGCAATAGTTTGAATACGGATTTAGAAACACAAATCTAGCTTAGCCGCTGCTTGCTTACTATTAGCTGTTGTGCTTTCGAGAAGTCTGCAACGATATTATCAAGACGCGACGTGTGGAATTTTTGATTACGGCCAGGTAATTGTTTTACTTCAGTTGTGAATTAATCATGTACAGTTCATTTCAAATTAGTTTCTGTTTAATCAAAGGTTAGAATATGAGTTTAAGTGGAATAACAGTTTGTGGGTACATAGTTTTGGTAATACGTAGAGTTTTATAGCGTTGGATGTAAAGTTGGACTAAATTTCAGAAAGGAACAAATATAGTGGGGAAATTACATACTTATTGAAAACATCCGGCATTGTGATAAGGGGTTTTGTTCTGACACCTCCTAGGGAAATATGATAGATGAGCTATCCAAATCGTTCAGGCTTGCCGTGATGTGAGTAATGGGTAGAGAACACTTACAGGGTGCCATAGAATTACATTATGCCCCAGGCCGTACATGTTTTATTCAAGAATTAACCAATGAGAGAATAGAGACGAGTGTACGTTGTCAAGACGAAAACATTGACTTAGATGAAGTTGTGGAAATAGCCTAACAGGAATATTGTGCGATCATGTCAATGAAAGAGAAAAATCAGGCTTCAGGGGCAATAATTTGACAGAATAATAGTAAGCAACAACCAAAACATGTTAAATGTTATGACTCTGGTAAAAAAGAACATGTAGCTAAAATACTGCCCCAACAATTCCAAACAAAGATGGGTACAGACACCCAACAGGGCAGAGAAGGAGGGAAGTTCCAAAATTATTGTTATCATTGTGATAAGCCAGGACACGCGGATGTACAGTATGTCAACATCTTTAGATGTGAAAAGTATCGGAGACGTGGACACAGGAGAAAGTACTGTCGAACTTCTTGAGGTTATAAATGTACTAAATATGGGCACACAGCGCCCCAGAGTAGGTGAAAAATAGAAAGGATTCCAGGGTAAAGGACGGGAAATGAAACATGATGCTACAGGCAGCAGTCACATGAAGCCATCGTCAAATGACCCAAAGTGAGGGTAGTAGGCTGCGAAGCAAAAAATGGCGTTATGACGATTTATTCCAGGGAAATCGGTAAAAAACAGACTGTTTAGTAGATACAGGAGCCCATATCAGTGCGCTCAAAGAGGAAGCTATAAGCGCAGAAATACCAATAAAGGAGAACAGAATTTTTTAATAAGTACAGAAGCTCATATCAGTGTGCTCAAGGAAGAAGCAATGACCACAGAAATACCAATAAAGAAGCAAGAGCGACAGCAGTTAAAAGGAATGGTGAATGGTGTAATGAAAACATTGAATACAGCGACAATGAATTTAAGAATGTTAGGCGAGCATACATTACATGTGTTGAGAAAGGGTACAGATGTCCCATATGATGATCTGGCAGGGAGTGGTTTCTTACTAAAACAGAGAACTGTCATTGATTTTAGCCAGAGACGAATAACAGTGAATGGGTGTGACATTACAGGAAGGGGAGGTGTCACCAGAACGGAGGAAACTCCAAAACTGTATGCTACACACCGGATCACGAAGAAGATATCAGGAAGATAAGAATAATATAAACGAGTTCCATGTGGGAAAAACACGGCACAGATATGTAAAACGAGTGTGTTCTAGCAGGCGAAATAACAGAATAAAACTAAATTCCAGTGAAGAAGAGACACTTAGAATGACATCTGTCAAAGTAGGGGAAAGTTGTGATTCAAAGTAAACGAGAGGACCCAGAGAAGAAGAGGTCATTAAAATCCCACTGCAAGGATAGAAATAATTCAGGAAGGCCAAGAGGTAATAATGCCGAAACAAGTGTAAGGTGCAATATTTTTGGTTTACTTATTCTAGGATTGAAGACAACTGTATAAGCTGAAATGACATGTTTAATGTCGCAATATTAGCACAAAAATACACGCTTTTAGACAGTTTTCAATGTGACAACAAAATACAGTTGTCAGGATAACGCATCTCGTCAACATCAAAAAGTGAAATAATCCTAAACACAACAATATTAAATATTAACTCTCAAAAGGTTAAATTTACCTAAGCACGACTATATTAAAGTTTAACTAGAAGTTTCTTTACAAAATTGTTCTCACACTTACATTATGATGATTAAGCTGCAATGAGCTGTCGTCTGCTAGGCTCTTCTATTCTGCTGAAATTCCTATAAAACTAATTACACCTTTGCTGAATTTTCCAGCAGAAACTTTCCCTACGTTTCTCGTTATGCAAGAGAACATGTACTCATCCCTAGTCTTAGAATGTGGCGATATACACGCGCATGGTTGGAGCAGCGTGCATATTATAATGCCCTCTCAGTTCTCCCAAGAACAATTAACTAATTGGCTGGTTCGTTTCTCTGCAGTTGGAGCTAAACGATGCTACAGATAATTTCTAGCTGGAGTATCAGCCGCTGTGAACACAGTGTTCACACAAATTACTCCGCTGTGTCATACAGAGCGTTATGCGCTCCATTCTGCACTTGACGCCAGTTCAGAGAAGAGTCCCCGAATATTTCCGTCTTGTCTTACTCATAGCCGAACTGTCTCCCCACCTGGGTTCTTTCGTTCTTCAAGTCACAGCTTTTTTCGACCAACAGGAGCGTTCCTCTTATTTTGTGGGAACTATCCCTACCAATCGCAAGGTCCCTAACATTAAACTGCGCCGAAACTTTGGCTCTTCCTAGCGCGTTTCTGCCAGTCGGACGTTTTGTGCCCGTTCCAGACGCCTAAATGCGTACATTGACTCTCTCACGTGTGTACCACTCGCTGGACACGCGATCTTGTTTTGTATCAATTTAGAATTCCGAAACGCAGTATTCTAAAAGCTTTCTTTCCTGTCCTCCCTCAGCTGGGCCGTTATACTCGCTCTCCCCATTTGAGTCACATGGTCGGTCGCTCACTTTCCAACTGGGACACCCCTTTAAGTGGTTTCTGTAGTACCCCCTCTAGTGTGACCTTGCCTCTGCATTATCCCTCTGAATTACCAACCAAACACCTCTCACTGCTTGTTCCACCTTCCATTCAAACATGCATTATAGAAACGGTGTGTTAATTATCATAGATTGAATGTCATCCCTTTTTGCATTACATACTGCTAGACAAGTTTGTTCATTACCGCCGAATTAAGTTAAGTGCCTTTTGTATCCCGCCTGGGTAATGAACAGGAACAGGAAGAGGTACTAATCTCTCGGTACTGCAGATACAGTTCAATCACCTTTACTAGCGGATAAACATATGCAACCTCCTTGTTCCATATGCAGTTATACACTGTAAGCCATAAAAGTGAAAGACACGGTGTCCAAAGCTTTGGAGATCTGGATGATCACTTTCTGGGACACCGTAACAGTGATCATAGGCCTATACCTGGGTGCAACATGCACCGTCAATAATAGTAATCAATGCTCCAGGTCTCTTTGAAAATGGAACACCGAGACGTCTGCTACCCTGTCACGTGAACATGAATTTAAATGTAAAGCTTCGGAGAGCTGTTTGGAAATGCTCCACAATGCTGCAAACTCTTCCAGTTTCCATATGTTGCGATGTCTTCCACAGTTTTGTCAACAAGAAACACCGACTCTGCCTTTTATTTCAACCATTTCTCGTAATGTAGGATTTTACTCCCGTAAAGAACTTCCGCAACAGAATCTTGACAGCACAACGTTCATTAGTCTCTGAAATGTACTAGGTGCCGCTTTTACTCTCATTGGCGTCCTCTTGCATTCGTAGTGGTGATAATCAGCACTAAATACCATTGAGTCCATTAAAATCTGTTAGTATCCGCTGGCCATAACCAATGTGGAAAATATTTACCTTTTTCCGGCTGGTCCAGAATCTCCGATATATTCGGTACTGATAATGCCTTCTCTTCTGAAATCTCTTTACGATATTCAGTCACCAACCTATATTTTAGTTTTCCACTGGCATCTGCCTTGTTCAGATTTTGTAATTTTGCCTCCTTCCACTTTCTACAATACAATATCTTGCAAGGTGGTGCGAAGTTGAAGCGAAGTGTCCTGGATGGCTGCACCTCATCAAAAGGGGAGAATCTGTAGCGATGCTCGTAGAGCTCTCCAGCGCCGGCTAGAGGGCGCTGTCGTCGGTGTCGTTGTCGTAGTGCCAACTTAACTGGTACCTAAGCCGTGGCATCGTAGCTATCGATACCACAGTGCCATATTCACCTTCCCATTGCGATGTATAAAGCTCTCATGTAAGGTGAGAATCTGACCTTCATTTATTCTGCCACCTTACACAAGAAGCAGTAAAGGGTGTACAACATTCCAGAGCCTCTTGAACGAAATACTCAAGGCAAATGCAATATTAACATGGTGAACATAAATCAGGTAGTGTGTGATGTTAGTTCAATGGGCTTAATTACCACATTCTTATGCAATGAAGTCACAGGAAGGATAGCCATAGAAATGATGAAACAGGTTTCGAATTGCCAATTGTGTAGTGAGTATTGTGATGTATCTCATTTAAAAGGCGACAGATTGTCATTTATGGAGACAGTAAAAAAAGACTACCGATATTGCCCGAGCATTCAGGCAAAATTATAAATGTCAGACTGTAAGGTGTATGCTTCGCCGGTGATGGGCGAAGCATGACAGAATCTTTGACCAGAGAGAAGTTTATCGTTAGTTGTTGCTTGTCGCGAGTCTGCGCTAGTCTGCGCGAGTCGACAGTAGTAGTCAGTCTGCAGCAGTAGTCGGATACGGTAGTAGTCTGCTGGAGTCGGCATGCGTCGGCTGTGTGCTCTGGTCGCGACTCTGGTCAGGACTCTGGAGGATGAGTATTGTTGTAGAAGGCAAAGAAGCAGCATTGCGCATATCTAGTAATGTATGTTAATTGTAATTTAATTTGTTCAGAAAAAAAATGCCCCAATAATAATTTTTTTAATAAAGTAACTTTTTTAAAGAAAAGTATCCATTTCAATTTAAAGAATTATTCCACTCTTTTGAAGAAAAAGCATTCATTTCAATTTAAAGAATATTTCCTATGCATTCCTTCCAAGAATAAAATATATATATATATATATATATATATATATATATTTGTATATACGCCAGCATTGCATGAAGCTGTGTCGATAAATAAGAGCAGATATAGTTGCAGTTTTTATTGAGGGAAGAATTTTGCTTTTGTTATTCAGAATACAGGGCCGAAGGTCAGCGCTGCTGTCCTTATAAAATTTACCAGATATTATTATTTCTGTTATTAGGTTACATTTGGTTCATGGTTCATTATTTAATTAATATTATTGTGTGGTTTTTGGTCAATTTTCATTCCTTAATTTTTGTGGGAAGTTTAAGCTTGGCTCCATTTTGCATTATTATTAAACATTATTTTTGTTGGGAGGTTACACTTGGCTCCATTTTGCATTTTCATTTAATTAAAATTTCTGCGGGGAGGTTACAAGACCATATCGGATACCGAAATCCAATGAGATATTATGCGAACACACAGAAGAAATTATTGTAGAAAGTGGAAGGAGGCAATATTACTAAATCTGAACAAGGTAGATGCCAGTGGAAAACTAAGTACCGAATATATCGGAGATTCTGGACCAGCCGGAAAAAGGTAAATATTTTCCACATTGGTTATGGCCAGCGGATAATAATAGATTTTAATGGACTCAATGGTATTTAGTGCTGATTATCACCACTACGAATGCAAGAGGACGCCAATGAGAGTAAAAGCGGCACCTAGTACATTTCAGAGACTAATGAACGTTGTGCTGTCAAGATTCTGTTGCGGAAGTTCTTTACGGGAGTAAAATCCTACATTACGAGAAACGGTTGAAATAAAAGACAGAGTCGGTGTTTCTTATTGACAAAACTGTGGAAGACATCGCAACATATGGAAACTGGAAGAGTTTGCAGCATTGTGGAGCATTTCCAAACAGCTCTCCGAAGTTGATGACCTTTACATTTAAATTCATGTTCCACGTGACAGGGTAGCAGACGTCTCGGTGTTCCATTTTCAAAGAGACCTGGAGCATTGATTACTATTATTGACGGTGCATATTGCACCCAGGTATAGGCCTATGACCACTGTTACGGTGTCCCAGAAAGTGATCATCCAGATCTCCAAAGCCTTGGACACCGTGTCTTTCATTTTTATGGCTTACAGTGTATAACTGCATGTGGAACAAGGAAGTATTCTGCAGGAATTATACCCATAGAACACGGATAATGTGCACCATCAGTTGTCAAACGCACCGTCGGAGGAATGGAATGGTTTTCATAGACCCGGACTGGCACGTAAGTACCCCGATTCATCCACATTTCTCTCGTATTTATCTCAGTTCTACGTACACTCCATCAGTGTTCGTAATTTTACTCGGTTTTCCGTAATATAAACTCATTTTACCCAATTACTTGAGTTCCAAACCACGACTCTCGATTATCTGTGAACGGCAACAAAAGTCTCATCGTGTCAGTTTTGTCACGCTGTCAGCGAAAGACATTGCAGCATGGTTCTCAATATCTGCTTCACAGCTAAACTGCCTCTGTTATTCTGCAAATGCTATGGACATATCACGAACCTTGTTACAGTGCCTACGTCACATAACACATATACTGCTTCTTAGTGTAGGAAATAGCCATCATGAGAGAGGAGGTGCAAAACCTACGTTCCTTAGCCAAAACACTTTATAAATCTGGCAAGATTTTATTACGATTGTCCATCTCTCCCTGTGTGGAGAGGAGTCACAAACTATTCTCGCATTTGTGGAGCGTGAGTATGGTCTATCCATGCACCTTGTAACCCTCCCTGCAACATTGTCTCCTATTTAATTTGGAACTGGCCAGAAGTAAGAGGGCACTATACACGCTACAGTGGACGTCTCGTGAAGGAACAGAACGAGCTGATTTCCACGTGATCAATACATTTCGATATTTTGCTTTCGGAAAGAGCATAACACGTGTTCCAAACTGGCACAACTGACAGACACTAGTTTTATAGACCAGTATTCATTCCAGTAGTACTGCAGCCATATTGCGAAGACTGTTCCGCACCAATCTTACTCACATCATCCATCCAGTCACACATGATCTCTATAGATGCAAGCCTGTTGATGACGTTAGCACTCCTTTTGGTGTATAGTAGATATGTGCGTGATACATTTGAGAGTAGTGTATTGATATAACAGATGGTTAAATAGAACAATAAATGTGTGGTTTATGCATGATGGAGTACCAGACAAAAGAAGTTTGAAACATAGTACGTAAATCACTTGCGCTATCAGATCTGTAGAACTGTTACAGTGTTTGGATTCCACACCAAGAAGGCACTGGAAAGAGAGAAATGATGGTAGAAAATAAACACACACTCGTAAGGCTACATGGTTCTGCACTTACAACATGCTACAACGTTAAAGCACTGTGATTTCCGATATATTCGTCCTGTGGAACGCAATGATGTTAATAGTCCAATGCAGGAAATATATTTCGAACACCCTGCAAGTTTTCTATTCCACTCACTATGATGAGAAACTTTAAGATGACAGAAATACTACCTTCTACACCAAAGGAAAAGAGAAACATAGATTCTTTGTGAAAGATACACTACATAGAGGTGTATAGTACTCACTGTCCACATCCGACCAAGGTTCCATAATTGTGCTATGCTCGCGTCAGTCGCGTAAAATTATCGTTGCCAATGGAAATATGCATGAAATAACGATATCTTACGAGGATATAGACAAACGCGTGGCAGCAGTTCTTTACATGTGAAAGTACCCGTCGTGCTCCGCTAACTCCGTGAACAGAACGCAGTCTCTTCCACATACATCTGTCAAGCAAATGTGTACAGACGTAGTACGTCACAAACCCCTGTCACTGACTTAGAATCGGCGATGACTCGATTTGTGTCCAAGACGTGGCAGGGAAGTGAAGTACTTTGCATACACTTCGTTCGACTAGAGGAGGGTGCCAAAATAAGTTTTCCATAGATTGCGGAAGGCTTGAATAAATATAGAATACTTTTCCAGTATGGGAAAACCTACACTGATCAGACAACCTGCACAGCCCGGGAAAGATGCGTTGAACATGATCGCCACACTCGCCTTTCGTAGCCCAATAAGTCAGCCAAAGCCGAACACTGTACCTCTACAGATCATTCCATGGATTACTCTGCCACAGAAATCTTGGCGTCGACAAGATCCTTCTGGGATTCAGTTATGACAGAAGCAAGATCTTATTCATCGTGATGGCTGGATAAAATGTGGGATCCAATGATATTTTTAATTTCTTGAAAGAGAAAACATTTTATGACCAATGACACGTCTAGCGCCATTTAATTTGATTCATTTTGACATCTGAATTTTAAGTCCGCAAGTGCACATTCCGACAGAGTGGACATGTAGTACCGAGTGGTTATAACTAAACTTTCCCTCTTTAACACGTTATAGCACGGAAACAAATACCATACGATTACCACTAGCATTATCTCCTTCGAAATATTCTCTATTGCAGCTAATACATTTGTCCCACCAGTGCTTTCACCGTTCGAAACCTTCTTTGTAGTGATCTCTCGAAATGGCTGACAGCGCCTCCCTTGTTTTTTCTTGACTTCATCAATGTTGCCAAATCGGTGTCCTTTCGCACGGAGCGACGTCAAATGGTTCAAATGGCTCTGAGCACTATGGGACTTAAAATCTGAGCTCATCAGTCCCCTAAAACTAAGAACTGCTTAAACCTAAATAACCTAAGGACATCACACACATCCATGCCCGAGGCAGTTTTCGAACCTGCGACCGTAGCGGTCTCGCGGTTCCAGACTGAAGCGCCTAGAACCGCTCGGCCACATTGGCCGGCGGAGCAACGTCAAGCGAGTAAGATGCGTGAGGCAACGGAACCACGCCATTTTTGGCCAAAAACTATGTAACAGAGGTGTAGGTGGGTTTTCGTGGTGGAAGAATCAGTCTCCTTACTGCGCAATCTTCGTAAAACTTCCAAATAAAAGGTCTTATTGATGGTCTGGCTCGAATGAACTACTCCCTTGGCTTCAAAAAAGCAAGTCAGCATTGTTTCGATGTTCGATTTCACTGGACAACATTTCTTTGGATGGGGTGACGATTACGTCTTCCATTTGCTTGACTGCTGCTGTGTTTCTGGGTCGCAACCATAGCACCAGGACTCATAACCAGTGATGATCCTTGACAGTAAATCTGAATCAGTTTGAAGCTGTTGCTTCGAATCACGACATGTTTCAACTCGACGTTCCTTTTGATTGCCAGTCAGAACCCAAGGAAGAAACTTAGCAGCAACCCTGTCCATTCCCAAATCTTTCGTTAACATTAGCTGAACCGAGCTTCAAAGTAACTCACTAGTCTCTGACAGTTGATCAATAGTGTGTTGACGGTCTGTGAGCACAAGCTTCGAATTTTTTCAATATTTTCCTCGATTCAGGCAATTGATGGACGACCAGAACGAGTTTTTTCATCAATCGACATGTCGCCATTTTCAAATCGAGCAAACCCCTCGTACATTCGAGTTTTTCTCCATAGCGTCATCTCGGTAAGCTGTTTTCAGCATTAAAACAGTCTCAGCAGCACTTTTACTGAGTAGCAAACAGAATTTCACAGCTGCACGTTGTTCATTTAAATTTGCTATCATAAAAAACAAGAACAAAACGGTGCTAGCAAAAACAATCACTGCAGATGAACAGAACAAGCCAGGTCGCCGGCCGCGGTGGCCGTGCGGTTCTAGGCGCTCCAGTCCGGAGCCGCGCTGCTGCTACGGTCGCAGGTTCGAATCCTGCCTCGGGCATGGGTGTGTGTGTTATCCTTAGGTTACTTAGGTTTAAGTAGTTCTAAGTTCTAGGGGACTGATGACCACAGCAGTTGAGTCCCATAGTGCTCAGAGCCATTTGAACCAAGCCAGGTCGACAACAGAGGCGGTGCTCAATGGCAATGAGTCGCACTATACACGCCTAGCGGCAGAAATGCGTACTACGCAAGCTCCGCCCACAGCAGTGTTATTCCGTTTTTTTTTTTTTTTTTATTTGGGTACCCTCTTGTATAACATATTGCACATGAAAACATATACTTCTACACTTGTGTTCAAAACACAAGGACGAAGTAATTTTCACCTGACGTTTCACTGCCACGTAGTTAATATAGCTCGATGAGCCGCGCGGGGTACCTGTGCGGTCTGGGCACCTTGTCACGGTTCGCACGGCTGCCCCGTCGGAGGCTCGAGTCCTCCCTCGGGCATGGGTGTGTGTTTAGTTCATAGCGTAAGTTAGTTAAAGTTAGATTAAGTAGTGTGTAAGCTTATGGACCGATGACCTCAGCAGTTTGGTCCCATAGGACTTACCACAAATTTCGAATTTTCGAGCTCGATGAAAATTGTACCACACATAGAATGAAATAAGCACCGAGACAAATAGAAATGATACTTTTATTCAAAGGCAATAATTACACTGAAGTCACAGCGATTTATGATGGTCCTCTGGACATTATAGAACGAGTGACGCGATTATTAATAGGGCGACTGATCACAACGTATGACAATACATACTCTGGAATAAAGTTCCGAGTGCATTATTGGCTCCCACACAACATTCGTAGGTGCATTATGTGTTCTCACCTCTCGCCACGTGGGGGTACGTCCACCATTTAGGTGGTCCAGATATTATGATGCGTTGAGGCTAACGTTACATGGGGGTACTATCCTCCAAATCTTTGAACACAGTACACTCACCGGTCAGCATCACTGTGACACTGTGCTCCTTCCCGATGTCTACCTCTTCAGGTGTGACTTCAATTCCATGGATGTCAATGTACGACCGCATCGAACAGCACAGGTGAAGGAGCTCAAAGAAAGAGTGCAGCACACCCACCGACGACCATTCACCAGTTGTCAACTGCTCTGATGGAGGAATGGAACGTCCAACCACAAGAACTCAAAAAACCAACTTTGTGGCCAGCATGGGAGCACGTCGCATGTATGGACTGTCGTCCGTGGTAATCGCACATCCCGTTAAGGATCATGACCTGCCTTTTCTAATGTCCTTGTGAGCATCACAAATTGCAGTGTCTTCGGTGTGACTATTACCTTTGAATAAAAGTATCATTTCTGCTCGTTTCATAGTGTATTTCTTTCGCTGACCTACAGGGTGATTTTTTCCACCGTCTACAAACCCTAGGCATTGATCAGTTAGAGGATACAGAACAAAAAAGGTCTAACGTCAGGAAATACATGGTTCCTTTTGTGGACTGGCAAGACAGCCAATCCACTAGGACGGGAGGCCGAAGGGCACGCGTTTAAACTCACGCAGGCTGGCGTGAGGTCTGGAACAGGTAAAGTAATTGAGACTAGCAAGTAAAGTACGTAGCTTCTTAATCCACAATTGGTGATCATAGGTCTGACGGTACATGCATCACAAGATAAATAGCAAATGATAATGGCGCCTTGCTAGGTCGTAGCAAATGACGTAGCTGAAGGCTCTGCTAACTATCGTCTCTGCAAATGAGAGCGAATTTGTGAGTGAACAATCGCTAGCAAAGTCGGCTGTACAACTGGGGCGAGTGCTAGGACGTCTCTCTAGACCTGCCGTGTGGCGGCGCTCGGTCTGCAATCACTGATAGTGGCGACACACGGGTCCGACGTATGCTAACGGACCGCGGCCGATTTAAAGGCTACCACCTAGCAAGTGTGGTGTCTGGCGGTGACACCACAGTTCCCATGCTAGAGACCATTTATTCAGTCATACTTTGTTACAGAGACTGAGGTCTAATATGCGCTGTACCATGCAGCCCCAGTTACAGTATGTGTTGAAAATGGCTTCCATGCACTTCAATGCATGCGTGTGCGCGCCATAGCCTGTTCTGTCTCACATGTTCACATAGGCCAGGCTGCATCCGAAAAGTACGAAAGGTAACATGAATACACTGCTCCAGAGTCTCCACATCTGGTATGGTCTCTGCATACACAATACTTTTGAGATGGCCCCATACCCAAAAATCGCATGAATTGAGATACAGTAAAGGAGCATGGTTGACACAAATCCCTGAATCGTATTGGCTGGTGAAGAAACCAGTGGCAAAACTGCTCCCGATGTGAAAAGTCTGTCGCCAGGAAGGTGGTGGTGGTGGTTAGTGTTTAACGTCCCGTCGACAACGAGGTCATTAGAGACGGAGCACAAGCTCGGGTTAGGGAAGGATTGGGAAGGAAATCGGCCGTGCCCTTTCAAAGGAACCATCTCGGCATTCGCCTGAAACGATTTAGGGAAATCACGGAAAACCTAAATCAGGATGGCCGGAGACGGGATTGAACCGTCGTCCTCCCGAATGCGAGTCCAGTGTGCTAACCACTGCGCCACCTCGCTCGGTGTCGCCAGGAAGCCCTGCACACGTTGTAAGTGATAAGAGTAGCAACAATTGTAATGGACAATGCTCCACACAGTCGTCTGGCCAACCCTTTACTGGCAGGCCAACTGAATGGTACTGACACGGCGGTGGCCTTTCACAGTGTTAATTACACTTCCCTCCATGTCTGGTGTCGGAACACTTTGCGTAAGTTCCTCGTTATTTCCAGCTTCCTGTAACGATAGTGTCTCAGACAGCGTTGCAAACATTGAATGCTGTGGTTTTTGTCAGCGGGACACGTCTCCTGATACAACCCTGTTGCCCGCCGCCCGTTGCCATTTGCCTTTCCGCAAGCAAATACCATGTTGGCAAGCTCTCCATTCCAATACGGAACCACTGTGTACAACGCCGTATTAGATCCATTACAGGATGAGCCAGCAAGTGAAGCGAATCGGACACAACGTTACCAATTACTGTGGCAGGAGACGACGCTAGGGCATGACGTATGAGGAACAGTACCACTCTCTAGGATGAAACCATGCACACTATAACTGTGTCTGCATGATACAATGCCTATTAGACCGCAGTCTCTGTAACAGATTGTTGTTGTTGTGGTCTTCAGTCCTGAGACTGGTTTGATGCAGCTCTCCATGCTTCTCTATCCTGTGCAAGGTTCTTCATCTCCCAGTACTTACTGCAACCCACATCCTTCTGAATCTGCTTAGTGTATTCATCTCTTGGTCTCCCTCTACGATTTTTACCCTCCACGATGCCCTCCAATGCTACATTTGTGATCCCTCGATGCCTCAGAACATGTCCTACCATCCGGTCCCTTCTTCTTGTCAAGTTGTGCCACAAACTCCTCTTCTCCCCAATTCTATTCAATATCCCCTCATTGGTTATGTGATCTACCCATCTAATCCTCAGCGTTCTTCTGTAGCACCACATTTCGAAAGCTTCTATTCTCTTCTTGTCCAAACTATTTATCGTCCATGTTTCACTTCCATACAAATACTTTCAGAAACGACTTCCTGACACTTAAATCTATACTCTATGTAAACAAATTTCTCTTCTCCAGAAACGCTTTCCTTGCCATTGCCAGTCTACATTTTATATCCTCTCTACTTCGATCATCATCAGTTATTTTGCTCCCCAAATAGCAAAACTCCTTTACTACTTTAAGTGTCTCATTTCCTAATCTAATTCCCTGAGCATCACCTGACTTAATTCGACTACATTCCATTATCCTCGTTTCGCTTTTGTTGATGTTCATCTTATATCCTCCTTTCAAGACACTGTCCATTCCATTCAACTGCTCTTCCAAGTCCTTTGCTGTCTCTGGCAGAATTACAATGTCATCGGCGAACCTCAAAGTTTTTATTTCTTCTCCCTGGATTTTAATACCTACTCCGAATTTTTCTTTTGTTTCCTTCACTGCTTGCTCAATATACAGATTGAATAACATCGGGGAGAGACTACAACCCTGTCTCCCTCCCTTCCCAACCACTGCTTCCTTTTCATACCCTTCGACCCTTATAACTGCCATCTGGTTTCTGTACAAATTGTAAATAGCTTTTCGCTCCCTGTATTTTACCCCTGCCACCTTTAGAATTTGAAAGAGAGTATTCCAGTCAACATTGTCAAAAGCTTTCTCTAAGTCTACAAATGCTGGAAACGTAGGTTTGTCTTTCCTTAATCTTTCTTCTAAGATAAGTCATAAGGTCAGTATTGCCTCACGTGTTCCAATATTTCTTCGGAATCCAAACTGATCTTCCCCGAGGTCGGCTTCTACCAGTTTTCCATTCGTCCGTAAAGAAATCGCGTTAGTATTTTGCAGCTGTGACTTATTAAACTGATAGTTCGGTAATTTTCACATCTGTCAACACCTGCTTTCTTTGGGATTGGAATTATTATATTCTTCTTGAAGTCTGAGGGTATTTCACCTGTCTCATACATCTTGCTCACCAGATGGTAGAGTTTTGTCAGGACTGGCTCTCCCAAGGCCGTCAGTAGTTCCAATGGAATGTTGTCCACTCCTGGGGCCTTGTTTCGACCCAGGTCTTTCAGTGCTCTGTCAAACTCTTCATGCACTATCGAATCTCCCATTTCGTCTTCATCTACATCCTCTTCCATTTCCATAATATTGTCCTCAAGTAGATCACCCTTGTAACAGATTATGACTGAATAAATGGTCTCTAGCATGGAAATCAAACATTCCCGGACATAAGTTTCCTTTATCTTTCTATGTATGGGCCAAGTTTCATCGAGCTATGTTACTCGGCAATGAGACATCATGCGAAAGTTACTTTCGTTCTTAACCTTTGCACACCAATGTGCGTAAGATATTTCTGTGATACCGTATCTCATACTCTTACTGGTTTCACGTGGCAGCGTTGTTGGACACCTAGAATCACTAAAAGGTGACCGGTTAAATACTGATGTCATTATTAATTACTCAATAATGAAATTTTCTATTGGACGCCGTGTGCTACCGCAGCTCGAACTTTATTTACGGCCAGTAGCGTGGACGTGTGACGTGATTAAACGAGCGGTGGCGTGCGGTGCATGCAAGTCTGCATTGAACCCCTCGCAAGGTAACGGCGAGAGGGCCTCGCGTTCCCACTCCCTCCGCTGCAAATTTAACCTTGATCGTAAAGCTAATATTACTCCCAGCGACACGGCTTGCAGCAGTTCCTGCCCGCATAAGCCGAGGCTTGGCTGAGAAATAAATCAACGACGCGAGCCGTTGGCATACAAAGTGGAAGAGGGCGTCACAGGCAAGACTCGGTTTCCAGCAAGTGTTGCAAATTCGGTACGCCATTGTCCCCTTTTGTTCCTGCATTGCGATTCTATACGGACTATTTCACAATGAACGAATGATACAGAGAGTACGCGAAGGAACTTGCCCCCTTTCTTGCAGTGGTGTACCGTAGGTCTCCAGAAGAGAGTAGCGTTACAAAGGATTGGAAAAGGGCACAGGTCATCCCCGTTTTCAAGAAGGGACGTCGAACAGATGTGCAGAACTATAGACCTATATCTCTAACGTCTATCAGTTGTAGAATTTTGGAACACGTATTATGTTCGAGTATAATGACTTTTCTGGACACTAGAAATCTACTCTGTAGGAATCAGCATGGGTTTCGAAAAAGACGATCGTGTGAAACCCAGTTCGGGCTATTCGTCCACGAGACTCAGAGAGCCATAGACACGTTTTCCCAGGTAGATGCCGTGTTTCTTGAATTCCGCAAAGCGTCTGATACAGTTCCTCACAGTTGTTTAATGGACAAAGTAAGAGAATATGGACTAGCAGACCAATTGTGTGATTGGATTGAAGAGTTCCTAGATAACAGAACGCAGCATGTCATTCTCAATGGAGAGAAGTCTTCCGAAGTAAGAGTGATTTCAGGTGTGCCGCAGAGGAGTGTCGTAAGACCGTTGCTATTCATAATATGTGTAAATGACCTTGTGGATCACATCGGAAGTTCACTGAGGCTTTTTGCGGATGAATCTGTAGTATATCGACAGGTTGTAACAATGGAAAATTGTACTGAAATGCAGGAGGATCTGCAGCGAATTGACGCATGCTGCAGGGAATGGCAATTGAATCTCAATGTAGACAAGTGTAATACACAGAAAGAAAGATCCTTTATCATTTAGCTTCAATATAGCAGGTCAGCAACTGAAAGCTGTTAATTCCATAAATTATCTGGGAGTACGCATTAGGAATGATTTAAAATGGAATGATCATATAAAGTTGATCGTCGGTAAAGCAGATGCCAGACTGAGATTCATTGGAAGAATCCTAAGGAAATGCAATCCGAAAACAAAGGAAGTAGGTTACAGTACGCTTGTTCGCCCTCTGCTTGAATACTGCTCAGCAGTGTGGGATCCGTACCAGATAGGGTTGATAGAAGAGATAGAGAAGAGCCAACGGAGAGCAGCGTGCTTCGTTACAGGATCATTTAGTAATCGCGAAAGCGTTACGGATATGATAGATAAACTCCAGTGGAAGACTCTGCAGGAGAGACGCTTAGTAGCTCGGTACCGGCTTTTGTTGAAGTTTCGAGAACATACCTTCACCGAGGAGTCAAGCAGTATATTGCTCCCTCCTACGTATATCTCGCGAAGAGACCATCAGGATAAAATCAAGGAGATTAGAGCCCACGCAGAGGCATACCGACAATCCTTCTTTCCACAAAGAATACGAGACTGGAATAGAAGGGAGAACCGATAGAGGTACTCAAGGTACCCTCCACCACACACCGTCAGGTGGCTTGCGGAGTATGGATGTAGTTGTAGATGTAGATACCACAAAGTCATCAAACTAATGTACCACCGTCAGTACAAAAACTTTCGGTACTGGATTAATAAAAAAATACGGAAACGTTAAGATTGTGGTTTTCATGATTCAGGTGTTTTCAGGTGTTCTACCTAATCTCTCTCCCCCCCACTTGCGTACAACGCATAGCACGTTCGTACGGCCTAGTGAAACTGTTACGCAGGTCTCTCTTTGAGACGTTGTGCAACTTGCTGTAATATCCACGACTATATTTTATTCAGAATAATAATCACGACAGCATCGTGCGTGGAGTGTGAATGAATATTAATCGTATTCTCGTTATATTAATGAAAAGGACTTCATCGTTAATGAAATAATAAATAATTATTGTCAATGACATAATTTAATATCAAGGGAGATAGATCAGCTATGTTTGAATTAAATAAAGATTTTCAGAAATTAGCTAGAAGAGATAAAAATATTTTCTTTAATGAACAGCGCAAGGAAGTTGAAGATAGTAACGGAATGGGGAAGACAAGAGATCTTTATAAGAAAATTAGAGAAATTAAAGGAAAATTCCAGGCAAAAATTGGAATGATAAAAGATAGAAATGGGAAAGATCTGAGTGAAGCAGAGGATGTTAAGGAAAGATGGGCAGAATATGTAGAAGACCTATACAAGAAAGAACTGTATAATGACAGGGCTCCTACTGCTGATGTTAATGTCAATTTAGAACTAGAACACTCTTACTGAAGGTGAAAGACGAAAGTGAAAAGGCCGGTCTTATGCTGAATGTGAAGACAACGAAAATTATGGCAACTACACCTACCAATCCG
This sequence comes from Schistocerca serialis cubense, assembly GCF_023864345.2. Lineage (NCBI taxonomy): Eukaryota > Metazoa > Arthropoda > Insecta > Orthoptera > Acrididae > Schistocerca > Schistocerca serialis. Next base: position 163,747,430 of record NC_064643.1, on the reverse strand, counting down.
TGGGATGTAGCAGGAGAAACCATGGAGGTAGTGACCACGTCAGAGGATGAGATGGATCGATGGAATCACAGAAGCAATGTGTTCCAACCTGGAAGGTCTACGGGAGAAAGTGCAAGACAGGAAAAAGTGGCGTGATTTGGTTCATGGGGTCACGAAGAGTCGGAACCGACTAAACGAATAGAGAGAGAGAGAGAGAACTGAAACCCTCAGCTGCCGACAGGTGTTGTTGATATACCTCGATGTGTAGAGCTGAAAATGTGTGCCCCGACCGCGACTCGAACTCGGGCTCTTCTGCTTACATGGCGCGACTTTAGGGACTTATCCCTTGCACGCTTTCCGTGAGACACACATTCCCAACAGTCCACAATTCTACATACAGGGTGTTTCAAAAATGACCGGTATATTTGAAACGGCAATAAAAACTAAACGAGCAGCGATAGAAATACACCGTTTGTTGCAATATGCTTGGGACAACAGTACATTTTCAGGCAGACAAACTTTCGAAATTACAGTAGTTACAATTTTCAACAACAGATGGCGCTGCGGTCTGGGAAACTCTATAGTACGATATTTTCCACATATTCACCATGCGTAGCAATAATATGGCGTAGTCTCTGAATGAAATTACCCGAAACCTTTGACAACGTGTCTGGCGGAATGGCTTCACATGCAGATGAGATGTACTGCTTCAGCTGTTCAGTTGTTTCTGGATTCTGGCGGAACACCTGGTCTTTCAAGTGTCCCCACAGAAAGAAGTCACAGGGGTTCATGTCTGGCGAATAGGGAGGGCAATCCACACCGCCTCCTGTATGTTTCGGATAGCCCAAAGCAATCACACGATCATCGAAATATTCACTCAGGAAATTAAAGACGTCGGCCGTGCGATGTGGCCGAGCACCATCTTGCATAAACCACGAGGTGTTCGCAGTGTCGTCTAAGGCAGTTTGTACCGCCACAAATTCACGAAGAATGTCCAGATAGCGTGATGCAGTAATCGTTTCGGATATGAAAAATGGGCCAATGATTCCTTTGGAAGAAATGGCGGCCCAGACCAGTACTTTTTGAGGATGCAGGGACGATGGGACTGCAACATGGGGCTTTTCGGTTCCCCATATGCGCCAGTTCTGTTTATTGACGAAGCCGTCCAGGTAAAAATAAGCTTCGTCAGTAAACCAAATGCTGCCTACATGCATATCGCCGTCATCAATCCTGTGCACTATATCGTTAGCGAATGTCTCTCGTGCAGCAATGGTAGCGGCGCCGAGGGGTTGTCGCATTTGAATTTTGTATTGATAGAGGTGTAAACTCTGGCGCATGAGACGATACGTGGACGTTGCCGTCATTTGGACCGCAGCTGCAACACGGCGAACGGAAACCCAAGGCCGCTGTTGGATCACCTGCTGCACTAGCTGCGCGTTGCCCTCTGTGGTTGCCGTACGCGGTCGCCCTACCTTTCCAGCACGTTCATCCGTCACATTCGCAGTCCATTGAAAATTTTCAAACAGATCCTTTATTGTATCGCTTTTCGGTCCTTTGGTTACATTAAACCTCCGTTGAAAACTTCGTCTTGTTGCAACAACACTGTGTTCTAGGCGGTGGAATTCCAACACCAGAAAAATCCTCTGTTCTAAGGAATAAACCATGTTGTCTACAGCACACGTGCACGTTGTGAACAGCACACGCTTACAGCAGAAAGATGACGTACAGAATGGCACACCCACAGACTGCGTTGTCTTCTATATCTTTCACATCACTTGCAGCGCCATCTGTTGTTGAAAATTGTAACTACTGTAATTTCGAAAGTTTGTCCGCCTGAAAATGTACTGTTGTCCCAAGCATATTGCAACAAACGGTGTATTTCTATCGCTGCTCGTTTAGGTTTTATTGCCAATCCAAATATGCCGGTCATTTTTGAAACACCCTGTATGTAATGTACCTTATAGGCATTTGCCCATTCACTCATTACTCGCGCACGCTTTGGCGATTCGCACAGACGAAGGTCAATGGCTGGGTAGCGCCAAAGCGTGAGCGAGTAATGAGTGAATGGGCAAATGTCTATAAGATACATTATGTGGTGTCACCGCCAGACACCACACTTGCTAGGTGGTAGCCTTTAAATCGGCCGCGGTCCGCTAGTATACGTCGGACCCGCGTGTCGCCACTGTCAGTGATTGCAGACCGAGCGCCGCCACACGGCAGGTCTAGAGAGACGTCCTAGCACTCGCCCCAGTTGTACAGCCGACTTTGCTAGCGATGCTACACTGACAAATACGCTCTCATTTTCCGAGACGATAGTTAGCATAGCATTCAGCTACGTCATTTGCTACGACCTAGCAAGGCGCCATTACCAGTTTATATTGAGATTGTTATTAATGTACCGTCAAGAGCGATGTTCTCCAATTATGGATTAAAGTTAAGTATTCCAAGATCTTCGTACTTTATTTGCAATTCTCAAGACATTGTCCTGTTCCAGACCTCCCGCCAGTCTGCGTGAGCTTAAACGCGTGCCTTTCGGCTACCTCCGAGTGGCTTGGCTGCCTTGCCAAGTCACAACACATTACATATGTAGACTTGTGGACAGTTGGGAATGTGAGTCTCACGGGAAGCGTGCAAGGGATAAGTCCCTGCAGTCGCGCTATTGATCCGTGTCCTCGGTGGCTCAGATGGATAGAGCGTCTGTCATGTAAGCAAGAGATCTCGAGTTCGAGTCGCGGTTGGGGCACACATTTTCAGCTGTCCACATCGAGGTATATCAACAACACCTGTCGGCAGCTGAGGGTTTCAGTTAGTCATCATTTGATGTGATTGGTGTCTCGACGTACACAGAGGCCAATTTAAAATTTGAAAAATAGCCTTTATGTGTCTCTGAAATGAATCTTCTTTGTTTGGAGTTTTATTTCATTGTAATTCTCGTCCTATATAAATGATACGTTTTCTGCTCAGCTACAAAAGAGCGCAGCCATTAGCGCTATTGAGCTACAGCGCGTTTTATTGCTAAATGCTATATAATAAGCGATTAACATTGAGAAATATTTTCAGATGTAATGCATATAGTGAAGGTACAAAAAGATTTAATGCATATTATTTGTTAGTAGTAAAACAGGGCCTGAAGCAGAATCACCGAGCGAGGTGGCGCAGTGGTAGCACACTGGACTCGCATTCGGGAGGACGACGGTTCAATCCCGCGTCCGGCCATCCTGATTTAGGTTTTCCGTGATTTCCCTAAATCGCTCCAGGCAAATGCTGGGATGGTTCCTTTGAAAGGGCACGGCCGACTTCCTTCCCCATCCTTCCCTAGTCCGATGAGACCGATGACCTCGCAGTTTGGTCTCTTCCCCCAAACAATCCAATCCAATCCTGAAGCAGAATCGATAAGTGATTGTCTTATGTTAGGCGCCATCTTAGTGAAATACTGCAGCGGCAGTTTTAAATTGATTTTCTATACAGACATAACTGTACTTGCTCTCAATTTGATAATAATTGTGTATTGGTGGCCCACAACCGACTCTTAGACTGTGAATACAGTGAACTTACATAAATGCAAACAGTATCTTACGTGATATAAACTCTTATCTGCTGATGTATGAAGCCTGGTTATTTCGTAACAACTTGTGTGAAACATTTTGACGGGAAAAAAATACATTAGTGTGTTGTGTGCGTGCGGTATTGTGTGACAAAACTGTTCATTTTGTTTAAAGAAAAGTGTTGCCACCTCGAATAACAGTAGCGCTAAATTCGATAAACGATTTGCAAGTAGTAAAGAGACTACTATACAACAGCACTGAAAGTTACTAAAAATCATTGCTCTTGTTCAGTTCAAGGTACTTATCATACATTTAGCTTGTTTGCTGATTATATATGATTACTTTTGTGCATGAACTGAGTGCCATTTACACTGCTTGACAGACAACATTGCTACACGTTCCAGGTGGAGACTTCTTTAACAAAATAACGATTATCAACCGGGAAAAGCAGCGATTAAATAAAACCTCATGTTACATTAATAATAAGTAACTAATATTATTGTAAACTTACTGAAATTGTACAACACGCAATCAAACCACAAACGCCACATTGCGTATTAGCTTGGCTTGAATGTCGGTTACGTTGTAGAAGCGCTGATCCTTCATGTGAATTTCTGGACTTTGCTGTTTTGTCGTAGGTTCCGATTGATAACGTATGTTTAAAGAGGCTAATTTGTTGTTGTTGTATGGGAACGTATAGTTTTATTT